>NC_048313.1:6004262-6076996 GCF_013100865.1 Trachemys scripta elegans
CCCCCTGCCGAGCCCCCACCCCGCTCCCTGCAGCCCAGCGTCCCCCATCGAGCCCCCACCCTGCTCCCTGCAGCCCAGCGCCCGCTGCTGAGCCCTCGCCCGGCTCCCTGCAACCCAGCGCCCCCTGCCGCCCAGCGCCCCCTGCCGAGCCCCGCCAGGCTCCCTGCCGCACAGCACCACACTAGGGCATAAGGTCAGCACTGACTGTGAAGGGAGAGCACCCCGTACTGAGCTCCTGCCCCACGCCCTGCAGCACAGCGCCCCCTAGTGCCCCTCTGGTGCCAGCACTGACTGCCAGGGAAGAGTGCTGTGACACTCTGTACCTCCAAGTAGCACCCTGGAGCCCCCATATTCACCATGGGGAGATGATTATGATGTGTTTTGTGCAACGCCTTGTGAGGTATCATTTTAAAAGTCTTGATGTGTTGAACATGCATCTCCTGTTGGGTTGTGTGTCCTATCGGATGGGAAGTTATGAAGTAGTGCTATGTGTGTGTTACTGAAATACGGTGTGAGGTTGGGAACGCCCACAGCTGGCCTTTCAGTGACAACAAAGGAGCATCTATCCCTGGCCAGACAGGTGTTAATGGCCCATCACGAAGAATCCACTCTCCCAAAAGGTCCTGAGAAAGGGCATGTTCACCAGTCAGGGCCGGATTAACGCCGGGGCTTTAGGGGCTGCAGCCCAGGGCCTCGGGCTAAGGGTGGCCCCGCAAACATAAATCCATAATTATAGACAATTCAGTGGTCACCAACCCGTCGATCGCGATCGACTGGTCGATCCTGGAGCCTCTGCCAGTCGATCGCGATCTCCAGGCCGCTAAAAGTCCAGCGGCGCAGCGGGGCTCAGGCAGGCTGCCTGCATGCCGTGGCCCCACGCCGCTCCCGGAAGTGTGGCCCCTGGCGCGGGGGGGGGGGGGGGGGGAAGCGGCGCAGTGTGCTGCCCCCACCCCCTGCACCGTCCCCGCAGCGACCATTGGCCGGTTCCCGACCAATGGGAGCTGCGGGGGTGGCACTTGCGGGCATGGACAGCGCACGGAGACCAGCTGTTAGGGTGACCAGACAGTAAGCGTGAAAAATTGAGACAGGGGGTGGAGGGTAATAGGAGCCTATATAAGAAAAATTCCCAAAAATCAGGATTGTCCCTATAAAATCGGGACATCTGGTCATCATACCCGCTGTCTCCCTCCCCCAAGGGGCGTGCAGAGACATGCCAGCAGCGGCATGGGGCCACAGCATGCAGGCAGCCTGCCTGAGCCCTGCTGCGCCGCCGGCCAGGAACCACCTGTGGTAAGCGCCTCCTGGCCACAGCCTATACCTCACACCCCCTCCTACACCCCAACCCCCTGCCCCAGGTCAGAATCCCCTCCTGTACCAAATCCCTCCCAGATCCCGCACCCCTCACCCTCTCCTGCATCCCAACACTCTGCCCCAGCCTGGAGCCCCCTCCTGCACCCAAACTCCCTCCCAGAAAGAAACTAATACATCAGCTGTTCTAAGGTAAGAAGTAGGCTATTTTGAATTAACTTAACTGTATTCTACATGTTTTAAGACTGAAATGTAACCACAGAACGGCTTTATGTTAATTAAAAGGCAAATTTAGTATAGCGTTAATCGCCTCGATGTCATAATTGTGATCATTTTCTTTTAAATTAGGAAAAAGACTTGTATACAGGGGCCCCACAAAATCTAATAGCCCCGCACCCACAGGAGAGATAATCCGGCCCTGATGCCAGTGGTTCTCAACCAGAGGCACGGGTACTCCTGGGGGCACACAGAGCTTTCCAGGGGGTACATCAACTTATCTAGATGTTTGCCTAGTTTTACAACTGGCTACATTAAAAGCGCTAGCCAAGTCAGTACCAACTTAAATTTCATACAGATGATGGACTGGTTTGTACCGCTCTATGTCATACACACTGAAATGTAAGTACAATATTTATATTCCAATTGATTTATTTGATAATTGTATGGTAAAAATGAGAGAGTCGGTGATTGGTCAGTATTAGTGCGCTGTGACGCTGCTCTATTTTTAGGTCTGAATTTGTAAGCAAGTACTTTTTCAGTGAGGTGAAACTTGGGGTACGCAAGACCAATCAGACTCGTGAAAGGGGTACAGTTGACTGGAAAGATTGAGAACTACCGAGGTATGCACTGGAGACTGTCTGACCCCCATGTCACAGCAAGGAGCTTTCTAGCAGATGGAAGAAAGTATAAAAGAGGGACAATGACAGGGGGAGGGATAGCTCAGTGGTTTGAGCATTGGCCTCCTAAACCCAGCGTTGTGAGTTCAATCCTTGAGGGGGGCCATTTAAGGATTTGGGGCAAAAATCTACCTGGGGATTGATTGGTCCTGCGTTGAGCAGTGGGTTGGACTAGATGATTTCCTGAGGTCCCTTCAAACCCTGACATTCTATGATCACTTGGCCTCTTCCCCTGATCTCAACATCTGGAAGACAAAGACTTTGAACTGGGGAGATTGGTCCCAGGCTGGAAGGGAACCCAGTCTTTGTACTGAGGAGCTGTAACGTCTGTTAGGATTGAATCAAGAGACCCTGCTTGATTCAAATCTCACATAGTTTGTTGAATTTAGACTCTGTTTCTCTTTATTTCTTATGTAACCAACATAAGTCTCTCTGCCTGCTACCTATAATCATTTAAAACCTGTCTTTGTGGAGTTAATAAATCTGTTTTCTATTTTACCTAGAACAGTGTGCTCCCGGCTGAAGTACTCGGGGAATCTCAGCTCAGATTACAAAGGCTGGTGCGTGGCCACTTCCCTTTGAGCAAGTGGTGAACTAATTAATGAGTTTGCACGTTCCAAGGGCATCTTGAGCCGCATATGCTGGTATATTTCTGGGGTGGCAGGCTGGGGGCTGGGGTGACTGGCTGGTGCCTCTCTCTGTAGGATTCATGAATGGCTCAGGGAGCATTCATGCAGTTTGGCTGGGTGTAGGCTCCATAGGCTGGTGGCTGAGTGATCACGGCGCCTGGAGGGGTTTTGCTGTTTGTCACTGGCATAGCTTTGTGTGAGACAGCGCTGGGTGGAGAGTTAAGGGGGCACAGCGGTCCCACAGTCCCAGGTTGTACCCCGGGGATCATAGGCGCCGACTTCCCCTCTGCTCTGTGGGTGCCCCTAACCCCCCTGGCTCCTGCACCACCCTTGCCCCCCCCCCCAATTCCATCCCCTTCTCCCAAGTCCCTGCCTCTGCCCCGCCTCTTTACCACCTTCTCCCACAAGTGCGCCGTGTCCCCACTCCTCCCCCTCTCTCCCTCCCTCCCGGAAAGTCCTAAGCGCCGCCAAACAACTGTTAGGCTGAGGGCAGGAAGCGCTGGGAGGGGGAGGAGGAGGCAAGGAGGGGGTGGGGGCAGGGGGAGCTTGGCAGCAGGTGGGTGCGGAGCACCCGCTAATTTTTCCCCGTGGGTGTTGCAGCCCCTCAGCACCCACGGAGTCAGCGCCTATGCTGGAGATCCCATCACAAATGCCCCCTTCTGAGCTCCCACCCCACCCTTCAGCACAGCGCCTCCTATGTCCCATTGGGGCCCTGGGATCAGTACTGACCGCAAGGGGAGAGCGCCCCCTTCTGAGCCCCCACCCCGCCTTGCAGCACAGCGCCCTCTAGTTCCCCACTGGGGCCCTGGGATCAGTACTGACCGCGAGGGGAGAGCGCCCCCTAGGGAGCCCCCACCCCGCCTTGCAGCACAGCACCCCCTAGTGCCCCACTGGGACATTGAGGCCAGCACTGAATGTCGGAGAAGAGCACCCCGAGTGAGCCCCTGCCCTGTTCCCTGGATTTGTCCCACTGGAAGTGGTACCACCACGCTTAGTTTGCCAGATCTAAGAGCCAGAGTCAATGCCGCTGCAGGGAGCCGGGGCTCCCGGCTGGGGGCGCCGCGAGGGGTAGCCCCTGCCTACCTGAACTTATAGTCCGTGTAGCGCATCTGGTGAGCCCGGAGTTTGGAGACCAGGATCTTAATGATACGGAGGAATATGACAAAATTAACCTGGGGGAGAGAGAGTAAGTTACCTATGGGGAGGTCAGGGGGCACCACTCCCCACTGGTACCCTCTGCCCTGGGGATGGGCTGGGAGCCCCTGCAGCAGGGCTGGTGTTTACATAGGGGAGGGAGAGTGGCGCTTTATACATGGGGAGGAGAAAGCATCACCCCCCGGTGCCAGCGCTCCCACCCTGCTCCCCACAGCGCCCCCTGCTGGGTGAGACCAGGACTGGCGTAGCTGGGAGCTCCCCCACCGCCAATCCCCGCTCCCCACAGCGCCCCCTGCCGGGGGAGACCAGGACTGGAGTAGCTGCCTCTTGGCTGTCTGAAGAACAGTGGGTGTTTGTAACTCACCAGGATGGCCAGCAGGATGGGGCAGCGGATAATCCACCAATAGGCCATGTTATCATTTCTCTCCCAGCACCTGGAAAACGAACTCACGTCAAACTGGCTGGGAGGGAGGAACCTACATAGCCGGGTGGGGTGGTGACAGGAGTTAGCAACCTCCCAGGTGGCACCAGCCTTCTCTCTCCCCCCATGAGCACAGTTCTGTCTGTGACCCAGATCAGCAGAGGGCTGGCCTTTGCTCCCCACCAGGGCCATCAGATCATCCGGCCTGAGCTCCTGTGAGCACCCGCCGCTAAACCCCACCCAGCCGCCCCCACCCCAAGCCCGGCAACTTCCGTTAGATCAAAGTATTACAGCCCCCCGGAGACTAAACACTCATGGGCCACAGGCAGAGAACACCAGGGACCGATGGGCACTGGGGACCTGCCAATGGCAGGGGATTGATTGGGCGATCCATGCCCCAAAGGAAGGGGAAAAAGTCCCCCAAGGCCACAGCCAGTCTGACCTGGGAGCAAATTCCTTCCGCACCCCAAATCCGACCTGAGCATGAGATCAAGGACCAGCCAGCCAAGCACCGGAGAGAGAATTCTCGGAGTCGCCCTGGCCCACCCAGTCCAGGCTCCCATCTCCAGCTGTGTACATGATGCCTCAGAGGAAGGAGATTAAAAAACCCCAAACCCAGAATACATCGGGGTGGGGGGGGATCCCTTCCTAACCCCTACAGGTGGCTGGAGCCAGTGGTTCTCAAGCAGGGGGTCCGCCAAGCATGGTCGGCATTAGACTCATCAAATCCCACTACGCATGACTGCATGGAATATTGCAGGGCCCTGAGCCCTACCATCCGGGGCTGAAGTTGAAGCCTCAGCAACTTAGCTTTGTGGCATAGGCGCCGACTCCGTGGGTGCTCCGGGGCTAGAGCACCCACAGGGAAAAATTAGTGGGTGCTCTGCACCCACCGGCAGCCAAGCTCCCCTCCTCCCCTGCTCCACCTCCTCTTCCCCCTCTCCTGAGCGCACCGCGTCCCCGCGCCTCCGCCTACCTACCAGCGCTTCCTGCCCGGCCGCTGCCAAACAGCTGTTTGGCAGTGTTAGCATGCTCCAGAAGGGAGGGGGAGGAGCGGGAACATGGCGTGCTCAGGGGAGGAAGCGGGGAAGAGGCAGGTCCGGGGCGGGGATTTGGGGAAGGAGTTGGAATAGAGACAGGGAGGGGGCGGAGTTGGGGCAGGGACTTTGGGGATGGGATTGGAATGGGGGTGGGGAAGGGGTGGGAAGAGGTGGGGCAGGGACTTTGGGGATGGGATTGGAATGGGGGCGGGGAAGGGGTGGGAAGAGGTGGGGCAGGGGCAGGGCCTCATGGAAGGGGTGGAGTGGGGGCAGAAAAACGGTTGTTGTGGCACAGGTGGGCCGTGGAGTTTTTATAGCAGAAAGAAAAAGGTTGAGAACCCCTGGCTGGAGCACATAAGAACCTCGGAGCTGTTACTCGCTCTGGCTAGCAGAATTAGCCCGTTAGCTGATACACCAGAGATGGATGGGTCAAGTCCTACAAGCGACGCTCATGCGTGGGTCTGGGGTCGCAAAGTGCTGTGAATGCAGCAAGCTCACACGCACCCGTTTACATGGGTGTGGAACAGGGATGGGGAAAATGGCGTCTGTCTCGGGCTGGAGCCGCTCGGGACATTTGATTCGACATGGTTTTTTTGGACAAGAAGTGACTTTTTCATCAAAATGGAAAGGTTCGTTTTTAGCCAATTTTCCCCCTCGTGTTTTTGGCAACTGAAGGCTGAGAAATTTTGGCTGAAATCCTAAAATCGTTTATTTTTTAAACCTCAGGGTTTGGATTTTCAACGAAAACCTGGACGTTTTTGAAGAAAACAAAACGGATTTTTAAATGTTTCCCCTCAAAATGTTTCCTGGCACCAAACCCCCCATTTCCCGCCCTGCTCCCTGGAGACCCGCTGACAAGGCCATCCCATGTTCGAGGATTTCCAAGCACTTTCTTTCTGTGCTGGACCCTGAACCGGAGAGATTTCGCTGGTCGGACTTACTGGTTGTTTTCATAGAGGTATCTGATGATCACCCAGGGAATGACAAACAGGATGGGAGCTCCTAGATGGACAGACAGACGCAGCAGTTAGGGTTTTGTTCTCCAGCCCCACCCGTGAGATTCCCCCCTGTGTACAGCATCATACACTCTAGCATTTTCCCTCTCCTCTCCGGTCGGTGCATCTTTGACACTGGTGGGAGTGCTAGTGGTAGTGGAGACAGGACTCCGGCGCGTTACCCACCGGGATGCCGAGACCTGCTGTGAAACACTGCAGGAGTTGTGGGTGGAGCCCCGCACTGCCCTTCGCAGCAGAGCAGGGCCAGGCTGGGGCAAGCACCTAAAGGGGATTCTTTCGGGGGGCTGCTGGATGCAGACGTACCCTGGGGCCCATTCCAGCTCCCAGCCTGCATTGCCTAGGGTCACCAAAAGGCTCCCTATGGCGAGCATTGCAGTACCACCATCATGCCCCCTCCCGGCCATGCCTGCGCGGCCCCACTCACCCCATCCGACAAGCAGGTAGCCCACAAAGCAGCTCTCCTCCGAGATGGCCATCAGCACAAGAAGGTTGTGCAGGTAGAGCCCTTCCACCAGCAGCCAGTAGTAGTTGGCCCCGACGCAGTACTGGGTCAGGACCTGAGCCAGGCGGCAGCCGGCGGCAGCCTGAGCCCCCGGGGAAAGGGGGGAGAGGAGCAGAGAGAGGTGGGAATGCTGGAGGGTGGCGGATGGAGGAGCCCCATCAGGTCACGGCCAGCCCATCCCCGCTTGGGGCAGGGGCGTCCCCTACAGTCGGTCCCCCCATGGCTTGGCCCAGATTCCCATGGGGACGCTCCCAGTCCTTCCCCTGGGGAGGCAACTCCCCCCCCCCGCCACGGATCTTCGAGTCAGGAAGCTTTGCCCGGAATCCAGCCTCAGTTTCCCTATACTGCCTTTCGTCTCATTGCTCTGAGTAATTTCCCTTCCTCTGTGGTGGGGACGCCCTACGGATACGCAGGTGGATCCCTCCCACCCCCGGATTACCTCGCTGATCCCACGCCTAACCCTGCTGTCCATGGCGCCTACTGGGAGTGGGTCAGCCTGGGGCCAGGTCCGGAACGGGTGTAAACAGGCCAGAACGCCACTGGTGCTGGATCACAGCGGACACGGCTCCATGAATTTCAGTGCTGATTTAAGCCAGTTGGGGTCTGGCCCATACTGCCTAGCTGCTGATCTTGGGGGTCCCCGGGCTTTCACCCCCGATGTACGGGGTGCTCCCTGCAGTGCCCCCACCTGGGGGAAGGGATTCCCCCCCCGGGGTCAGAAAGGGGCTCTGAATCTGCTCCCCCTGCCCCCTCTGGGAGTGACGCCCAGGGCCGGGCAGTACCTGGTCCCCGAGGAGATGGAAGAGGTCCCCCTCGTGCCGCAGGTCCTTGGAGAAGCGCACGCGGAGGAGGGCGTCCCGGGTGAGGATGGAGACGGCCCGCAGCATGAACGAGAGGAAGAGGTTCACGTGGATGTAGTTGCGGGTGCATCTCAGCTTCCTGCAGAGGGGGGTGGGACCATCAGTCGGGGGGATGGGAGGGCAGCCGTACTCCAGCATTGAAACTAATCAGCTGTGGTCATCTACACCAGCTACCGGCGAGCGTCACCGGGCACTGACCCAGTGCTGGGCCCTTATGCCGAGAGTCACGCTGAGCCAGCGGGTGAAGACAGCTGGGTTGTACAGCGCCGGGCTCTGGGCTGGGGCCCTGGGCGTGACACTGACTAACCAGGAATGAAACTGACCAATGCCAGAAATGGGCAGCTGTCCAGGCCCGATCCCAGTCTCGCTTACTCTAGTTTTACACCGGGTAACTCTGCAGGCCCAGCTCCATGCGCCCCATCCACACGGAGCAAACCAAGAGCAGAGGGAGCGTCAAACAGGAGTGACTCCTGCAGCAAAGGGAGTGTCAAACTGGGGAGCGGCACGGCATCCCATCGGGCCCAAATCCAGGATCAGGCCCTTAATTACTAAAGGAAACTTGCTTTTTTAAGAGGGAGATGGTACAGATAAAACCCACGGGTCTGAACCCTGCCTTGCGACCTGGGTGCAAATCCCGAGTGACCTCAGTGCATGCCCTCTGCACTGACATCCGGATCTGGACCATTAACTCCATCGTGCCCCCGGGCTCTGCAGTACCTGAAAGCCAGGAGCAGCAGCAGGGCGAGCAGCAGGGAGACCAGCGAGAGGGAGTAGCCCACCGTGTACATCAGCCGGAACTGCTCCAGGAACCGCACCTGCTTCTGCAAAGGGACGCGGCGGAGGGTCAAGTCCGGGCTCCTTGCCCCTTCCTTCGCCCCCTCCCTCCGCCCCACCCCTGCCACTCGGAGCATTTACAGGGGAGGGCGCCCCCTGCTAGGACAATGAGGGACTGGCGCGGGCATTGATCTGCAAACAGAGCGGGGACCCGGCGGCTGGATCCTTCCCGGGCAGCGCCGCATCCAGCCAACAGATCCCTCCAGCGCTGGAGAGGGAGGGGTTGCCGGAGCACAGAGGGAGCCGGAGGCTGGGTGGGAGCAGCAGGAGAGAAAGCCACGTAGCTTAGGAGCTGGGAGCCAGGCTGGGAAGCAGCCTGTGGACTGGCCGGCAGGGGCACTGACCTGGAAGGGGTGGTCTGTGCTGAGATCCTCGCACTGCGAGTGGTCCCTCCAGGGCAGCCCCAACTCGTCCGTCACCCACTGGCCAGCCGGGCCGCAGAGCCGCATCACGAACCCACCACGAACTGCCGGGGAGGAGACCAGAGGGAGCCAAGTGGCAGGCGGTGGGAGGAGGGGGGTCAGCCACAGCCACACCGCCACTGCCCACAGATGTCCCTGCCCTGCCCTTAAAGTGACACACACCCCCTCGCGGCCTCAGTCATGGGGGTGTGGGGATGCGCGGGTTAACATCACCGTACTCTGCATGGACCTGAGCTCGGAGCTGACACCCGCAGGCCTGGTCCTCTGCAGTGCAGCCCCAGGCCCAAAACTCTGGATTCCAGCAAGATCAGAATCGGGCCCCGTAGCTCAGGGACAGGGAGCGGGTCTCAGCAGGCGGGCCGAGGGGGCAGGCATGGGAAGGGGGTGTGGCTGGAACGAGCCTCGGAGGAAGGGATATTTACCGTGGTGATGCCAGGGCAGGTACCACGGGCAGGGCACCATGGCGGTGGTGTTGGGCAGAGTGTCCCCCCAGCAGGCGTACATATCAAAAGTCCGGTTACACACCAGGCCTGGGAGGGGATGAAGAGAAGAGGCTGTTTAAAACACTCGCACGTCACAGAGACGGGCAAACGCCGGTCACGCAGGCCTGGGCGGCCGCACGCATCCATGTGCAAATCACATTCACACGTGTGTGACCCATGCACGGCAAGCAGGCCTAAGCGTCCACAGACATGGGCAAGTCACGCACATGTGTGTAAACCACACACACAAACTCACCTACACAAACGTGCAAATCACGTGCACATGTGCAACTCACACAAACTTGCCTCTGCAAACACAGACACATGCAAATCATATGCACCTGTGCAAACCACACACACACAAACTCATCTCTGTAAATACAGATAAGTGCAAATCACACACACACGTGTGCAAACCACACACACAAACTCACCTCTGCAAATGCAGATATGTGCAAATCACATGCACATGTGTAACTCACACATGCAAACTCATCTCTGTAAACACAGACACGTGCAAATCACACGCACATGTGCAAACCACACACTCACAAACTCACCTCTGTAAATACAGACACGCGCAAATCACACGCACTTGTGCAAACCACACACACACACACAAACTTCCCTCTGCAAACACAGACACACATGCAAATCACACACACGCATAGAAATGTGCCTGCATAACCACCCCCATCCAGGCAGCTCCCCCATGCACATGCCAACCACATGCATACACATGCAAAAGAGGGCACACAGACATCACGCTCAGGCATGCACATGGACCACACTAACATGCTACCCCATGCAAGAACACACAACATGGGTTCGCAAGCATGGCAACTTGTGCCGAGAGGAGGGGCTGGGATGCACGAGTGGGTGCCGGGTGCACTCATGAGACCCGCTGGCCCCACCCCAACCCCGGCCCAGAAGGGACAACCCGTTCCCCTCACCCGTGGGATCCGGCTCCTCGGCCATGCTGCGCTCACACTCCTGCTGGTACTGCCTCCAGGCCGCAAACATGTCCTTGGCGGATTTCTCCGAGGAGCTCGCCTGCAACAGGATGGGAGTCAGGGCAAAGGGCTCGGGGTGCAGCCATGTCCCTGTCCCACTGAATAGACTGCAGCCCCAGGGCTCACATGGAGGAAAATACAACTTCCTGGATACTCCAGTCCCAGCCTCTCCCAGCAGGGGGCGCTGTGGGGAGCAGGGCAGGAGTGTTGGCTGTGGGGGAGTTCCCAGCTACTCCAGTCCCGGCCTCTCCCAGCAGGGGGTGCTGTGGGGAGTGGGACAGGAGTGCTGGGTGTGCAAGGAGCTCCCAGCTACTCCAGCCCTGGTCTCGCCCAGCAGGGGGCGCTGTGGGGAGCAGGGCAGGAGCGCTGGCTGCGGTGCAGTTTTGCACCGAGATGGAACAACAGGGGTCTGAGGTGCTGCCTGGGGGGGTCACTGAGCTGAGTGCCAGCCGTGGGGGAGGGGGAGCACCCTGAGGTGCAGTCTCACCTCTGCTGTTCCCTGGAGCGACATAAGCAGCAGGAAGAGGGTAAAAGGCTCCCACATGCTTCAGCTGCAGTGCAGACATGAGGCCAGCTAGCGGCGTCCGGCTCAGGGGTCCTGCAGGCGCCGGCGGTTGTCTCGGTCCCTCTCCAGCAGAGCCGGGGTGCACCCGGGGAGAGGCGCCCTAGGGGGAAGCAACCCGGATGGATTGGCAATGGGGCTCCCTGCTGGTCTCAACGGCAGAGCAGAGGCCCAGGGCACCTGCCTCCCTCTCCAACAGATCCCCCATCAGCAAAGCCATGAGCTGATGCCATGGGGATGGGCACAGATAGATCCCACCCTCAAGCAGGGCTCCGACCCCCTCTGCTTCCCCCCACCCTCCTGAGCAGGACCTGGTTCCCGTGAGAACCCTCAGGCAGCAGCAGCTGGTGGGAAGGGGTTATTTATAGGGCACATTAGACGTGTCGTCCTGCTGCGATCCAGGGCCCTGGCCGAGAGAGCCGGGTTCGGGTGGGTGGGAAGTTCAGCGGGGAGCCCGGGATAAATACAGCGCCTGAGACCTGACAGTGCGGGGAAGCCCCTCGGAGGGAGGGAGATCGGGGGGCGGGGAAGTGTCTCCAGTACACAGCCCACAGACAGGCCTGGGGGCAGGGGAGCAGGCCGCTTCTACGGTGGACAACCATAAGGGGTTTTCCCTTAGAAGGATCCCAAACTGTCTATAGGGGTTTCGGGGACCATCCTGAAATTAGGGGCTTTGTCTTATATAGGCAACTATACCCCCCCCCAAAAAGTGTCCCGATTTTTCACACTTGCTATCTGGTCCCCCTAATAAGGTTCCTGAGATGCAGCCACCTCTGGGGTGGGGCACAGGAGCTGCTCAACTGCTGTCCTGCAGCCCAGCTGAGGACAGGATGCGAAGACTGCAGGAGGCAGGAATTTCGTGCCTCCCCCACCCCGCCCGCCCGCTCCTCGCCCTTCTAGGAACAGCCCTGGGGAAGCTCACACCAATTGGGCGGTGTTGATGGGCTGTTGACCCCCAGCGCTACTCCACTGCCCCAACAAGAGACCAGAGTCTCTCTGCCTTGGAATGGCTGGCATTGACATAACCATGGTTACCACTGCACCACGGAGCGGAAAGCCGCTCTCTCCCCCAAGCGGGCACTGTCAGGGGGAAAGGCCCTGCTGAGCCCAGCTCCCTGGGGGGGGGGAACGCAGGCCTAAAGAAAGAGCCGGCCTCAGCCTGGCGTCGCTGTTCCCCACCAACCCTCCCTTTGCCTCCCCTGTCACATGGGCCAGAATCTCCCTCAGCTCCCAGGCCGATGAGCCCATCCCAGTCCTGAATTTGCCAGACCTCAGCTTCCCCATGCAAACCCTTCCCTGGCTTCTTCGCACTCCCTGTTGTTAGCCTGAGGGGACTGGCCTGGGGGATATCTCCTTCTAGGCCGCTTGTCTTACTTCTTCCCTAGTACTGAGGGATGGGGCCAGTGGGTTGGAGCTGGGAGTCAGGACTCCTGGGTTCTGTCCCTGGCTCTGGGGTCCACTGGTTGAAGCGGGAGGGCTGGGAATCAGGACGCCTGGGTTCTGTCCCTGGCTCTGAGAGGAGAGCGGGGTCCTGCCTTAGTTGACCAGCAAACTCCCACTGGTCTTGTCCTGTAACAACCCCGCCTTTTGGCAAAGGCCTGGAAATAATGCTAGAAAATGAATCCCAGAGGGAATCCAGACAGTGTCAGACCCACAAGCGTGTGAGGGAGGGGGGATTTGAACCCTCACCCATCAGCAGCCAAGGCGCAGCCTGAGTGAGGGTTGCTACCTGGCCAGCTTTGCCCAGCCCTTTTTGAAGGTAGCTGTGCTGGGAAATTTGTCCGGTGCCCAGTGTCAGCTGGACCAGCTCAGAACCGCCCCAGATATCCTGGGGTTTTGCACCTCACAGGAGGCGTCCCTCGCAGAGCAGGCATTACCCTGGCTGGGGGCTGGGAAGCCAGGGTATTACACAGGCAGACTCCCCACAGCGGCTTCTGCCCCACGGTTACCGTGTCCCCCCACCCCAGGGTGCTCTGACTGGGGCTGACGCCCCCTGCTGGAGAAAAGCAGCTCTCCCAGTGGTTGGGATGTCGCCCTCTGGTGGCGGGGAGCCTGTATAGAGGGTGGACGCTCTAGAGCCGTGGTTTTCAACCTTTTTTTCATTTGCGGGCCCCTAAAATATTTCGAATGGAGGTGCAGACCCCTTTGGAAATCTTAGACACAGGGGCTGCGGACCCCAGGTTGAAAACCACTGCTCTAAAGGGATCAGATGCCCAAGGGGTGGGAAAACCAAAGACCCTCTGTGCCCCACGCATGTGACCACAGTGTCTGGCCCCTGCTAGTCCCCCTGGTGCAGACACCAGGATATACCATTATGGCTGGCAAAGGGAGTGGCACATCCTAGGGTTTGGCCGGGAGAGGCCCTGTCTGAGATCAGGACACATTGGGAGTGTCATGGCTGGCCTTGGACTTTGCTCCCGGGATAGGCTGGTGAGATGCAGCGGGTGGGTGGGGCTGCCTGGGACTGGCAGACACAGGGGACCCAGCCCTGCCCAGAATGCCCATGGAGAAAGCACCAAAGGCGGCTGGAGACCCAGCGGTGGCCCTGTTTGGGCTGACAGCGGGGTTTGAACCTGCAACCCCCTGTGCTGAACATCCCTGCTGCAGAACTGAAGAGCCAAGCCCCAGAGTTGGCTGCTAGAGCTGACCTAGAAACAGTGCAGCAGCCACACATGAGGGGCAAAGACCCTCTTCCCCTAGTATGGGCCACGCCAACCCCCCCAGTGTCTGTCCTGTGGAAACCCAGAGTCCGGGCAGCCCTGGGATGCCTGGCCCAAGTGGAGGCTGTCGGGGATGCTGGGTGGGCAGCGGGGAGAATGTAGGGATCGGTCTGTACCCAGAGCAGTTGCTCCATGGCTGCTTCTTCTTGGAACCAAGGACCGGGGGGCTCGAGTCTGGTAAGAACCAGCCCCAGACCTGCCCCAAACCCTGGGCCCCTGTGGAGGGTCATTCACCACAAGCAGAAGGAGTCGTGACCCATGGAGGCGGGCTGGAGGGCAGGGGGTCCCTGGACAATGGCCCATGACACAAGCACCATGCACACAGCAAAGAAACTCCTGTCTCCTCTTGCCCTGTGGCACTCCGAGAGTGGCATCTCCGCCGGGGATCCCAAAGCACTTTGCAAAGGTTCAGGGCACCCCAGGGAATCAAATGGGGATTAACTGGCCAGGAATCATAGAGGCTGGGAAAGGAGATGAGTTCTAACCATCAGAGGAGGGAGGGCCTGGGACAGCAGCAGGCAAACTCCTAATCTAGCCTGGAGTTGGCTCTTGGTCAGTCTCCAACCTGGACTCTATGACAAGGCTTCTCGGAGTCCCAGTGGCTGGATCTCCTGAGGGCCGTCAGCGTCTTGGGGAATTTCACCAGGTCAGGGTCATTATCCCTGTTGTACAGCCGGAGATACCGAGACACAGAGAGGGCATGTGGTTTGCTGCGGTCCCACGGCCTCTGAGTACCAGCGCTGGGATTAGCCTCTGGACTGTCATGACTGCCAGGGAGGTGATCTACCCACAGGCCCCGCTTCCCCATGCTTCAGCAAGGAGTGGCAGAAAGCGCTTGGGTGAAAAGGGATCAACGAGAGTTGGGCAAAGTGTGTCCCTGCCAGCAGAGCAGAAGGCGTCCTGGAGAGCGTGCCCCAGGTCAGAACGTGCCAGCAAAGCCAGCCAGCTGCTGGCCCCATGTCGATGGGCTTTGCTGCAACGTTTAACCTATGTACAGCCCCAGATACTACAGACAGACAGACCGAAGGGTGCGTATGGGGATGGAGAGATTGATAGGTGTATATAAGGATGAATGAAAGATAGATGGATGGATGGGTGTGGATGGAGGTGGATGGACAGATGTGGATGGGGTGGATGAATGAATAGATAGATGTGCAAGGAAATAGATGGACGGATGGATGTATGAGTAGATAGATGTGCATGGAGATGGATGGATGTGTTTGTGTAGGGATGGATGCATAGATAGATGTGTAAGGAGATGGATGGATAGATGGATGGACGGGTATGTATGGGGATGGATGAATAGATAGATACATAAGGGGATGGATGGACAGGTACATAAGGGGATGGGTGGATGGATAGATAGATGTGTATGGTGATGGATGGATGGGTGTATATGGAGATGGATGGATGGATGGATGGATGGATGGATGTGTATGGGGACACATGAATAAATGGATGGATGTGTACAGGGATGGATGCCTGGATGGATGGATGGATGGATGTGTATGGAGATGGATGGACAGATAGATGCATAAGGATGTGGATGGACAGGTACATGTGGGGATGGATGGCTGGATGGATGCACAGAGGTGTATGGAGATGGATGGATAAATGGATGGGTGTATATGGAGATGGATGGACAGATAGAAGTATAATGGGATGGATGGATAGGTACATGTGGGGATGGATGGATGGATGTGTGTGGAGATGGATGACTAAATGGATGGGTGTATAAGGAGGTGGATGGAAGTCCTAATGCCCAGTCCTGTGCTTTAACCACTAGACATTACATCCCCTCTTAGGCCCCCACCATTGAGGAGGTGGCAGTGGAGGAAATCAGCCGCAGGAGCAGCACGGAGCCAGCCATGCAAACCGGCTGCTCCATGTTCCCGTCTCTAATCAATCACCCGCCAGCTCCCCGGACACTGCGCAATAATATTTACTCGGCTAAAAGCCACCGGGGAAGCTAAAAAATCAATGTTAACTTCTCGGCGTCTCCCAGCATCCGGCCACTCACGTCAGAGAGAGCCAAGCTGGGGGGGGGGGGGGGGGGGGGGGGGGGGGGGGGGAACCCGGGGGAGAGAGAGACCAATTCCCCCTCACCCTAACCGCCAACTCCTTCTAAAGGATCAGAGCCGTCAATCTCCTAGGGAGGAATCCTGCCCAGTCCCCTCCCCTGGGGGGCGTTCGGGCCAGAGTCTACTCCAGCCCTTAGAGCCCCTCTCACACCAAGACCTGGGGGGTGGAAGATTCCTCCCCCTCCCCCCATTCCGTATGTGAAGATCCCCAGCTCCCAGCCAAATCACGCAGCCATGTGTTGGGGGTGAAGGTCTGACAACGTGGTCTGGGCGGACGTGGCACTGCACAGGGAGTCAGGACTCCTGGGTTCTACTCCAGGAGGGGAGTGGGGACTAGTAGTCAGAGCAGAGGGGGCTGGGAGCTGGGACTCCTGGGTTCTCTTCTGAGGTCTGGGAGGGGCGTGGGGTCTACTGGTCAAAGCAGGGGGGCTGGGTGCTAGGACTCCTGGGTTCTGTTCCCAGCCCTGCTCTGGTCTCAGTCTCTTTCATACACGGCTCGTTGCTGAACCCCGGCCAGCCCGGCGTTGGCCCCCTGGCATAGCCGCGTTCTGCTGCTACCGTTCTCCTCATTTATAAACTAAATAAAAACATTGTGATTTGATTAAAAAGCCCAGCTGCAATTGGGAATGGGAGCCAAGCGCCGAGCGCTCCCCCGCCCAGTCCTGGGCACCCGTCCCCATTACACTAATGGACAGCAAGGGCCAGGAAGCTGAGTGGGGGCTCGATTCTGCTCTGGGCCCGATGCTGGTGTAAAGCCAGAGGAACTCCGCTGACTGCAAGGCAAAGGTTCTAGTCTCGTCTTTCTTGCGGGGTCTCTCCTGGCATTTGAGTGGGTGCCGGGATCTGGGGGGCCCTGCCTCTCCGGAGGCGTCTGACCCCCCCATGCCTGAGCCGGGATATTCAGGTTTTGGCAGTGAATTCTAATCTGGTCTGGGTCTCGCCCCACGGGCCGCCTTGCCGTGTCTGAGCTCTGTGGGCATCTGCAGGGGGGCAAATGAAGCACGATCCAGCTCTTGACTCTGGGCCTCCTCGAGGTGAAACTCCCGCCCGTCCCCAGCCAGCAAAGCCATCACGGCCCAGCCCAACGCTCCCTCTCCAAACCCAGCTCGGGGCTCCCACAGGGTGGCCGGCACTGGGCAGCAGTGCCTGGTTGACAGTCCCAGAGAAGGCCAGGCTAATGCGGGGGCAAGCTTCCCACAACTGTGCCCCCCAGCCCCTGCCCACATGCCTCCCCATGCCACACAGGGCGAGGGCCCAGATGGGGGTGCTGGGTTGGGAGACCCTCCATCCCCCATTCTTCAACCCTCCCCATCCCCACCCAGCCAGTGCCCCCAACCCCTCAGCCACGGCTCTGGCCCATAAATGGAAGCTCTCTTTTCTGGAAGTGCACCCCTTTAAATTAAACACCAGTGGGGCCCAACCTAGATCTCATTGACCTGCAGTAGCACCGCTTGTGTCAAGGGAGCTATTCTGGACTGCAGCCAGGGGAAGCTGACAGAAGAGTTCATCTCCACCCTGGGGAGAGCCACGATCCAAAACTTGATTAAGCCCCGTGTGAAATGAGATCAGAATCTGAACTGACCTCCCTGTACGCAGAGACGAGAATCCAGGTGGCCCCTGCTGGAAATGGGGATCCGGATCCAAACTGACCATGGACAGAGCCCAGAATCCGGACAGATCTTTGTGTACAGAGAGCAGAGTCCAGATGATCCCTGCTGGAAATGGGGATCCGGATCCAAACTGACCCATAGACAGAGACCAGAATCTGAATTGATCCCTGTGTACAGAGACCAGGGTCCAGAGAGCCCCATCTGGAAACAGGCATCCAGATCCGAACTGTCCCATACAGAGACCAGAATCCGGATTGCTTCTTGTGTACACAGACCAGAATCTGGATTGATCCCTAGGTACACAGACCAGATTTCTGATGCTCCTGCTGGAAATGGGGATCCAGATCCAAACTGACCCATACACAGAGACCAGAATCCGGGATGATCCCTGTGGACAGAGACCACGTTCCAGATGGCCCCTGATGGAAATGGGGATCCCAATCCGGATGGCCCCTTGTGGACAGAGACCAGGACCTCAGGGAGGGAAGTGTAACCTAGTGTCTCTCAGGTCCCTGGGCTGGATTTAACTGTGCTAAAGAGATGCGGGTGGGAGCGCAGACTGCCCGAGCCCTGCTAACCCCCTAGAGCCCTGCAGAAGCGATCCCGCTGCACGGTCCCCCGAAGTCCCCAGCGCCCCCCGAAGTCCCCAGCGCGCCCCGGATCCTCGGCTCCCCCTGAACTCCCCAGCACCCGCCGGATCCTCGGCGCCCCCCGAACTCCCCAGCACCCCGCGGATCCTCGGCGCCCCCGACTCCCCAACACCCCCCGATCCTCGGCGCCCCCCAACCCCCCCGCCCCCCCCGGATCCCCGGCGCCCCCGACTCCCCAGCACCCCCCGGATCCTCGGCGCCCCCGAACTCCCCAGCGTCCCCCGGATCCTCGGCGCCCCCCCCGGCACTCCCCCACACTTCCCGGCTCCCCGGCGCCCCCCGGGTCCCCCGCGTCCCCGGGACTNCCCCCCGGATCCTCGGCGCCCCCGAACTCCCCAGCGTCCCCCGGATCCTCGGCGCCCCCCCGCACTCCCCAACACTTCCCGGCTCCTCGGCGCCCCCCGGTTCCCCAGCGTCCCCGGAACTCAACAGCGCTCCTCTGATCCTCTGAGCCCCCCGGCTCCTCGGCGCCCCCCGAACTTCCCAGCGCCCCCCGGCTCCCCAGCGCTCCCCGGATCCTCGGCGCCCCCCGGCGCAAGCAGCCCCTTACCTGTGCGCTCCGGCCAAGCGCCGCCTTGCGCCCGCAGCCTCCATCCCGGAGCCCCGCCGCCCCGGGCGCGCAGCGAAGTTTAAAGGGGCGCTCTCCCCCGCCCGGCTGGAGCTGGCAGCGCGTGGGTGACTGGGGAAGGGGCGGGGGTGGATTGATGCAAGAGAGTTGGGGTGTGTGTGTGTGTGGGGGGGGGCGCTGGAGTTCGCCGGGATCCGGCTCTATCCCTCCCCGCGGCAGCTCAGTAGCACGTCCCGCCAGAGCCCGGCACCTCCCCAAGGCACCTCGCCCAGGGCGCACGGTGCGGACCAGTCGCGCAGAGCCGGTGCCCGGGGGTGGGGGTGCCGCAGGGGCTCTCATTGGGCAGTGCAGGTGCCAGTCTCGGAGGTGAAGTCAATTTATATTAACCCTTGCCAGGGCGGAGGGGGCTTGTGTCTGAGAAAGAAAGAAAGATGTTGCCAGTACTAGATAGATGTTGTTGCTGCATTTTTTTCATAGGTACCTTGCAGTGTCACAAAGGGGGGTTGGCATGGGGAAACTGAGGCACGCCGCTCAGGCGTAACTCGCCCAGGCTTCCACAGGGAGGCAGAGCTGGGAATGCCCTCCAGGAGTTGTGACTCTCAGCCTGTGGCCAGTCCCCTGGGCCCTTTACCGCTGGGTCACAAAACCCTTAGTGCGCAACTGACTTATGCCAAGATCAGGGGCTGAAGCCAAGCAGTGTTTCCCCCAGGAACTGAATGGGGGGGAGGGTCGAATTTACAGGGGGGCGAGGGCCAGCGGGTGAGACCGTGAGGGTGAAGGTGGGTTGAATGGCACCACAGCAAATGTTAAAAAATGTTTCATGAGCATTTTATTAGATTTAACTCATGTTTTAAAATCATCACACAAATCAAGTTTTCTATGGAGCACTACATCTACATCCTTCTTGATTTCTGGTTATAATTTTGCACAACTCTGTTAATGAACTTCTCGGAAGCAGTGCGTTCATCTTTGGTGGCTTCTTGTGTATCCGGTACTTCCAGTCCCTCAATTGATATGCTCATTAGTTCATTCACGTGATCAGGCAGAAGGCCACTTCTTTCAGAACTCAAAAATGAGGAAAAAGACATTCAACTCTGGCTGTTGTGACAGGGAGTAGCAAGAGATGAATTCCTACTTCGTTCATCCCAGGAAACCGAGCGCGAAGATCAGGTCAAGCCACTAGCGATGATAAAGAAGTTGAAGTCAAATCTTCATTCATTCATCCTATGATATTCCGCTCTGTTCAAATTCTCTAGTCTGTCCTGAGCACATGGCAGCCCCATTGCTGGTAGTGCCTCACGCCACTCCACGGTCGATATTTTATAAGACAGGGATCTGTAAAAGCTAGTTAGATGCTGAGGCCTGGTCCCCACTAACCCCCCACTTCGGACTAAGGTACGCAAATTCAGCTACGTTAATAACGTAGCTGAATTCGAAGTACCTTAGTCCGAACTTACCGCGCGGCAGGGGGGCTCCCCCGTCGATGCCGCGTACTCCTCTCGCCGAGCTGGAGTACCGGCGTCGACGGCGAGCACTTCCGGGATCGATCCCAGAACATCGATTGCCTGCCGCCGGACCCTCCGGTAAGTGTAGACGTACCCTGAGTAGAATCCAGAAGTCACTGTTGTGGATTTGTAAGAATCAAGTCTGTCGTACTTTTTCAGCTGGCTTAACAAATACTTCTTGTCCTCTTCACTTAAGGAGTCAATATAAATGCCTTCATTAGTCAACTTCTGGACTGAAGTCTTTGCATCTTCCAGTACATTTTCAATGGATAGCTCTCGGATTGATCCAGGGGTAACTTCTATTGCTGGACAAAGGTCTACTACTGTTTTAGCAGATGCCTGGATGGCATTGTTTAATGACCCAAGTTGGTTTTAACAGTAGACTTACAAGAGAGAGAATGGGGATAGTCTTCTCTGAACGTAGTACCAAAGGAGTCCACCAGCCTCACTACTGAGATCCGTCCCACCTAGGTAGATACTTTCTAAAGCCAGCAATAACAGTGGCAGTCATTTTAAGACAACGGCCAAGGATCACTCATGAGAAAGCCAGCTGGTTTTCTCGGGTTGGATTGATTTGAACGTCAAACCCGGAGCATCTTCTATTTCTTCCAAGACATTCGGTCCTTTTGGACTTCAGTTGAAAAAAAGAGACTAATGAAGACATTAAATTTGTGGCTTTTTAAATGTATTTTGAAGATTTTGCAGCTTGTACTAGTGCTTGTTGAGTAGATCATAGAATCATAGGACTGGAAGGGGCCTCCAGAGATCATCTAGTCCAGTCCCCTGCACTCATGGCAGGACTAAGTATTATACAGACCATCCCAGACAGGTGTTTGTCCAACCTGCTCTTAAAAATCCCCAATGATGGAGATTCTACAACCTCCCCAGGCAATTTATTCCAGTGCTTAACCACCTCAACAGTCAGGAAGTTTTTCCTAATGTCCAACCTAAACCGCCCTTGCTGCAATTTAAGCCCATTGCTTCTTGGCCTATCCTCAGAGGTTAAGAACAATTCTTCTCCCTTCTCCTTGTAACAACCTAACCCAATTCTTTCAATTTTTCCTTGTATGTCATGTTTTCTAGACCTCTAATCATTTTTGTTGCTCTCCTCTGGACTCTCTCCAATTTGTCCACATCTTTCCTGAAATGTGGTGCCCAGAACTAGACACAATACTCCAGTTGAAGCCATATCAGAGTGGAGTAGAGCGGAAGGATTACTTCTCGTGTCTTGCTTACAACACTCCTGCTAATACATTTGATTTAGTTGGGGATTGGTTCTACTTTGAGCAGGGGGTTGGACTAGATGACCTCCTGAAGTCCCTTCCAACCCTGATATTCTATGATTCTATGATCCCAGAATGATATTTGCTATTTTTGCAATAGTGTTACACTTTTGACTCATATTTAGCTTGTGATCCACTATGACCCCCCAGGTCCCTTTCCGCAGTACTCCTTCCTAGGTACTCATTTCCCATTTTGTACGTGTGCAACTGATTGTTCCTTCCTAAGTGGAGCACTTTGCATTTGTCCGTATTGAATTTCATCCTATTTCCTTCAGACCATTTCTCCAGTTTGTCCAGATCATTTTGAATTTTAATCCTCTCCTCCAAAGCACTTGCAACCCCTCCCAGCTTGGTATCATCCGCAAGTGGACTCTCTATGCTATTATCTAAATCATTGATGAAGATATTGAACAGAACCGGACCCAGAACCGATCCCTGTGGGACCCCACTTGTTATGTCCTTCCAGCATGACTGTGAACCACCGATAACTACTCTCTGGGAATGGTTTTCCAACCAGTTATGCACCCACCTTATAGTAGCTCCATCTAGGTTGTATTTCCCTAGTTTGTTTGTGAGGCGGTCATGTGAGACAGTATTAAGAGCCTTACTAAAGTCAAGATAGACCATATCTACCGCTTCCCCCCATCCACAAGACTTGTTATCCTGTCAAAGAAAGCTATTAGCAGGGCCCTACCAAATTCCTGGACATGTAAAACATTTCACGGACCATGAAATCAGACCACCCCCGTGAAATCTAGCTATTGGAGGGAAGAGGGATGGGCAGAGCTGGGGGCGTCACAGCAGGGGGCTCCTACCATTCACTGGGCTCCAGCTGCTAGTCTGCTGGGCTGGGGGGAACAGGACCTTCGTCTTCCCCTGCATGGCCACTTTCGAGGAGAGATCAGACCCCTCTCTGGGTACCTCCTACGGCTGCAGGAAGCACCGCAGCTCTTCAGAATCCAGTTCTGAAGGCAGCTCCGACACGGAGCTTCCTGCAGGCAGGGGAGGTACCCGGAGTTGGGTCTGATCTCCCCCTGAGAGCCATGCAGGGGAAGAGGAAGGTCCTATCCCTCCCTCGCCTAGCTGGGACTAGCAGCTAGGAGCCCCCGGCAGTACAGAGGAGATCAAACCCACCTCTGGGAACCTCCCCCGACTGCAGGAAACTCTGAAGGCCGTGCAGAAGTGAGGGTGGCAATCCCGCGACCCCCCTGCAACAGCTTTGTGACCCCCATGGTCCTCTGTCAGGTCAGGACCTCCACAGTTACAGCACTATGAAATTTCAGATGTAAACATCGGAAAACGTGAAACTGACCAATTAAAAAACCCTTTGGGCATGAAATTGATCAAATCGGACCGTGAATTTGGTAGGGCCCTAGGTATTAGGTTGCTTTGATATGCTTTGTTCTTGACAAATCCATGCTGACTGTTACTTATCACCTTATTATCTTCTAGGTGTTTGCAAAGGGATTGCTTTAATATTTGCCCCATTCTCTTTCCGGGTACTGAAGTTAAGCGGGCCTCTGCAGTGTGTATAGGAGAGATGCGGGTTACACTTTTCTCTGAGCAAAACTTCTACTTTACCATGTCTTCCAGAGAAGTTTGTAGCTCCATCAAACGCACAAGCAGCCATCGGTTTGGGGGTCCCATTGACAAGCATTTAACTCTTCTAAGATGTGGGTTGTCACAGATGCAGCCGATGTGTCTTCTATAAACTGAACATGTAGAAATGCATCTATTGGCTTACCACTGACATCAAAATAACGCACGCAATGACTTAATACTTGATCCCCATTTGCATCAGTGCATTCATCACCACGTATCTGAAGAAGTGAGGTTCTTACCCACGAAAGCTTATGCTCCCAGTACTTCTGTTAGTCTCAAAGGTGCCACAGGACCCTCTGTTGCTTTTTACAGATTCAGACTAACACGGCTACCCCTCTGATACATCACCACGTAGGCACATTTTCTGAACGGGGCAAGAGAGTCCTTCGCTTTTTCCACTGCTAAGTCTTTCAGTGTCGCATCACATGCTTCTAACCAGTCAGTTAAGTTTCTTGCAGAAAGCTAGTGAGCTTTTGCGGGTCTTGTTTGGAACCAGTGTCTAACTCCAGGGTTAACAAGTGTCAATGCATTTAACGTTGGCCTCCAGTTTGTAGGGTGTGGTAAATAGGAAGAATGATGCGACAGCCCTGTTTGCATAAACGGTGTCGTGTTTCCAGCATTCTTAACGGCCTCATAAAGTACTTCTAAAATTGCCCGTGACAGTGATTGGCTTTCTGCATATCCATGCAGTCCAGAGGCTTGGTGTTTTGCAGCCAATGAAGTGGGTTTTAGCCCACGAAAGCTTATGCCCAGATAAATTAGTCTCTAAGGTGCCACAAGGACTCCTGTTCTTTTTGCTGACACAGACTAACACGGCTACCCCTCTGAAACCTGTTTTGCAAGAGGTGCACCAGCCAGCCATCTTTTGTGACTTCAATAAATGGGCAATGTTTGACCGACAAACATCGGGAAGGTTGCGGAGATGCTGTTTCTTCAGTAGGTCACTGGATTTGTGCTTTGGGCTGGTCAGATGTTGATACAGCACTCAAACCTTCAGATGACATGTTGGTATATTCTTGGTTCTTGGTATGTTCTTCATCTTGGTTGGTTTGACCACACCAGGAGGGGGTTGATGGGAGAGTTCAGGGTATGTGTGTGTAAGGAAATCCCTAGAGCCAGGCTCCTAACTCCCGTCCTGTGCTCGCTCCCCCCACTGGCTTTCCATTGGGGGGGATTAAATCAGCAGTACAGATGAGAAAAGAAGAGGGGGGGTAGGGGGGAAGCGGGGAGAGGGAATGCTCCATTGCTCCCCACGGGAAGAGGGAATGCTCCATTGCTCCCCATGGGGTGGGGGGGAAGAGGGATGCTCCATTGCTCTCCGTGGGCTCTGGGCTCTTTTGACAAGCTGAGCCCACGTCCCGTGAGCCTGCAGAACTCCCCACCACAGGACAGCAGCCGGGCCAGGAACGGAGCAGGATTCACGTGAGGACCCGACACTTACGCAGAGGGTGAGAACGTCAGTCAGGATTTTTTTAGCTCTAACCCTTCCTGTTCCCAGGCGCCGGAGGGGCCCGAAGGTCACATCCCCTGGAGGCAGGTTACCCCACCATCACCCATTCAGGGGCATGAGCTGCACTTTCTTACTTCGGTCCCAGCCCCAGGGCTGGAGCCGGGATGCTGCACTTGAAGGGCCGTTCAGAGGGGCTCTTGTGTTCTGCACGTGCTGAGCGTCCACCTTGCCCATTGGCTTGACTGGAGCCGGGAGAGCTCAGCCCCGGGCTAGCAGAGCACCTAGGGGACCTGATGCACAGCTCCCAGGGTGGAAGGAGAACCGCTGGCTCCGGGGGGCTTTGGAGCGAGACTTTAGTTCGGTGCCTAAATGTGGATTTCTGTTCCTGGCTTTGGTGGCAGAGGGATCCAATACGGCCGCCCTCCCCCAGTCTCCTCGTCCCATTCCCCAGCGGGCGGGAGGGAGCGGCGGCTCAGTGAGCAGTTACTAATTTACCTGCAGGTGAAGGTTATTTTTAACCAGTCACTTTACACACCTACGCCCTGATCCTGAGCTGGTCTAGAGCGCTGGAGCTCCAGTGACGGCAGTGGAGCTATGAGAGTTTACACCAGCTGGGATCTGACCATTGACTCCAATGGAGCTATGGCCCATTGACCCCAGCTGGGATCTGGCCCGTTGACTCCAATGGAGCTATGGCCCATTGACCCCAGCTGGGATCTGGTCCCATTGACTCCAATGGAGCTATGGCCCATTGACCCCAGCTGGGATCTGACCCGTTGACTCCAATGGAGCTACGGCCCATTGACACCAGCTGGGATCTGGCCCATTGACTCCAATGGAGCTACGGCCCATTGACCCCAACTGGGATCTGGCCCATTGACTCCAATGGAGCTACGGCCCATTGACCCCAGCTGGGATCTGGCCCCATTGACTCCAATCGAGCTACGGCCCATTGACACCAGCTGGGGATCAGGCAGAGCCCCCTAGCGGAGACACAGCATCCGCTGACAGACAGAGGAGGTCTGCTGTGTGAGAACACCGCCTTCCTGAACCATGTCAGCTGTGCCGGCAGAAGCCCTCTTCCATCCACACAGCTGGGTCTACACGGCGGGTTTCGGTGTCAGAGCTATGCCGGCTAGGGGCTGGGCGGTTTCACACCCCTCACCAATGTACGCTGGGATACGTTTTCAGCGCAGACCAGGTGTTAGCAGTAATTCCACGGGAGTCCCCTGGCTCCCCCATTGAATGGGGCGCGACCACTGGCAGCTGTGGAGTCGCACTGATGTAAGGAAGAGGACGAAGTATCAGGCGCTAAAGGTTTTATTTCTTCTCTGCACGTCGCCTGCTTTCCTGTGAGGGACCATCCAGCTCCCAAGTGATGGAGACATCACAGCGCCCCTCACTAGACGTGTGTGGATACAGCAGGGGAAATGGTCCTTCCGCCCGTAGGACGGCTGTACCCGGTGCGTGTCCTCCTGGGCTCTCCGGGCACTGTTACGGACTGCCCTGCCCCGCCGTGGCTCCGTACCCCGGCCTGCATGCTCCCGATTGAAAAGGGCTCCCAGAAGAGCTACAAGAACGATGCCTCATACACCACAGAGAGCAAAGGCCTCGAGTTGTTCAGGTTACCCAAGGGGAGGCTGCGAGGGGATTTGGTCAGGGTCTGTAAGTCCTGGGACTCCATCCTGGCACAGCAGGAAAGACAAAGGGAATATGAGGCGGCAGGCCAGGCTGTCAGAGAGGGCTACCCCGGGTCAGCTGCAAACTGGCTGGAAACTCCCTGTGGGCTGGGGTGAGACTCCCTATGGGTTTCCCTTCTCCTTCACTCCCCCCAGGTACAGAGAGCCCAGCCCGGCCTCCCCGGGGCCCTGCTGCCAAGCCCCAGAGGAAAATGCCACGAGGCCTCGAGGATGGTGGGAGATCAGCTAAAAGCCTGAGAAAGAAAACTCTTTACAGGACCAGCCTCTGCCCAGTCCCTGCCATGGGGGTAGGGTGACCAGATGTCCCGTTTTTAAAGGGACAGTTCCGGTTTTTGGGACTTTTTCTTATATTGGCGCCTATTACCCTCCACCCCCGTCCCATTTGCGGTGATGGAAACAAAGCATCGGTACAACTGCTCCGTGGCCGGAGGCGAGTCTCCATCCCTTGGAGTCTAAGAGACACGTTCCGGCTCAACCCGCCGCGACAGGCTGAAGGCACCAATGGCCGGCCGGGCTTCCCTGGTGGTCTCGGACTCTCTGAAAGCACCACGTCCCCTGGAGGTAAAGGCGGGTGCTGCATGGAGGGGCTGGTTTGGTTTCACACACCTCCGCTGACTCCTAGGGCAGGAGGAAATGAGGGGAAGGAAGCCGGCCGAGGGTGTGGGCCGCTCACACTTGAGAAGGATTCAGCAGCACCCGTTAGGGACCCGAAATCCGTGGCCAGATTTTCTGGAGAGCTGAGCCCTGTTCAAAGCCTGGCCCAAAAGTGGGGTTGCTTTGGGCCAAACTGTGAACCCCTTAGGCGGCGGGGGGGGGGCACTCACGGACGGGCCATGAGCCCCATGCTACAGACCCGAGACCCCGGGCCAAAATCAACAGGAGACCTCAGAGATGGGCCTGAGTGAGGTGTGAGGGTCAGCCAGAGAGTCCCAGGCTGGGTGAGGCCTCACCAGGTCCCCTTAATTCCAGTCCAGCCTTAACTACCAGGCCACCCCGCCCTGTCGGCATCGCTGCGTGGCCTGTGTTAGGAGCTGAACAATGTGTCAATGCTTAAAACACTACAGTGCTCCGAGACGCGGCAGCCAGGCTGGTGGGAGAATTCTCCCAACGGCGTAGCGCTGTCTACACCAGGGGTTAGGCCAGCTTAACTCCGTCTCTGAAGAGTGCGGAGTTTTCACACACCCCCTGAGAGACGTAGTCATGCAGATGTGAGCTCCCAGCGTAGATCGGCCCCGATGCTTCCCCTGCGGTGACAACTCCCGAGGAGCAGGACCTGCCCTGGAGCTGATCCCGGCCTGGTGGGGAGAGGCCTGGAGCCTGGGGGACATGCACCAATTAGTCTCATTAAAGGGGGCCACTTGACAGCACTTAGCGCTGGTCTGTTGTATCTTCATCCCCTTTAAGGTGGAAGGCAGCGGCATGCATTGCCAAGCCTTTGCGAGGCTGGTCAGTATCTTCATCTAGCTAGGGAAACTGAGGCAGTGAGCAGGGACGGGACCTGTCCTAGGTGAGCATTTCGCAGCTTACCCTCCCCTTCTCAGCCATTAGAGCTGTAGGAGACAAGTGAGCACAAAAAAATGTGATCGAATCTGTGACCTTCAAGAAAAGCTGTTATTTGGTGGGGGGTTGTATTTCCGGAACCTTTTTCTCAAATGACCCCAAATTTTGACGACTAATTCTACCCCAGTCCTCCAGGAGGCATAACAGATATCAAGACACGCCGCCTAAGCATGTGCGTTTCAGAGCCCTTTGAAAAAAAATCAACCTTTAAACAGAAAAGACTTCTCAATACAAACGACAGCCGAGCGAGTTCGCCACTAGAACATTGCCTGAAACGGGGAGCTCCAAGTCCGTGCATGTGGCAACTGGTCCAAGTAATCCGCCATCTGTGCAGTCTCCCTCACACAACCAATGAAACTGTTGCATACCAATTAGCTGTCGAGCGAGCGAGGCTCGTGATTGGTGGAGTTACACCATATCTCGGCTTGCGAGGATTAGATATTTTTCGGTAAATGTCTGTAAACATCTATTTCACGGTACACACGCAAACCGAGGGAAAGATATTTCCATCGATAACAGGCTAAATTTACAGATAGGCGACGGAAGCAAAAGGCTGCTTGAGAATGTATTAGAGTCAAAATCTAGCGATTGAGACGTTCGAATTAGGCTTCTCGCAGACGGGCTGGCGAACGAAGGAGCTCTCGAATGATGAAAATATCGCATCCCCGGGGGCAAACACATTGCACGAAGCGATCGCTCCATAACTGGTATTTCGGTGCTCGTCCCTGAGGGAAACCTCTCCAATGCCTTCAAAAGGCGAGCGGGGGAACGTAACGTTCACAACTCGGCGAGATGCGAAAAGCCGTGGACCTACCAGGGATGCTGGTTACATGGTTCACTACAAGCAGCACACACACCACTCTGCCGGCTACCTTGATTGCCCGCTTCAAACCCTTTATGCATAACCATCTTAACCAAAGTTGGCGGAAACACCCTCAAAGTGAAGGGCCATAGGGCCCCGTCTGCTGTGCCACTCCCCCTCCCCGAGGCCCCTGCCCTGCACCGCCCATTGGCCAGAGCCCCCACCCTCCCGCTACCCCTTCCCCCGAACCCCCACCCTCACACCGCCACTTCCCGCCTTCGCACCACCGCTTCCCCTGAGGCCCCACCCCTTCTTCCCAAACTCCCGCCCTCGCACTGCCCCTTCCTAGGCCCCGCCCCCACTCACTCCTCTCCTCTCAGCCCCCTCCTCCCATCGCTTGCCCTTACTGCCAGTAAAAAAGGGGGGGGCATGGACCCCTCGTTGCCCCTCCCTGTTCCGGCGCCCCCGATCTTCACCCCAGTTGCTCACTTCATTTCAAGTGACCACCTCCAACGTGTTAATCAATCGGTCCCACTTTGCATGTAGCGTATACACTCTGCTTTCATATTCCCCCTTCCCCAGAAGAGCTCTGTGGGGCGGGAAAGCTGGTCTCTCTTGCCAGCAGAAGTCGGCCCAATAACAGATATCCCCGCCCCGCCCATCCCTTTCAGCGAATGAAAAGCAAACCCAGCCAGGTGCTGTTGATTTAACGAGGTCTACTTGGTATATTCTGACACGTGATGTTGACACCTTGTATTTTAATGGTTATAAAGCGTTAACTTTTTGAATCTCAGCGTCCACTGTCATTAAATAATTGTCTGGACCCTTCCCCTCACCTCCATCCCCTCCCCCTAAAGCCGAACCCCACCCACCCATCGTAGTGACCTGCCTCAGCGGGTGGAATTGAACTCTCAGCCGTGGTGCATTGATGCTGCGAGTCGTTCCTGGCTAGACCCCTCTGGGGTGCTCTGCCCACCCATGCCCTTGCAAGCTGTCTGGCACGGGAGTACTAGGCCCACACCTTTCCTGCGCACCGGTCTCAGGTTTGTCCCGCAGCAGGCTAGTGGGTGCCATGGGCTATGTGATGGGACGGCTGCCCCACTCCTGGGGAACAGGGGTTAAAAGCAGCCATGCCAGGCTGAGTGGGGAAGCAGCCACAGCTGTGACCAGCTCGATCAGGGCCCAGCTGGCCCTGATAAGAGGGTTGGGGGCCAGGAGCTGAGGGAGTCTCACTCTAGCCCTGGAGCGGGAAGGGCCTGGCTGCCTGAGAGAAGGTACCTGAGCTAGAGCCGTGTTGGGGGAAGGGCAAGAGGAGATGGGGAGCTCCAGCCTGGTGAACCCCCAGGCTGCAGGTCTTGTTGAAGGCCCACAAAAGTACTGGGGCTGCAGAGGTGCAGGCCGGGATAGGCAGAGGCAGTTGGTCCAACCCCCTTGCCAGGGATGAGCGGCCATGACAGACTGCCGTCTGCCCCAGGGAGCGGGGGTTAGCTGACGACTGCAGTACCCACTTAGGTGAGGTGGGTGTAGAGGGTTGTGGGTTCCCCTGGGAGGGGACACCCAGAGTGGGGGTATTGCTGGGGGCAGAACCCCGAGTTAAAGGGCACTGGGGTCTGGGAGGGACATGGGGGCCTGAGGCAGGCGAGACACCGGCCAGCAGAGGGCGCGCCAGAGCTGGAGTTGAGCTAATTCCCAAGACGATCAGCAGGAGGCGCCGCTCCAGTGATGCTTCGCTTTGGTACAGGCTAGTTGGGGTAAATGTCGCACATCTGAAGCCATTTGGGGCATGGTCAGAACCATAGTTTGATCACCAGGTCTGCACAAAAACCATTGGTGGAATCTGTCAGCGTTAAGAAATGCTGGGGGTGGGGGAGCTACGTCTTGGGAACCCCTTAGTTAAATGACTCCAGATCTGGATTGCTAACCCTATCTCAGCCCCTGGACGCAGTTTACGGGCCTTGGCCATCCGAGCCCTCTTGGAAAGGAGAAGGGCTGGCACATTTCTCTTTAATCTTTGAGTTCCCCAAGGCCTAGGACTCCGGGCAGCTCAGCCTCGCGCGTGACTAGATATGGGGGCTCAGGGGTGTAGCCTCCTGCAGCCCACCCAAAGCACTATGAGGAACCAGGCAGGGTTCAGAGTCGACCCCGAAGGAGGAAGGAATTCTTCACCCTAACTCTAGCAGCCCCGGCGCTCCACCATCATTCTGTTTTCTGTGGGGGTCTTACAATCCAGTACCAGCCCCTTCCAGTCATGCATTAAGTGAGGCAGGGAACGTCGGTGACACGTTGTTTATTGGGAAGTGTGTGCCGGGGTGTCTGGCTTTGGGGGAGCAGGGGAGGGGTTGTTTCGTTTGGTTGTGCCGTTCACTGCTGTGTATTTACATTGGAGAAGGCACGGCCTAAAACACCTCATCCCCTCCGCTGCGCCCCGGCCTGCAGGGACCCCCGACACGGAGACACCACTGCCTCCCCCCCTCCCCCCAAACCCCCCCCCCCAGCACTGAGGCATGACTCAATCTATTTAGCTTACCAAAGAGAAGGTTAAGGGGTGATTTAATCCCTGGCTATAAGTATCTACGTAGGGAACAAATATTTAATAATGGGCTCGTCAATCTAGCGGAGAAAGGTCTAACACCATCCACTGGCTGAAAGCTCTGGCTGGACAAATTCAGAGTGAAAATAAGGTGTAAAATTTGTACGGTGAGGCGGGTAATTAACAACTTCCCAAGGGCTGTGGTGGATATTAGGAAACACTATGTCACTAGGACGGTGGAGAAGCACTGGAATGGGTTACCTAGGGAGGTGGGGGAATCTCCTTCCTTAGAGGTTTTTAAGGCCCGGCTTGACAAAGCCCTGGCTGGGATGATTTAGTTGGGGTTGGTCCTGCTTTGAGCAGGGGGTTGGACTAGATGATCTTCTGAGATCTCTTCCAACCCTAATCTTCTATGATTCTATGTTTCTATGGGTTCTCTGTCCGTGGCAAGTTTAAAATCAAGAGGGGATGTTATTATTTTTTTTTTTCTTAAAGATCAGCACCGTTTTAACCAGGAATTCAGAGCCGCGCCATGTCATCCCGGAGAGGTCAGACTAGATGGTCCCCTCCGGCCTTGGAATTATGTCTCCATCCCCTCCGCTACATTATAGCATCTGGAAACCTTCCCGCCTGTCGCCAAAGGCAGCGAGCTGAGGGTCCGGGGAGAGAGCCGAGGCGCCGGGCTCCATTCAGATATTGATCGGCCCCGGCCTTGGCGATCCGCCAGTGACCATCATAGCTGCAGGAAGTTTTAATAAGTAACAGGGCTGGCCAGGTTCCCTGCACCCACCACGGGAGATGCCCTCCCACCCCCCAGGGTGAGCCGGCGTTCTCCCTTTCCCCCCCCGCAGCGCCTCGTGGGTCAAGGCTGTGTGGAGAAGCATGTGCCAAGCACATCACCTGTGTCAGGGCAGAGGCTCGCGCCACCTGGGACTGACGTCAGGAGGGCTGAGTCATGCTATACAGCCTGCTGGTATCAGCTCTTCCTGGTCGCTGGAGTGCAGCCTTGCACAGGACTAGATATTGGATTCAGGAGCACACAAGCTAATGGGCTAGCTAGTCTGCTGGCCTCATTGCCTCCTGCAGTCTCACCCGGATGACCTATCCTGCTTCACTTCCTGTCCTAAACTCTTGTGTCCACTGCTGTGTAAAACAGCTGCCATGTCCCACCCCAGAGGCAGCTGCATTTCAGTGCTGGGTGAAGAGATCTCTCCGTGGAAGACTAGGGATCTAGCAGCATTATGATAAGGCAGGGAGCGACTGAGTGGGGCAGGAATATTTAGTTGGGCTCCTCTCACATACCCCGGGATAAATCCGCAGGAACTCCACCGAGGTCTGTGGTGTTGGTGGAGAAGAATCAGGTTCCAGGTGGGAATAACCTGCCTGTTACGCCCCAGCCCCTTCAGCCCAAGAGATTTAGGCTCCATAGCATGGGCTGTACACCGATGCATTGGTGGCAGGTAATTGTCCGGCTCTGCTCGGCGCTGGTGCGACCTCAGCTGGGGCACTGGGTCCCGTTCCGGGCACTGCACTTTCAGACAGATGGGGACAAATTGGAGAGCGTCCAGAGGAGAGCAACCAAACTGAGAGATTTAGAAAACTGGACCTGTGAGGAAAGAGGGGCCTGTTTAGGCTAGAGAAGAGACGGCTTAGGGGGGCCCTGACACATGTGGAAGAGGTTGGTCTCAAGAGACCAGTGATCCATTATTCTCCATGTCCATGGAGGTAGAACCAGAAGGAATCGGCTCGGTTTGCAGCGAGGGAAATTCCGGTGGAATATTAGGAAAACTTTCTAGCGCAACAGACGAGGTCACCAGGGAGACTGGGTAGCCCCGTCAATGGGTTTTTTAAGAACAGGTGAGACAGTCTGTTACAATCAGGGTCCAGACACCCGAAGGGGAGAACAGAAGGTCTGAACCCCCAACGTGAGCCTTTGAACCAACCGACCGCAGACAGTAGCATTGAGCTACACAGGTGAGGTCTTCGATGTGAGCTTGTCAGGTTCTGAACCCGCTGGGCACTGGGAGACATGCGGCCAGACTGGGGTGGTAGGAATTCATGTCCATAGAAAACTGTGCTCAGAACCTGTATGACAACTTCACTGGAGGGAGGGGCTCCTCCCAAGCCGGCTCCGAGCAACCATCCATCATCTCCCCCCTGCCCAGGAAAAGACAATGATGGACCATTAGGTTAATGGGAAAACACTGAGACATCTCCAGATTTCTCCACTCTAAATCACCATGAGTCACCATGCCGGGAGAGGGAAGGAAGAAAGGAAAGAAAACCTTTTTCAAACCAGCCTTGGGACTGAGGGGTTTGTTAGCCAGAAACTGCAGGAGAGTCTCTGGCCGGAAGGGTGGATCTCAGGGAACGGGCAGCTGGCATCAGAAAAGGGAAGGGGGGTATTCCAGAGGTGCCACACCTGGAGCCGCGTGGGTAGGGTTATTGTCAGCCTAGCCGCTCCGTGTTTGCCTTTGTTGTATCTGTGGTCCTGTTTGGTTTTACCCCGAAGCGAGCTGGTATCGGGGGGCTGGTTTCACAGCTTCGGGGGGATGAACCAGAGGGGAACAGCCTGAGTGCCTGGTAGTTCAGAACTTGGGGGTGAGGGGGATTTGGGGAGACTCAGGACCGGGCCCTGCAAAGAGTAACTAGGCTGGCAGGAGCCGGGGGAGACCTTGAGCTTGTGGTGTCTGGGGATCGAACCCCAGCTGCAGAGCAGCAAGGCCCCCAAGGTTACAGGGCAGGCGGTGACAGCCCCTTACCGGTCTGGGGGATCCCCACACAGGGTATACTCAACCCTGCCGCAGCGCAGCCACACGGCCTAAAGGCCCTGAGCCATGGGTCCCCGCCTGAGGACACTCATCCAACCGCCCATGTCCGCGTCTGTCCTTCCAGCTTGCATTGGGAGGGGTCTTCTCAGCCGTCCCCCCAGCCCCGGAACGTGCAAAGGTCTAGCGTGCTCTCAGCACACCCGTGTCCGCGGGCACCGGGGCTACTGGTGTCTCTGGGCATCCTTAGCGCCGCATTGCTAGACTTTCAAACGCCTGCGGGGTTTCCTACCCAGAACCTTCCCTTGGGGTCACTCACCGCCAGGGGGCCTCCATGTGGCCGGTCAGACGCCCCCTTCTGACAGTGGCTGGCTCCGCGTCTCCCCTCACTCTCCAGGTGCTACCGCTCCGTAACTCCGCCCCCGGGCCAGGGCACTGGGACGTCCCAGTGGATCTGCTGTCCCCATGCCGTTCGGCTGCCGCTCCAAGGCCAGGGCCTGCATCACTTCCCCAGCGGCTGATGGAGGACGCTGGGTCTGCCCACTGCTCCGGGTCCCAGCCCAGGGGCCCTGTGTACAGCCACCACAGTCTGCTTCCTCCCAGAGCCTGTTGCTATTTCCCCGGAGTCCTTCCTGCTCCTTTCTCGATCTTCCACCCCCACCCCCATGTTTCCCGGCCGAGCTCCCTCGTCCCAGGCAGGGACTGCAGACTAGCTCCCCAAACAAACCTCCCTTTCCCCAGGGAATCACTGCAGGCTGCATCCCGGCCGCCCCCCTCTGCTCGCAACTTCCTCCTTTATACAGGCCCAGCCTGGTCCTTCCCAGCCGACCTTCGTCTTCCATTGGGCTTTATTCAGATGCAACGTACAAGGTTCATCGGCCCAAGTCAACCTGCTCTGCCCTGCAGGGGGGCGGATGCCCCACCACACCCGGCTTTTCTAACGTTGGGTTTTGTTCAGTGCACCAACGTCGCTGTGAAATACCCTCGGCCTCCATTCAGCTGTCAGCACCTCATCACTGTGCATAAGGGGCAGAGTTAAGGGGATCTCTCCCATCGGCATTTCCTGACTTTGGGACCATACTGCCAGGTTAACAAGGGGTGGGCTGGACATAACGTGGCACTCTGAAGCCACTGTGGGGGGTCTTTGGGGACGAGAAGCAAGAAACGCAACCAGATCCTTCTCGTTCATAGCTGCCACTCCCTTACATCACTTTTAGGACATCCCAGCGGGATTCGAACTCTGAACTGCCTGCTCCATCAGCCCAGCCTCTTGAGCCAAAGGAGAATCCCTGTTTGGATCCGGCAATATAGGGCCTATGACACATGTAGTGGAGGGTTCTGATTCCATCCAGCGGAGGGGCACGTTTGCGCATGCACACGCTGCCACCCAGATACCAGTTCGTTGCTGTACTGTGTAGGAACGGCGCAGTCTCCCTTTAAATTCCTGGTGGTACAGTCACCCCCGCTTTGCACCGATTCTCTCCACAGCGTCTCGTGAAGGCTGCTCCAGGACCGCGCCTGTCGCCTTGTTTTTGTTGTGCGATGAGCAAAAGACACACCAATCCCCCTATTTCATCCCTGTTGTCACCCGACTAATGGGGGCACCGGCCCTTTGGCGCCGAGACACCCATTAGCACTCAGACGCTGGAGCCTGGCGCTTGCCCATAGTCCAATCGTTTCAGCCCTGTGATTCCGATGCCTTGGCTCTGGGAACAGCCGGGCCCCTGCCCCAGCCTTCCCTGTTCCCTCACTCAGCTCTGGTGCTGGGCCGGAGACGAAGGTCTGACCCCCTGGACGATCCCTGCCTGCTGGCGGTGGAGCCGGTGCTCTGAGCCCGGAGCTGCCATGGGGACGGGAGCTGTCAGGCAGTGACGTGAGACGCTCCGACCCGCTGGCAAATCTGAGCCTTCCCCACTGCCTGCCCCACTTGCCCGCCTCCCTCCCCCTCCCCACCACAACCTGAAGCCATTGGCATGGGAGGCAGGAGCAGAAAGAGGCCAGCAGCTCAGGGCAGTTCCCTCCACCCATCCTGTGAGCAATGGGGATGGGACAGTAATACTGCTCCTCTCCCCTCCACTGCAGCACCCCCCTGAGAAGGGGCGGAGGAGGATGAAAAGTCCCCCCCCCAGCCTGGAAGGGGTGAGGGGACCCCTTTGGAGCCCCCACAGGCTTGGGCGGGGTGAAGAGCTGGGGGGGAGGAGGAGAGGTGAGGCTGGGGGAGGGAACTGATGGGGACAGAATTAATTGCTGGGTAGGAGACAGGCAGTTGTGGGGTGAGAGCGATGGCCCCACTGAGTATCGCCCACACCCAGGGGTGGGCAGGGGGAGACCAGCAGCTGAGGCAGCCCCAAACCCACCAAAAACCCTCATGAACTTTTGGGGGCCAACGCACGATTTTTTTCTCTCTTGAGGCCAGCGGTTCCGAGCGCGGCCGGCCTGCTCCGGCTCTTCGGGCGGGAGAGGCTTTTGCAGCCACTTCTGGGGCGCAGCCGGAGGGACGGGGCACCGGATGGGGGGGCTCTGAGATACTACAGAGAATTCTTTCCCAGCTGCCTGGCTCCGGGGTCTTGCCCACATGCTCAGGGTCTCTGATCGCCATAGTTAGGGTTGGGAAGGAATCTTCCCCTGGGTCAGATTGGTAGAGACCCTCGGGGCAGGGGGGGAGGTTGCCTTCCTCTGCAGCGTGGGGCACGGGGTCATTTTCAGGTTTAAACCAGCGTCAGTGGCGGATTCTCTGTAACTTGAAGTCTTTCCATCGAGATTTGAGGAGTCAGTAACTCGGCGGGAGGTTGGGCTCTGTTGTAGGCGTGGGTGGGTGAGGGTCTGTGGCCTGCAACGGGCGGTATCCCACAGCCCACCGCCCAGAGGGCTGGGCGCAGGGCGAGGAAGCCTGGGGCTGCCGCGTGGCTTCGACCGCGGCACGCAGCGGGGCGCCGTGGGCACGGCTGAACGCACAGGCCTTGCAGAACGCAGCTCCCCGGCGGCTCCGCGGAGAGCCGGTGTTCGCCGAGCGGGCGGGGAGGCCGTGGCAGGCGCCGGCGCGAGTCCCAAGGCGACACACTCCATTTGCGAGGTGGGCTGGGAGCACGGCCCGTAGGGAGCCGCTGATGGCAGGGAACAGGCGAGTAAACACATTAGTTAAATGACTCCGAGCGAGCGGGGGGTGTTTAAAGAAAATAACAAAATTGGTGCCGCTCTCGGTTCTATTCCGGGCTCTGGGAGGGGAACTGTCATTACGAAGATGCTTCCAAAACTCGGAGCTGGGGAGGGGGGGCTCCCGCTCCCTCTGAGCCCCCCACCCGAACTCCTGGGGTTCACGGCGCCAGAAGGCAACTGGACCCAGCCGGTGGGTGGCTGCTGAGCTCCGCATCGGCCTCTTGCGTCACATACCGTCCCGGGCATAGACGGCTGGTGGCTCCCCATACTTCTTTCCCTGGGCAGAGGCAGATTAGGGGTTTGTTGTGGGGCCCCTCCCCACCCCTTCAGCCTGCAATCCCCTCCTCCCCCGCTCCTGCTGGGGAGCGGAGTCAGGGCGCGGGGGCTTCCCCCAGTCCCCGGCAGGTGGGCCTGGCGGAGTGGAGAACGGGGGAGCCTATTTTTCCAGGGCCCCCCAAATGGCTGGGGCCCCAGGGCACGGGCTCTGTTGGCCCAGTGGCTAATCCGCCACTGTCCCTGGGCCTCCCCTTTCCTGCATGTTCGGCTGTTTTCCCGGGAAGCCGGGCGGGGAGCGGCAGGGAACCGCTTCTGCCTCAGAGAGCCTGGCTGGGAGGCCGCGGCGGCTGGTCCCCTGCCCGGGCTCGGCTGCCTGCTGGGAACAGGGGCTGAGGGAGCTGGATCCCCGCTTTCTCCCCTGGCGTGCTTGGCCCCTGACCCTGGCAGCCGAGCTCACTTCACACACAGCCCAGCTTTGCAAAGCGGCCACCGATTTGGAGGTGTCTCAGCTGCCGGGGAGCCCCAGGATCTCTCCAGTGCAGGCTCCAGTGTCAGCCTTTTGGGCACATTTTCGTGTGTGGGGGGAGGAGGGGGGAGTGGTTGTTTTGGGAGGGGCGTGGAGGCTCCCAGGTTCCAAGTCCTGCTAAACGCCCAGGGTTGTTATTAGCAGGAGTTTGCAGAGCTCTGTCAGCGTCACCGCCGCCTAGGGTGACCAGACAGCAAGTGTGAAAAATCGAGACAGGGGGTGGGGGGTAATAGGAGCCTATATAAGAAAAAGACCCCAAAATCAGGACTGTCCCTATAAAATCGGGACATCCGGTCACCCTACCACCGCCGACCCTGGGCTCGGCAGCCCTGCTGTACGTTCCCCCCTCTCCTCCACACGCTGTCCCCCCCTAGCTCGGCGCCCAAGGGCTGCCCGTGGCCTCGGGAGAATCGCTGGCTCGTGCCAGGGTCTCCCCGCGCTCATGGATCCGAATGCCGCACGGGGCCCGTGGGAGCGGGGTAGCTCTGGGGGCGGCCTGCTGTGGACACACATCCCTCGGCCACTCAAACGCCCGGGGGCAGCAGGGACTGGAGCCAGTTGCCTGCCCCTCCAAAACGCTGGGTGACCCTGTGGGGTTTGAGGTGCTGTCACCCCCCTGCCTGCCTTCAACGCTCTGCGGCTCTGCCCCCCAGCCGGGACACCCAGAGCAGCCAGGCTCCCACCGCTGGCTCCCACTGCGCCGTTGCTGTTTGCAGAGTGATCCCAATGTCCCCCCCATCCCGAGTCCCCCCCAGAACAGCTTCCAGCCATGCCCAGCCCTCGCCCGGACGCTACCCGCAATGACTATGGTCACTGCACCTTTCAAGGGACACAACAGCAGCTCAGCTGGCGTTAGCCAAGGCTTCGGTCAATCAAAGCGTGGGGCTGGGGTAGCGAAGAGCGTCAGAGAGAGGTTTGCCCGGAGTTCGGGTCTCGGGGATCAGGCTAGAAAGGGCGCCAAACAAAGCCAAGGAAACATCCGCTAAAAACCGTCACAAGTTACAGCCTTCGCCGTCTCTGCGCCAGGCAGAGACTTCAGCCCCCGGGTGAGGGACCCACCTTTCTCAGCCAGGCCCTCTCAGAGCTCCAGAGGGGCCCGGGGCCACGTCCAGCTTTGGCGGCCCCGACCCGAATACAAATAAAAAATGACAACACATGAAAACAAAAGAAGGCACCGAAAAAAAGAGGGAGGCGTCATTTGAATTTTTTTTTTATTTACCAAATGCTTTTCTAGCCTTTTTCTCTGCAAATGCCCTAATTAATATTTATGAACATTTTTAACTCTTTAATATGACAAAAGCGAGATCAGTGAACAAAAAAAGTTCTGGCTTTTACCAAATCGCATCTCTTATTTGCTTAAATTTGCAGCTCTGAGCTCACCCCGGAGGAGCTATTTCCTTCCGGCCTGCGGGCATCCGTGCAGCGAGTGGCTGTATTGTGAGCCCTGTTGGCTTTGATCCGGCGACTCTATTTTAAATAAAGGCCTCGGTTCTCTCACGCGCCGCGGCCCCCGCAGGTCTCCACGGAACGAAACGGCGACCGCACCAAAGGGCCAAAAGGAACTCATTGAATTTGGTTACTGGTGGTGTGATCCGCATTTCAAATGCAAATTGAGGATATGTACATTAAAGATTACAGGAAACCCAGGGCTGGGCTGGAATCTGCCAGGGTGCTGTTGGTTGGGAATGAGGGGCAGTGGCAGAGCTGGGGGGAGCCCAGGGCTGGGCTAGCAGGGGGCTGCAGGTCGGGAGTGAGGGGCACCGGCAGAGCGGGGTGGGGAGCCCAGGGCTGGGCTGGCAGGGGGCTGCAGGTCGGGAGTGAGGGGCATCGGCAAAGTGTGTGTGGGGGGAGCCCAGGGCTGGACTAGCAGGGGGCTGCAGGTCGGGAGTGAGGGGCATCGGCAGAGCGGGGGCGGAGAGCCCAGGGCTGGACTAGCAGGGGAAGCATAGCAGGAGAGAAGCAATATAGGGAGGATGCTAGGGGATTTTAGCACCTCTCACTGTCTGTCCTCCTCCCCCGTCCGCCTTCTGCTCCCTTTGGCCTTTCACTCCCCCGACAGGAGGCCAAGCTGGGCCCAGGCTCTCCCCACTTCCCTTCTCCCCCTGCCCTCTCCCCCTGCTCTTGGCGCTGATCTCCGGGCCTGGTGGGTGCGTCTCAGGTCACGCGACTGCAGGGAGCTCTGCCCCGGGCACCCCCCAGCCCTGGGAGAACTGGCTGTCGCCTGAGGGAGCTGCCAGGGGCGCTAAGGCCGGGGCCAGGCGGGGAGGGCCGGCATATGATCCTGTTTGGGTGTGGTGCCGGAGAGCTCGTTTTGAGGCAGGCAGGTGACCCCTAGTGGGCAGACGGGGGCGTGGTGCAGCTGCCGGTATTGCCATGTGGCTGGACCTCAGGGGAATTGTGGGAGCTTTGCTGTAAGTTCCCACAATTCCCTTTGCTCCATCCCATAAACTTCTCCTTTCCCCACATCATCAAGCCCCAGACCCAGGTCAATATACCAATCAGCTCTTACCCACAAATCACGCTGTTGCCAATCCTTTAGAATCTAAAATCTAAAGGTTTATTCATAAAAGGAAGAAGATCTAGAGGAGAGCTAGAATCGGTTAAATGGAACCAATTACATACAGTAATGGCAAAGTTCTTGGTTCAGGCTTGTAGCAGCGATAGAATAAACTGCAGGTTCAAATCAAGTCTCTGGAACATCCCCAGCTGGGATGGGTCATTCAGTCCTTTGTTCAGAGCTTCCGTTTGTAGCAAGGGTCCTCCAGAGGTAAGAAGCAGGATTGAGGACAAGATGGAGGGGTTTTCAGGGCCTTTTATATTCTCTGCCCGTGGAAGGCGCCCTCTTTGTTCTTACTGTGGAAAATCACAGCAGTAAGATGGTGTTTGGAGTCACATGGGCAAGTCACATGTCCAGGCATGACTCAGTTAGTTTGCAGGCCGAGGCCATTGTTGACATGTTAGTTTGAACAGGAAAGCTCAGGTGTGGACTGGCGTCTCCCAAAGTTCATTGTCCGTTAAGTGTTTCTTGATTGGGCACTTACTGAGAATAGTCCTTTCTCAAGAAGCTGACCAAATGCTTCATTGAGGCTACTTAGGCTCAAAACACATTGAGATACAAGTACATAGCCAATATTCATAACTTCAACTACAAAAACGATACACACATAGAGACAGCATAATCATAACCAGCAAATCATAACCTTGTCTTAGACACCTTATTTGACCCCCTTTATAAAAGATTTGGTGCCACTACAGGACCTTGGTTGCAAGAATGATCTATACAGGTCCAGTTTGTGTCAATAACATCACACCTGGTCCTGCTGGCAGGCTAGAGGGCTATTGTAAGGCAGTGTGTAATCTGAGTGAGTCTGCAAAGAGCCAGCCTAGAACAAGGTGGGTGATTTTGGCCTCGCTGCCCTAGGGAGCAGCCTGCTTTGTCTCTCTCTGTTTTTGGATCTTGTGTGTTAGGGTTCTCGAGTCAAAGCAATAAAGTCCTGTCACATTGCAACCTTCCAGCAGGAGGATTTGATGTTTGTCTCTAACCTCTCTGGGTGCACGCTGTGAACACTCCCTATCCCCCAATCCCAGCCCAGCGGGCGAATGATTTGATTTAGGCTCTCAGACTGGAAAGCAAAGTGCTGCCCTTTCCACTGTTGACATTCCTTGTTTACTCTACAAGTGTGTTCCTAAAAGTCAGGCTGTCTAAACGACCAGGCTCACTCGCAAGGGTTCTTTGAACGTTTCTATGTACTTTACTTGAATGATCAGGTCCCAGTTTCAGTGTAATTCTTTCTGTGCTTGCAAAGTATTGATCTGGGTCTAGAAATGCTAGCTGGCTGCCCTGTGTAAGGGACCGGGGCGCAGGCAATCCGGCCTAGCAGTCACAGCTGGGCTGGTATCCACAAGGCAAGGCCGCCGGGAGGTGGTGGTCAGCGCGCAGGGATCGGAGGAAATCACTAGAGCCAGGATCAATAGGCAAGAGTCAGAGTCAGGCCGAGGTCGGAGACAGGAGGTCAGAAGGCCAGGTAAGCTCTGGGGCCAGACATCTCTGTGGCTTCCCAAACAACTTCCTGGAGCACCCGCCAGGGTTAAATAGTGAGCATGGGCCAATCAGAGGGCTGCAGAGAGCTGTCACCTTGGATCTTTTGGGCGGTACTTCCTGTAGCACCCAGGCTCCGCCAGGCTCCTCGGCAGTGACTGCGTGGGCTCCCAGGGCAATCTGGGAACATCCGCGGGCACAGGCATTGCAGACCCAGTTCCCATCCCTTTCGTTACTGCCCCATCTGCGGTGCCCGTCCTCCTGGTCGGTGCTGGGCCTGGATGAAACCCTTTGACCAGGTCAGGGGCATGGATGTGGGCAGCAGGTTCCCAGAAGCCTTTTCGGGACCATCACCCAGTGGATGAGACAGCACAGCCACCCCCTCGCGTTTAGAGTCGAGGATCGCCGGCACTATAGATTCCTGGTGCCCTTGGAGCTGGACTGGCGGGGGTGATGGTTGGGACCGAACAGAAAAGGGGTCCCCCAGGTAAAGTGTCAGGCGGGATACATGGAAAACGGGATCAAAGGAGCTGCAAGGTGATAGGTTGATTTGCTGACCAATCCGGAAAGATCCGAGGAACTGGTGGTCTAGCTTGCGGATGGCCTGTTCCTACAGTGCTGCAAGCCAGACCCTTTGGCCCACTCTGAGGAGCTGGGCCTTCCTGGCGTCAACGGGCCGCCTATCGCTTTTCGTCCCTTTTCGCATCTTCGAAGCAGTCCTTGAGCTCCTCCTGGATACGATGAATTCGTTGGATCTAGTCGGCAGCTGCTGGGTTCGGGGAGGCTGCCAGCAAGGCCAGGTGGGACTGAGGGTGGAATCCGTAATTTGCAAAGGAGGGGCTCTGCCCCATGGAGGTTTGGTCGGCATTGTTGTATGAGACTCGGCAGGAGGGAGACCCAGTTATCCTGATGATAGATGCCGAAGCACCTTAGATATTGCTCTTGTTCTTGGTTCTCTCTCTCGGTCTGCCCATCCGTCTGGGGGTGGCCTGCGGAGGAGATGTCAGGTAACTGGAGTGTTTCACACCACAAGCATGAAACAAACTGCGGATCTCGATATAGTCTGCAAGCCCCTGAACATGCCCCAGCAGGAGCTGAGCTGTTGTTTCAGCAGAGGGCAGGCACTCCCAGGGGATGATGGGAGCTATTTTGGTCAGCTGGTCTACAGTGGTCAAGACCACCCTGTGGCCATCAGAGACAGGGATTTCCACTATGAAATCCAGGATGATCAAGGCCCGGGGTCTAGGTGGGGTGTTCAGGGGCACTAGGCTTAGCATAGGGATCTTGGTGTGTGCACAAGTCCTGGACTTTGGCTCTCATAGGGAGAGCAGTTCTTTACAGAAGATCCCATAACCCCGTTCTGTGGGGGGCAAGCTCTTAGGAGTACTATGCGCAGGGGTGCAGCCCTGGTGGTGGCCAGCACCCCTGCGAGAGCAGGACCCCCATGGCTACATTGGATGCATCGACTTCCTCTCTGAATGCCTGGGCAGGGTTCTGAGGTGCTGGAAAGGGAGCGGTGGGGGACAGCAGCACGGCACGCGGCAGGCATCCAAACAAACCTCACAGCCCGACAGAGGAGGTTGGTAAATGCATAGAGCCCAGAAAACACTGCAGCTCCCGCGGGCACCTGCGCACTGCCCACCTGTGGATGGCTTCCACTTTCTGGAGCTCCATCTTAACGCCCTCTGGGGAAAGGATATAACCAGAAATGGTGACGGGCTGGTCAAAGATACATTTTCCCCGTTTCCCGTACAGGCCAGGTCCGTCGCCTTTCCAGGCAGGAACGAATGTCGTAACAACGGTGCTCGGGGTTCTCTGAAAACACCCATACGCCACTGAACTCCATGACTGCACCCTGGTCCAGGATGGCCCGAAATACATTGTTTGTGAAGTGTGGCAAGGTTGCGGGAGCGCTGGTCAGCCCACATGGCATTACTCCCGATTCAAGCGACTGGTCTTCCAGTCCCCTCTGCCAGAATGCGCACGAGGTTGAAAGCCCCCCAGAGGTCCCGTCTGATGAAATTTCTGGCAGCCCATACATGCTAGTAACTCCCAGGTTTGGGGCAGAGGATACTGGTGTCAGACCATCACCTGGTTTAGGGCCCGATAGTCTATACGGAGGCTTAGCGTCCCATCCTTTTTCTGAACAGAAAGGCCCAGAGCCCCTGCTGGGAGGCAGAACATCAGCTAAAGCCCTTGGCCACGTTTCCTAGATGTATGCAGGAAGGGATGCCGGGTCTGGCTCCGACACGGCCTCGCTTCATCTGTCAGGGCCCTTCGCCCTGGGCTGCAGGTCTGTGGGGCGTCCGTAGTCCCAGTGCGGAGGGAGAACGTCCACATTTTTCTTTTCAAAAACACCCACATGATCCCAATGCTTGTCAGGACGCCGGGGCCTCAGGCTGGGCGGTGCTTCCTTCTGGCCAGCCACTGCCACCTGGGGTGCGCCCGCAGGTGCTGTCACTTCCGATCAGCAGCGGGAGCCCAGCCCCGGAGGGGTGGGGTTGGCTGCATACTGGCCGACCCTTCAGCACCGCTCAGGGGAAACTGATCCTCTTCTCTCACCGAGCGAGGCCAGGGCCGTGCTGCTCCAGCCAGGGGCTGCTGAGAATCAGGGGGATGCGTGGGGAGCGGATCACAGTGAAGTGTAGCACTTCCCGATGCCCCTGGAGGGTGGCCTCTAGGGGCACTGTGATTCCTGCATCACTAGCCCCGAGGACAGGAGGGACCAGCCATTGGCTCTGCAAGAACCGACGTAGACTTTAACTGGAGGGGGGGGTTGTAGGCCCCGCGTGTCCCAGGCTGGGGTTCTTTCGAAGGCTGGGGGGTAGTTCCAATGCCCCAGTGGTACCCAGTCTGGCCACCCAGACAGCCTGGGCTTGCTCATTTCTCTATTCCTTGCTGGGCATCATGGACAAGAGGCCAGGGCGTGTCCTGGTGCTTCACAATACAACCGTCACTTATTGTGCGGTCGCTGGTCCTTCTCTGCCAGGGTCAAGCATCGGGAGCCCAGATCAGCCTAGATCAGTTCATAGTTGGGCCCCGGGGTTTCCAGCATGGGGTGTGACGGAGGTGGAGGCCTGGGGCCCCACCTCGCCTCTTTCCGCTCACACAGCTGGTTGTTGATGCGGAGGGAGAAGTCAATGAAAGCATCCAAGCTGGTCAGGGTCTTGATGCGGGTGAGCTCATCCTCTCCCACCTCACTATGTCCACACCGAAACTGGTGCTGGTGGGTCACCTCGTTCCGTGAGTCGCCGGGACTGGGCTGCGTACGAGGTAACCGGCCCTCGCCCTGGCTGGAGCGTTCGGAGCGCGGCTTCCGCTGAGCAAACACGACGAGGGGCATCGGAAACTGGGGAAAGCGCGCGCAGGCGGGCGGAGCAGGAAAAGGAGACGGCGTTACTCCATATTACAGTTGAACAAGACTTAGCCAGGGGAGATTTAAAGCTGGCATCTAGAACGACAGCCCCTGTAAATCAGGTGGTGACAGTCTTTCCCGCTGGGTGGAACATCAGAGCGCCCTGAACCACCCGCCAGCAGCCGCTTGCCCAGAGCCGGACGGTCTGGCAGCCCCTGCGGTTTCGGCCCCAGACACTTGCACTGCCGCACCAACGCTGGGTGAAGCGAAGCGTCTGCAAACTGAGAAACGGACGTGCAGGCGGCGCTGGTGGCATCCCCCCAGAGCTGCTAAAAGGCGCTGTTGACCCTGGAGCGGAATCATTTCTGGCCACCTTTCTCCTGGCGTGGAGAACTGGGACCTCGCCAACTGCCTGGCAGGACGGGGGTTGTGATCTCACCTTGTAAGGGCGAGGGACCGCACAGCGAATGTCAGAGCGACAGGCCGTGTTTGCGCCTGTTCTGCTGGCACGCTCGGCGCCTCTGCTGCATCGGAGGCGTCACCCCCAATTGTCAGGCTTTACGAGGAACAGGTCCACGTTAGAGGCGATTTTGCCGGAGATACACCGTGAGTTCAGGAAGCCCCTGCACATGGCCTACGTCCATCTTACGGCTGCGTTTGATTCGGTTGACGGAGTCGCGCCATGAAAAGCCTTAAAGAGCGTAGGTGTCCCTACCACTCTGCTGGACTTGATTAGCGAGCTGCATAATGGACCCACTGCCCGTAGACGTCCAGGGAACCAGATGTCGGCGCCTTTTAAATCAGTGTCTGGTGTCAGGCAGGGCTGGGTGTGGGCCCTGCACTCTTTCGCCAGGCAACGGATCTCATAAGGCAGCTTTCCGTCCGGTCCCTGGGCATCCAGATCAGGGATCTCTCGCTCTCAGATCTTGCCTCTGCTGATGACGTTGTTTCGTGAGGCTCTTCAGGAAATGGAGGAGGAGTTTATTCTTGTAATAAGAAAAGCCAAAGAGGAGTTTGAAGAACGGCTAGCCAAAAACTCCAAAGGTAATAACAAAATATTTTTTAAGTATATCAGAAGCAGGAAGCCTGCTAAACAACCAGTGGGGCCCCTGGACGATCGAGATACAAAAGGAGCGCTTAAAGACGATAAAGTCATTGCGGAGAAACTAAATGGATTCTTTGCTTCAGTCTTCACGGCTGAGGATGTTGGGGAGATTCCCAGACCTGAGCCGGGTTTTGTAGGTGACAAATCTGAGGAATTGTCACAGATTGAGGTGTCACTAGAGGAGGTTTTGGAATTAATTGATAAACTTAACATTAACAAGTCACCGGGACCAGATGGCATTCACCCAAGAGTTCTGAAAGAACTCAAATGTGAAGTTGCGGAACTGTTAACTAAGGTTTGTAACCTGTCCTTTAAATCGGCTTCTGTACCCAATGACTGGAAGTTAGCTAATGTAACGCCAATATTTAAAAAGGGCTCTAGAGGTGATCCCGGCAATTACAGACCGGTAAGTCTAACGTCAGTACCGGGCAAATTAGTCGAAACAATAATTAAGAATAAAATTGTCCGACACATAGAAAAACATAAACTGTTGAGCAATAGGCAACATGGTTTCTGTAAAGGGAAATCATGTCTTACTAATCTATTAGAGTTCTTTGAAGGGGTCAACAAACATGTGGACAAGGGGAATCCAGTGGATATAGTGTACTTAGATTTCCGGAAAGCCTTTGACAAGGTCCCTCACCAAAGGCTCTTACGTAAATTAAGTTGTCATGGGATAAAAGGGAAGGTCCTTTCATGGATTGAGAACTGGTTAAAAGACCGGGAACAAAGGGTAGGAATTAATGGTAAATTCTCAGAATGGAGAGGGGTAACTAGTCGTGTTCCCCAAGGGTCAGTGCTCGGACCGATCCTATTCAACTTATTTATAAATGATCTGGAGAAAGGGGTAAACAGTGAGGTGGCAAAGTTTGCAGATGATACTAAACTGCTCAAGATAGTTAAGATCAAAGCAGACTGTGATGAACTTCAAAGAGATCTCACAAAACTAAGTGATTGGGCAACAAAATGGCAAATGAAATTTAATGTGGATAAATATAAAGTAATGCACATTGGAAAAAATAACCCCAACTATACATACAAGATGATGGGGGCTAATTTAGCTACAACAAATCAGGAAAAAGATCTTGGAGTCATCGTGGATAGTTCTCTGAAGATGTCCGCGCAGCGTGCAGAGGCGGTCAAAAAGCAAACAGTATGTTGGGGATCATTAAAAAGGGGATAGAGAATAAGACTGAGAATATATTATTGCCCTTATATAAATCGATGGTACGCCCTCATCTCGAATACTGCGTACAGATGTGGTCTCCTCATCTCAAAAAAGATATACTGGCACTAGAAAAGGTTCAGAAAAGGGCAACTAAAATGATTAGGGGTTTGGAACGGGTCCCATATGAGGAGAGATTAAAGAGGCTAGGACTCTTCAGCTTGGAAAAGAGGAGACTAAGGGGGGATATGATAGAGGAATATAAAATCATGAGTGATGTGGAGAAAGTGGATAAGGAAAAGTGATTTACTTATTCCCATAATACAAGAACTAGGGGTCACCAAATGAAATTAATAGGCAGCAGGTTTAAAACAAATACAAGGAAGTTCTTCTTCACGCAGCGCACAGTCAACTTGTGGAACTCCTTGCCTGAGGAGGTTGTGAAGGCTAGGACTATAACAGCATTTAAAAGAGAACTGGATAAGTTCATGGTGGTTAAGTCCATTAATGGCTATTAGCCAGGATGGGTAAGGAATGGAGATGGATGGCAGGAGAGAGATCACTTGATCATTGCCTGTTGGTCCACTCCCTCTGGGGCACCTGGCATTGGCCACTGTCGGTAGACAGGATACTGGGCTAGATAGACCTTTGGTCTGACCCGGTACGGCCGTTCTTATGTTCTTATGTTATGTTCTTATGAGTTGGCCAAGGTCGGCCTCCATGTTTCATGGTCAAAGACAAAGCTGCAAACCCTAGGACCAGGTCCAATCTCTGAAGAATGGAACTGTCGAAGCAGTTTCCAGCTTTGGCTATTTGAGTTCTATACTCACCCGTCCCTCCAGCTCTCATGCGGAGGGTCTCCACCAGATCGGCAGCGCAGCATCCGCCATGGGTCGTTTATGACGAATATGGAGTCAGCGTCATCTCGGCACAACAACCAAGTTCAGGACCCATTGGAGCTGTATCCTCTCCGTACTGTTGTACGGCTGCGAAACACGGCCACGCCGCCGCTCAGACTGGGCAGCGCTGAAGGCTTTCCGCACAAAATGCCAACGTGGTATATTGGGCATAAAGCGGAACGACTTCGTGCGTATCGCAAATGTTGACAGTCGCTCCGGTTTACAGACTACCCGGGCCATTGTCCACAGCTGGCGTCCTACGCTTTTCAGCCACGTCACCAGAATGCTGCAAGATGTTCCAGTGGACGCCGTCCTCTGGGTGGCTTGTAACATCCGGGATAAAATCCCGCCATGCGAGGGGCGGAGGCGGCCCAGAGGCAGATCCCCTGGTACACGGGTCCATTGAGTCTGTTCCGACATTGGATTTTTGGCCCTTGCAGGTGCACAGGAACGGGCCAAACGGTGAACGATTGCTACAGCCGACCATTTGGTAAGCGTTGAAGAAGAAGAAGGAGAAGATTGATTCAGGAGCCTCTGTACTTTTGGTGGTTCCCATCAAAACCTTTGGGTAGTGGTACCGCGGGACCCTGTTCAGAGGGCAGTGACCCAACCTGAGCCTGGGGCATGGACGTCTCTTCTCGGACTGACCTAGCGGCTCACGCAGCATCTGACTTTCTGCTACGAGCTACAGCACTTGGGCCCACAGCAGATGGTTCTCAGTTTGGAGATGAGGGACCTGCTTCTGCAGATCCGGTACCTCCTGTGGCCAGCGGGAGGTGGTGGACCTCCCGCTTCCATATCCAGGCTAAGGCGCTTCTGTGGAGGGAGTTGAAAGTGGTTGGGACAAAGCGTCAGGGACTGGGCCATAGGCAATCTGGCCTAGTGGTCATGGCTGGTGTCACAAGTCAAGGATGCCATGGAGCAGTGGTCAGCGAGCAGGGTAATTGCTAGAGACAGGTGCCAGCTCTCGGCAAGACTGCAGGCGTTAGCTAAGAACTGACAGACCCATAGCTGGGGACCAGACCAGGTCATCTGTATGTTGGGTTTGCTCAAAATAGGCATTAGTCTATGTGACGTTATGAGTGTAAGATAATATTTCATTGGAAGGTGATAGGGCCAGAAAGAGTTAATTAACGCAGACTGACCTAACCCATGCGTGAACCTTAAGGACTAGTTAGGAAGACAGGTAAATGAATAGAGCTTTGAAATGCAAGTCTGCATTGTTAGAGATCTCAAGGGTAGATGTTTGCTCAGGTCTTGTGATGTAAGCAAACAAGTCTTGTCTATTGCTGTAACTTTAATTCGAAGATCAAAAAAGGAATATTAACATTTGTGATGATACTTGAGGAAAATAGTATTATTGTCTCTATGTCTCTTTGAAGGTTGTGGTAACCTGTATCTGAACTGTTTAATGGATAAATTACCCTGTGCTAATTGCCAGGATGTTTGGAAGAAGGAGAGTTAAGCCTATTGTTTTCTCAGGCCGAAAGGCTGCTGGAAATGTATAAGAACCCTGGGACACGATCCTTCTGCATCTCAGATCTGCTTTGGGTTTCAAGAGGGGGAAACCTTAAGCCACAAGGATTGAGATCCCCAGTCACTGACTGGAGCCACCCTGAATATGGACATTGGACTATAACCTATGGACTATTTCTAAAAGGACTTTTGGCAACTACAAGCTCACCTCTGCTATGTGTCTGAACCTCAAGAATTGAATTCAAGTCTGTCTGTATATTGATCTTTTAACCAACACTCTCTCTCTTTTCTTTTTTAATAAATTTTAGCTCAGTTAAGCAGGATTGGCTATAAGTGTGTATTTTGGATAAGATCTGAGTTATAATTGAACCTGGGTATGTGGCTGATCCTTTGGGGTTGGAAGAACCTTGTCTTTTATATGATGAGATAAGATTTTCAGTAATCATCATCATATCTGGCAGGTGTGTCTGGACGGAGGCCTGAGGCTGGGCACTTTAAGGGAACTGCGTTGTTTGGACGTCTGCGTAACCAGTGAGGTTATAGAAGCTGTTTTGTGCTGGTTGGTAAATCTAAATCCTGGAATATCCACGAGCGTTTGGGGTTTGTCTGCCCCGTTCTGTTTGCAGTTCACCCTGATTGAGTGACCTCAGCTGGCTCCCACGGGCAGCACCGTCCCAGTCTAACAATAATGTATCGAGTGTTTAGACTCTATGAAATGTGTGTGAGTTGCTGCCGGCATTAATCTCACCTGCAGCATCTGTATTCCAAGGCATAAGAGGCTTAGGGACACCTGGAGCACGGGGTCGGGTCCCTGCCCATCTTGGTTCCCCTAAGGACTTGGTCCAACCCCAGCAACCTGGAGCGAGGACACAGGGGGGCTGCGTTGCAAAGCCTGCTGCTTTCCCTGGAGCCGTAACGCTCTTGTGCTTTTTTGAGAGTCAGGTGTCTGAGGGTCAGAAATCCCTTTGCTGGATGTCCCTTGTTTGGTGCCACCTCGCCCCTGAAGGGGTTAACTAGCAACCAGCGCTTCCCCAGCCCGAGGGACACGGCAGGGACATGTCTAAGCAGCTGGGGGCTCAGGAGGGCTGGGACATTGGTTCTGGGGCCCAGGTGGTCAGACTTCGGGGTTCTCCTGCTCGAGGAGGGTGTCTGCCCCGGGATCGGTCACTGCCTAGTCCCAGGGGCTGAGCCGGTGCCTGTTCGGAGAGCAAGGCTGGGTGGGGGTGACATTCCCCTTGTCCCTGGCATCTGCTCCAGAAGTCGATGGCCGGCAGTGGGGGAGAGTCCACAGTTAGGGGCAGGCAGGTGGACTTTGCTCATGTGACTAGCCCCAGAGGAGCCCATGTTCCCCTGAGTCAGAGGCTGGGAAGTAGGGGTGGGGGCTCCCTGAAATTGCACAGAGCAGGCGATCTCTGCAAAGCGGGTCTTGCCGCTGGCTGCTCTGGGGGAGGGGAACAGGCAGGGGTACTCCCAGAAATTTTGCCCGTGTACCCACAGCTGAGCCCGTCTCACTTAGCGCGATCCCACTCAGCTTTGGGCCGGCGACCCCTCGGTCATGCTGGAGGGGCCGCCGGGCCAAGTGTCAGTGAGTGGCGTCGTGACCCGGCATGCCAGGCTGCAATACCGCTCGGTTTAGGGGGCCCTTCCAGACCCTCCTGTCTTGGATGGCTGGAAACCTTCTAATCTCGCACCTCAGTGGCTGGAGCAACATCCGCCTCTAGCTTCAGTGGCTCTCCCCGCCATGTATTTCTACAGAGCAATCAGACCCACCGTCCAGGTTAACCGAGCCCAGCTCTTTCCATCCCCTCTTGGCTCTCCGGTCCCCTGCTCTGGGCCTGCTCTGGTGGAAACTCCTCTCAAAGGGGACACAGCGGATACCAGAGCCGTGGCACTGAGATGTCCCTTTCTCTACACGGCGTCGCACTCATGCAAATACCCTGCACTCATGCCAGGTGTCCCCTCTATGGGTGGGCACTGGCTGAGTGCGCCTACCTGGTGGTGCTCTCGTGTTACTATTAGAGATGGACAGGAAACCAGAGTCGCATCCCATAAGATGAGTGCACCTAGCATAGGAGCCTTGCACTATAGAATATCAGGGTTGGAAGGGACCTCAGGAGGTCATCTAGTCCAACCCCCTGCTCAAAGCAGGACCACTCCCTAGACAGATTTTTGCCCCAGATCCCTAAATGGCCCCCTTCAAGGATTGAACTCACAACCCTGGGTTTAGCAGGCCAATGCTCCAACCACTGAGCTATCCCTCCCCCCCCCCCAGTGCAGGGCATCTCCACGAGGGTCTGTGCTCCAGTGCGATCCCATGAATCTTGGTCCTGCTAGTGAAGGCAGGGGGCTGGACTTGATGACCTTTCCAGGTCCCTTCCAGTTCTAGGAGATGGGATATCTCCATTAATTTATTTATTTATATTTTAATTTAATCTCCCTAACATTGCGCCCAACACAGACAGCAGCCGCCCCCAGAACAGCCCAGATCTCGCCGGACCTATGGCTGAATCGTGCCCCAGATGCTTTAAAATTCATTAACTCTGCCCCACCCTGGGTGGGTAAAGCCCCCCCCCCAAACCCTCCCTGCTCAGGCAGATGCTGTCTCTGTGGTGCTGAGTCCCCGAACGTTCCCTGCTCGGAGCCTCCTCCCACCTGCGGAGCACAGGGGTCTCTGCTCCCAACTCCCCTTTCCCTGACACCGGTGCAGTCCCGGCTGAATTACACCACAGCCCGGGGGTGGGGCAGGCCTGCAGGGTGCTCGTGTAACACTAATAATAAATAACACTGATTCCCGGTGCCAGGCCGCAAGCAGCACCTGCCATCCTGCCCTGCAAAGCCGGAGACTCCAGGCACCCGCCTCTCCCCTGGCAACACATCGATCCAGCAAGCGACGAACAACCCAAGGGCATAAGGGGGTCCGGCCAGGCCATCCCACTAGGAATAGCCCCTTGGTGAACAGGGACTCCCCAGGGTAGGCACTGGCCTCTGGTGGTGACAGGAGGAACAGCACTTTGATGGCTGGGAATATGGGTAAGATGCTGCCCTCCTGGGGCGGCAATGGGAATAGCACCTTGCTTACCTTGTATTATTAATAATCAAGTGTATTACAGTGGTTCTCAAGCTATGTACCGGTGTGAGCCACATATGCCGCTCTGTGGGTGTTATGTGGGTTCAGCCACACGATATATATACTACCTGTATGGCCCTGAGGATGTCACATGGGCCACAGCTGTGTGCAGATTGGGCCACAGGTTGACAACCGCTGGTTTATTACAATCATGCCTGAGCGTGGGCAAGGGTCAGGGCCCCACTGTGCAAGGCGCTGTACAAACAGCACCAGTGGAGTCTCTGGGAATAACTCCTTGATTAATATCAACTAACTCCGGGGAGGCGCGGGCCTTGTGTTAGGTTTCATGGGAGCTGGCCAAATTTTTTTCAAATGAAACGTTTTGGTTTTGGTAGACGAATGGCCTTTGGGGGAAAGTTCAGGGGGGTTGTGGGGTTTTTTAGGGGGTTGTTGCAAAAAGTTCAGTGCCTCTTGAAGAGCTGTTGTTTGTTTGTGCTAAACTTTTATCAAAACCACCCGTTTTTAATGCCTAGGACTGTTCGGATAAAGGGTTTGGTTAAGATTTCAAAGTCGAGCCGGGTCTAAAGGTTTCTGAAAAAAAATCCCCAAATTATGGTCAAGTTGGATCACTTTGAAACGGAAACGTATCCGCTACTTGCCAGGTGAAAATAAGATTTCTCTTTTCAAGCCCTGCTCTACAATTGGTACTAACAAAATGCCATTCCCTTGGGGGACATCAGAGGGCAGTGTCTGTCCTTACCTAACCGGCAAGGTGCTCTTCCCACATCCACCCCGAAAGGTCAGTATGCTCAATCCAGGGCTACTCCCCTTCCCCCACATGGTGTGTGTCGGGTCAGCTCTTGGGGTCAGGCACCAGCTTGTGATCTGTGTTTGTACAGCACCTTGCACAAGGGAGCCCTGATCCTATCTGGCACCTGAGAGGCACAATTAATAATAATACTAGCTATAAATGACACAGCATGGAGAGATGCAGATGCCTGGTGGTGACAGCAGATCTGCTAATAGAAGGTGTTAGCCCACTCCCACCATACTGTCTTCTTACCTTAGACCAGAGGTGGGCAAACTACAGCCCGTGGGACCATCCTGGCCGGCCCTTGAGCTCCCGGCCAGGGAGGATAGTCCCCGGCCCCTCCCCTGCTGTTCTCCCTCCCCTGCAGCCTCAGCTCGCCGTGCCGCCAGCGCTCTGGGTGGCGGGGCTGAGAGCTCCTGCCAGGCAGCGTGGCGATGTGGCTGGCTCCGGCTGGGCAGCGCAGCTGCCAGTCCTGGTGCTCTGAGCGGCACGATAAGGGGACAGGGAGCAGGGGGGGTTGGATAAGGGGCAGGGGATCCCGGGGGGCAGTCAGGAGACAGGGGGTGGTTGGATGGGGCGGAGGTTCTGGGTGGGGGTAGTCAGGGGACAGGGAGCAGGGGGCAGTTGGATAGGGGTGGGAGTCCTGGGGGGTCTGTCGGGAGGCGGGGGTGTGGATTGGGGTCAGGGCAGTCAGGGAACAGGGAGCAGGGGGGGTTGGATAGGGGGTGGGTCCCAGGGAGGTGCTTATTGGTGGCGGGTCCCGGGAGGGGCGGTCAGGAGACAAGGAGCGGGAGGGGTTGGGTGGGTCGGGGTTCTGAGGGGGGCAATCAGGGGGCGGGAAGTGGGAGGGGGCAGATCGGGGCGGGGGCCAGGCTGTTTGGGGAGGCACAGCCTTCCCTACCTGGCCCTCCATACAGTTTTGGAACCCCAATGTGGCCCTCAGACCACAAAGTTTGCCTACCCCTGGCTTAGACCTTGGTCTATCTCGTGCTTTGCTGCACATTGGACTACCCACATTTGCCATCCTTGCCTGTCAACTGCCCTTCTCTCCAAATCTTCCCATTTCATGTTGAGGTGCTTGATGTCATTCAGAACTGTTCGTTTCCATGTTATTCTCTGTCTTCCTCTCTTTCTTCTTGCGTTTTCTGGCTTCCATTCAAGGGCGGTATTTGGTAGGCATTCTCCTTCCATGCTCAGCACATGTCCCAGCCACTGAGGTCTTCTTTTGTAGATGATTTGTGAGAGGGTGCCTTCATTCGTCTTCCTACCTCTAGATGTTATTCCCAATATTCTTCTTGGACAGTTGTGATTAAATGCATCCAGCTTTTGCATCTCTTTCTTGGTAAGTTGCCATGTTGTGATGGCAATAACAATTGCTTGGTACACGTTCGGTTTTGTCTTGGGGGAGCTGTTTTTGAGTTGCCAGATATTTTTGAGTCTTCCAAATGCAGCGTTTGCCTTCCCGATTCTTCTTATTATTTCCTCAGAACTGGTACCATCTTGGCTGATGGTACTTCCAAGATACGCAAAATTGTCCACCTTCCCCAGTTTCTCTTTTCCAATTTTGATTTCTGTCCCTGTAGTCCCCATTAACAGGACTTTACATTTCTTTGCAGTGTAGCTCAAACTTATCTTCTCCCTTACTTCTTTTACTTGGTTTGTGCATTTTTGTAGCCCGTTGGCATCTTCATTGATAAGAACGATGTTGTTAGCGAAGTCTAGATCAAATAGCCTTGAATTGTTCCATTGTAGGCCATATGTATCACTGTCACATTGTTTGCAATCATAGCCAATGACTAGTATAAACAAAAAAGGAGACAGGACTTACACCTGTCTTGATGCTGAATACCTCACTCCGCCAGTGCCGGTCCCAAGCCCAGATCAAAAAGGAGGAGGGTTGGTCAATGGGGCAGCTTCCCGTCACCGTAAAAAAAAAATTCTAGCTACAGAAACTACTCACATAAACCAAAGCTCACGGCCTGAGGAGGATGGAAAGCGTTCGGATGCACATACGACAGCAGATGGCCAAATCCATCGGGAAGTCACCCGCTCGAGGGTCCAAATTCTGACGGCCAAAAAGAGTACATCCATTGCTACCTGGAGCGTACGAACCCTGAATAGTGCAGGAAAATTAGCACAGGCAATCCAAGAAATGGATAGATATAAAATTGTCATCCGAGGACTTTGTGAAGTTAGATGGAAAGATCAAGGCATGATAACATCTGAAGAAAAAACAGTGTTATATTCAGGTGGAAGCCAACATGAGAGAGGTGTAGGAATCATCATGAATAGCACTGCAAAGAAATCACTTATGAACTGTCTTCTTACCAAGATGGTATTCCTATCATCCACACTGGGGGCCAATGTCTCTGGGGGGCTGCATCTTCTCTCTCAGACACTCCTAGGGGAGACAGCTGTTATTGACCAAATTGAATCCAGCTGCCAATGCCGTGGCTGGCCTGGGAGGAGCTAGAAGACATCGAGGGACAGTGCCTTCTGCTCCCTCTACTGGAGAAAAGGAGAAAGACAGCCCTGCAAGCTCATTTACATGAATTCAAATAGGATTTACCCATAATTCCACTGGCTCGGGGTTGTGGTTTTGGCTGAGTTTTGTTTCCATTTTGATGTGTGACTGTGATAATTGAGGATTATTTGGGATGTGCTCATGCTAGGACAGATGGATTTGTGCTGGATATGGCCAGGGTGAAGGTCACCCTGACTGAACAAGCATCAAACTTGGGCTAGTAACAAATATTGGCACATGAAGGATTTTCCCCGCAAAAAAATGTGTGTGTTTTTGAGATAAAATGTTTTGGTTTGTTGCAAAATTTTCTCTCATTTTATTTTTGAAAAATTCAGAACTGTTTACAAATGGTGAAAATCAAAACTAAATATTTTGTCCAACTCAAAACAGAGATTTGACTTTTCCATTGCCCGGAAATGCCAGCAAGGTTTGGTTTAAATCCAACCGCAACCAATTTTTAAAAATTCTTTCGGAAATTTCCAAAGAACCAGAAAATCTGTTATTTGCCCAGCTCCGGTGCTGACGCAATAAAGGGGACACAGCTTCGTCCTGGCAATGAGGGGTCTGGTCCAGCCGAAGCCCTGGCTGAAGGTCTGGGTCCACGCTGGGTCCTCTGAAGCGTCTGGTCTCTGTGCAAAGGATTCCAGCAGGCCTGCCCGGGTCGGGGCAACAGCAGAGCAGAGCTGACTCCATCAGTGCAGCAGTGACCGATTGCACCACGAACCGGCCCAGCTGGCCTGTGGGCACAGAGATGAACTGGCTGAACTGGGCCAGGTTGCTTGTTAGGGAGGGATATGGTGGGGTGGGTCCAGGGCCGGCACTTCCACTAGGCGACCCTAGGCGGCCGCCTAGGGCGGCAGGATTTGGGGGGCGGCATTTTGCCATACTCGGTGGAAATTCGGCGGTGGGGGGTCCTTCCGCTCCGGGTCTTCGGCGGAAATTCAGCGGCGGGTCCTTCACTCGCTCCGGGACCCGCCGCTGAAGTGCCCTGAAGATGCGGAGCAGAAGGACCCCCGTTGCTGAATGCTCAGAGGAGGAGCGCTGCCACCTAGGGCGGCAAAAACCCTGGTGCCGCTCCTGAGTAGGTCTATCCAGACTGGAGCAGAGCAGTGGAGACTGCCGGAGACTAACGCCCCATAGGCGTAGCCTCATGGTGAGGCAGGTTTTCTGGCCCTCCGGCAGCCGGACATTCACTATTAAGCTGGGGTGGCTCACCCCACTCCTAGGCGGTGGATCAGGGTGTTTGGTTGCTTATTGGCCGAGCACAGCACGGTCCTGCACGCAACTCGACAGCATGTGTCTGTAACGCGATAACTTCCGAATGCCACTCCCAGAACTCCAGGGGATGTTTGAGGCAAAACCTTCCTGATCTGCGGGGGAGAGCGGAAAACCAGGCGGGGAAAATGGGGAACACATGGCCTGATTAGCAAACCCTGTAGCTTCAACCCCCTCTGTAACTGTCTATACAGCAAAGATGCCTGGCAGCCACCAACAAGTTTCAGAAAGGGGAATGACACAAAAATGAGGAAAATGGAAATTAAAAGGTACAGTCCCCAAAGTGAAACGCCTGCAAGCTGCATGGAAACTTTAAAAAAATGCCATAATTGAGGCGCTGATTAAATGCATACCCCCAATTAAAAAACAGAGTAAAAGGACAAACAAGTGCCACTGTGGCAAAACAACAAAGTAAAAGAAGTGGTTAGAGGCAAAAAGGCATCTTTTAAAAGTTAAATCCTATTGCGGAAAATAGAAAGAAGCATAAACTCTGGCAAGTCAAGTGTAAAAGTATAAGAAGGCAGGCCAAAAAAAGAATTTGAAGGGCAACTAGCCAAAGACTCAAAAAGTAACAGCAAAAAAAAATGTCAGTAGATCAGAAGCAGGAGGCCTGCTAAGCAATCAGTGGGGTCACTGGATGATCGAGGTGCTAAAGGAGCACTCAAGGACGATAAGGCTGTTGCGGAGAAATTAAATGAATTCTTTGCATTGGTCTTCACTGCAGAGGATGTGAGCGAGATTCCCACACCTGAGCCATTCTTTTTAGGTGATATATCTGAGGAACTGTCCCACATTGAGGTATCATTAGAGGAGGTTTTGAACAAATCGGTACATTAAACAGTAATAAGTCACCAGGACCAAATGGTTTTTACCCAAGAGAAAGGAACTCAACTATGAAATGGCAGAACTACTAACTGTGGTATGTAACCTCTCTCTTAAATCGGCTTCTGTACCAGATGACTGGAGGATAGCTAATGTGATGCTAATTTTTTTAAAAGGCTCCAAAGGCGATCCTGGCTATTACAGGCTCATAAGGCTAACTTCAGTACCAGGCAAATTGGTTGTATACCTTGGGGGAGCATCCCGGAACCCCCATATTCCTCGTTTTTATATCATTGTGATCTGGCATATAAAGCATGCGTTGTAAGGTATCAGAGGTAAGGTTATGATCAGCAGAAACCCACTGGTCTATCTAAATATGTTTATCTTTAGTGCATATGAAGTTATGAGATTGTCACTAAAACATGCTCTAAGTTGGGGAATCAGCCAGATATTAGCTCCCCAGAGACGACTGTAAGGAAAGTAACCAACTCCCGGGTGGGTGTCAAACAACCATCAACAGCCATTGTCCAGCAAGGGAGCTACCATGCAACGACTCACCTGCATGAGGCCACACCAGAGGAATTGCTCAGTCTGGCCTGGAGACTCAGCAGTGCCCCCCAAACACGCCTGGACTTGTGCTCCCCAAGCACATGGGACTGAGGATATAAAGCAGAACACAGGGGCCACATGCTGGGCCTTTCTCCTTCCCCCACCTACGCTGCAAGCAACAAGGACACTCTGAAGGCTCCAACAGAGGATACTGGCCCAGGTTTCAAGGGTGAAACCTGTGTACTATGAACTGCAATATCCACTGGGGTGAGAAAAACTGCTTAATCTAGAGGTTGCCCAGAGTTTAAACCAGTGGTCTCCAAACTTTTTTGATCCCACACCCCTATCAGTAAAAAGTTTTTGAGCACGCACCCCCCTGCCGCGCCGGCTCTACCATTTTTGCCAAAGCAAAAAAAAAAAAAAAAAGCGTTCCTCCTGTCACGCACCCCCAAGGATCCTCTTGTGCCCTCCCTGGGGTGCGCGCACCCCACTTTGGAGACCACTGGTTTAGACTGTGGGGTTATATTTTATTTTGGTAACTAACTCTGACTTTTTGCCTATCACTTAATATCACTTAAAATCTCTCTTTTGTAGTCAATAAACTTCTTTTACTGTTAATCTTTACCAGTGAGTTTGCCTGAAGTGTGTGGCACATCTGCTCAGGTTTGCAAAGGCTGGTGTATGTCCACTTTCCACTGATGAAGTCAGGGCCATCCTTTGGATTTATGGGGCCCTACGCAGGATTATTAAACTGGTGCCCCTGTGCCCGACTTGCTCTTAGCAACACAAACATAAGCTGACAGTATTGGAAAACTTGCCACATGCACTTTATTAAACCCAGTTTAAACTAATTAAGCGCACTGTAATGCTGATGGACTATCCTTGCACTAAAGGAGTAGAAAAAATACTATAGAAAAAATTCTGATTTCTTGGCAGAATGATGCAAATAATATAACTTTTTTAATTTGTCAACATTTTATTGGAAATTTCTATGAAGAGGTATTGAAACAAGGATTTGTTTTTAATTAAAAGCAATCTTTCCGGCTTTTTTGGCTGCAAAATCAGTAATAATGTCATCGTATGACAAAGACAAAGTGATGTCTTGTTTGATTGCAAGAACAGCAAGACCAGTCAAGTGTTCCTGGCTCATTGTAGAGCGGAGATAATTTTTAAATGAGCGTTAGTTTTGAGAAACTCCGTTTTTCCAATGCTACTGTTACAGGAAGTGTCAGTAGAATATGAGTGGCAATGTACACATTAGGATATTTGTCAACACGTTTGCTGGTATGAATAAATGTACAATGTCCATCACCGATTTTGCATGTGACAACATTGATGACAATATACTCAATTCCTTGTACAGTTGAAGTCCATTTAAATCAGAACTATCCCCGTGCTTCAGGAAGCGCTCTAGGTTCTTGCATTTTGTCATTAGTTCCTCCTGTCAGGGCCGGCTCCAGGCACCAGCCCACCAAGCTTGTGCTTGGGGCGGCACCTGGAGGGGGGCGGTGCAGCACTCCGGCCCCCGGGGAGAGCGGGGCCACGGCTGGGCTCGCCGCCCTCCCCCCGGCGCTCTGGCCGCCCTCCCCCCCGGCGCCCTCCCCCCAGCAGCCGGGGGGAGAGCAGCGAGCCCTGGCTGGGGCTCGCCGCCCTCGCGCCGCTCTGCCCCCTGCGCTCTGGCCGCCGGGGGGAGAGCGGAGCCCCTGCCGGGGTTCACCGCCCTCCTCCCAGGGCTCTGGCCACCCTCCCCCCGGCCACTGGGGGGAGAGCGGAGCCCCCGCCGGGGCTCGCCACCCTCCCCCCGGGGCTCCGGCTGCCCTCCCCGCCCCACAGGGGACGGGGGGCGGCCGGCGGCTTTTTTGCCTGGGGCAGCAAAAAAGCCAGAGCCGGCCCTGCCTCTTGTTTTCCTATTTTGTTGAATTTAGTTCTGTCATACCAAAATCCAAACTCTTCATGGTGTGCTCGTAACGTATTAAACCTTTCATCAATGGCAGATATTGCTTTATCCATCACAACATTAAAAAATTCAACCTCAAATTTCTTTTCTGGATCGTCTATGGGCTCATCTGCTCCTTCATCTTCCGCTTGCCGTTTTTTCCTCGAAACTCTTGTCACGTTCGGACATGGAAAGTTTGGTTCTACACCGAGTGCCTGTGCAAGCTCTCTCGCTGTAACCTGTGCTTCTTTGAATCCGTTTTCTCTGTATTTCACTAAAAAGTCTCATGTGTTGTTTCATAAGGGAAGTGTTGAATCAAGCTGCATCGTTGGACTTTGCATTATTTTGCTTACACTTGAGATTTTAACAAGAATGTCATACCAGATTACAGCAGACGTTAGAAACTTGACGCTGGATATTTCAGAGGCCAATGATCGTGCTTCACTTTTAGCTTTTGGAAGTCTGGCTTCTTCCAAAAGAGCAACCAGCGCTTCGTAAACTTCCTCAGGTTGATATCGCAATGTTTTTGCACTCTCTACTGTGCTTTCCCAGCGTGTCTCAGATAGAGGCTTAACAGTAATACCACTGACATGTGATTTGAATATTTGCCATCGTTGAGTGGAAGCTGACAAGAGCACGTAAATGCGTTGCAGCAACCCAAAAAAAGAAATAGCGTCTACAGAAGACATGGCCATATCGCACAAAATCAAATTAAGGCTGTGGCATGCACACGGAACAAAAAAGGCTGGTGGATTTTCTGCCAGCAATTTAGCTTGCACGCCAGACATGCATCCTCTCATATTGGCGCCATTATCATAGCCTTGTCCTCTAATGTTCATTACAGACAATCCCATTCGTTTTAGTTCATCATGGAGAGCCTGAAGAAGTCCAAAACCTGTAGTGTCCTCTACTTCTAAATATGTGATAAATGATTCTTTAATTGTAATCTGTGCTAAATCACTAATGTCGACAAATCTCACTACTAACGACATCTGTTCTTGATGACTTATGTCTGGACTGCAATCTAGAATTACAGCAAAATATTTTGCCAAAGAAACCAATGAAACAATTTTGTCTCTCACTTTACCACTCATTAGCATGATTGGTTCATTTTGAATTCTTGGTCCCAAATAGTGGTCATGTATTTCATTTTCAGTTACTTTTCGGAGATGTTCCCTCATCGCTGTGTCAAATTTTCCCAGCAGTTGTACAAGGCCCAAAAAATTGCCATTTTGGGGCCGGTATAATTTCCCAATGCTTCCTCTAAAAGCAAGATTGTTTGTTGATAGCTATTTGACGATAGATAAGAGACGTTCAAGAACAAGACCCCAGTGCTACTTCTCTGACTCCAGCAATCTTTGATTTTGGGCATCAAGAGTTGTTTGATTTTTTTAACCTTACACTTGTCTCACACCATTTGTGCATACTTTCAATGTGGTATTGTTTCTTTTCATGTTGCGGTAACGCGTGACTAAGATTTTGCCAATCATTAATACCCATGGTTGCTATTTTAAAATTGCAACTGTTGAAAATCTTGCATGGGAAACAAAATACAGCATCCTTGCATTTAGAGTACACAAGCCACCGTCAGTTGACAATTTCACCGTTAGAAAGTCTTTTGTAGTAATTGTTTTCTGTGAATTTCCTACCTCTAATGTCTTTAGGATATTCAAGACCTTCTATTCTCACAGGGCCTCTCTCAAGTATAATGGCACGGAATTCATTGTTTAAAGATTGCGGCCATGTGCCAATGTCATCTATATCCCATGCTAGTACAGTTTCAACTGTTGTACTTTCTTGGTTTCTGTCTGCGTCTGTTTCAAATGATTGTTCTGTGTTTTGTTGCGTTTCTTGAGCTTCGTCAGCATAAAAATTTTCTTCAGCAGTTACTTGATGATCTTGATCAACTTTGTTGTTTTCATCTTGATGATCTTGATCAACTTCGTTGTTTTCATGATGTACAAACTTAAGTATAGAACCTTTCTGTGCTTGTATAGCTAATCCTATTTCATGTTTCCGTTTTCTCTTCTGTGACCCGGAAAGTTGTTTTCGATGGGACATAACTTATAAGGGTGTTTTGTTAAAGGAAATAACTGTTCAAATTCTTGTCAGATTATCAGAAATATTATTTAAAATAACTAATATAGGATAGCCATGAGTCTGTGACCTTGAGCGAGTGTGAAGACACTCACAAGATGCTCCACCCTGACTGAGACACGGTAGAGTTGGAAACCCAGGTCATTTTTACAAAGTCACTTTTTAGTTTTAAATGTATAGTGGTCATCAGTCTTAATGTCAGTTACAACTCTCTATCAACCTTATACTGTAAATAGATTAATGGCATTATCCAGTTTAATAAGCTGGGTTTCCAAGCAGTGGGAAAATATAACTCTAGTTTTACTCCTAGGTAAAGCACAAAGTGACCAGAATGAAGTCAGCACAGAATCATCTCCTCTAGATTAAGGTAGCACAGAAATGTTACAGAAGTCATGGAAAGCATGGACAGAGACAAGCCAATTTCTTTTTCCAACGTAATGTTCCCTTGTTACAGAAGGACCCTCTCCAGGTTTTGTCACTCATCCTTTCTGATCAACAATGTCAGTTATGACACTGAACTTCCATCACCAGTTCATTTTACACAGACCGCTGAAGAATCAGATGATGAGAACTTCTGATCACTTGCAATCGTGACTGGATATCAGAGTACTATGCTAGCAGGATGACTGCTTGAAGAGCCACTCTTTTCCATCAAGAGCTTATTCAGAAAAAAAAATTCTTTGACATATTTCTGTGTTGCCCCCACACCTCTAAGCTCTGCCTGTCCATACGTCTGACCTTAACATTGTCCAGTCCTTAAATTGTGCCTTTTTTTTTTGGAAAGACGTTAGCAATAGCAGCACATTTTGGGCACTGCCAGAAATACGTGATAAATCACTGCCTCTAAAATTCCATCAAAACCGGACATTTTCACAGCTCTAGCAGATTCTTCGCAAGGTGTCCCTGGCCTGTTTGACTCACGTTAACCGTGTATTTGCTTTATGAAAGTTGGATAAAACATTGTGAAAACTTAAGACATTGGCTGCCCAACCTCTGGGCTGGCAAACTATACTGACTCACTGGGGGGAAAAAAAAGCAAGAGAATCTTAGTACGACATATAGTCACTCTGTACACTAGTCAGGGGATGAGCATATTACGGTTGGTGGAGGGCTCTATTCAGCAGTAACAGGGCTAGAGGAAAGCTTGTCAACATTTTTTGTTTCTCTGATGAAAATTGGCCCAACCCCTGCCCCAAACGAAACTTGTCACAAATACTTGTCAACAACTTAATTTTCTGTTTTTGGCTAAAATACTGATTTTTCCCCCCCGCCTAATATTGAAATTGGATTCAGGAACGTTAGCAAGCATTTTTGGCAAACCAAGTTGTTAAATGACACTCTAAACGGCAACACAGTCCTGCTTGGCTCACCCCCGGCCTGCTGGTCCCACAGCTGCAGTAGAGGAGGAGATAGGTGGAAAACTGCAGGACCCCAAAATCCACCTCTTGGGGTGCAGAATGTCAACCACAGCAGCAAACCCTCAGGTCAGGTCACCACACCACCGGGCAGCACGGACCATGGTGACGTTAGTGCAGCATCTGATCTCTGGGACGGGGGACCCGCGGGGGCCACGCAGCTCCCCCCGCATCGGATGGCTCGCGGCCTGGCGGGGGAGAGACCCACTCCCCACCCCAGCTCCACCAGCTGCGTGTGCGGCCTCCCAAACCAGCCCCTGCTGCTGGGCTGGCAGCCGGGGGAGTGAGGCACTTTCACTTCCAGCCCGAGCAGCACCTCCCCCACCCAGCCCTGCCAGAAGGGGGGGTCCTCCGCGGGGGGGCGATGCACCTTATGGGGAGCAACAGAGGATACCACCGCAGCCGCCCAGCCTGCCTGGCCTCACGCCAATGAGAGTTTCACACCCAGGTGAGTCCTTCCCCTGCCTCCGCCCCAGACCCAGAGCCCCTCCCCCCGCAGCCAGTCTCCGCCCTCGGAATGTGCCGCCCGCGCCAAGCCCGGCTCCCTCTAGGACCCAGCCCCACTCCTGTCCCGTCCCGGCAGAGCGGGGCCCCCCACACACTGGGGCCTTGTGCAGCTGCAGCGGCGGGTGTCTAAGCACCGCCCCGCTCCCGGCCTGGGTGTGGTTTGGGGCTTCCCCATTGGCCCCGCAGCCAGGTTCCGCCTACCCGAGCAACAGATCCCGGCAGCGCCCCCAGATCCTGTGGGGTTTGCTCATCACGGGGGTGACTGCCCCAGAGCAGCTGGGACGGGAACGTGGGGCTGGGGGCCTGCAGCACCAGGGACATGTGCAGCTTGGAGGTGCTGGTTGATCCAGTCTGCTGAGTCCAGGGGCATGTAAGGGGTCAGCTTGGGAGCGCTGGTTAACCCGGTCCGCTCAGACATGTGTCTGATTCTGGGGCTGGAGGAACCCAGCCCAGGGGAACGTAGGTCCTGCATAGGGTGACCAGATGTCCCGATTTTATAGGGACAGTCCTGATATTTGGGGCTTTTTCTTATATAGGCTCCTATTACCTCCCACGCCCGTCCCGATTTTTCACACTTGCTGTCTGGTCACCGTAGTCCTGCAGGATAGCTCCATTGGGAGGGCACCGAGGCCCTGCAGGGTGGCGCCATTGGGAGGGGACTTGCAGCAGGGAGAAGTTAAGCTCTGCATGAAAACACACGTGACACAAGCAGTACATTGATAGAATTACAGAAACACACACGCACACACCCCGTCAGAAAAGTAACCCTAATAAATGAGCGTACCCCAAAGTAATGGGCACATCTGGCAACAACTCTCATGCTCTAGGGCAGGTCCTGGGCCCCAGCCGGGTCAGGAAGGAGTTTCTGCCCCACTCCATGGGAAAGGGGGGCATTGTGGGTGTGGCGGGGGATCCCTCCTCTGTTCTGAGCGGAGGCTAGACGGGCATGTTGGAAAGGTCAGGGCAGCCTGGGCAGCTCTTTACGCCTCCCGAGATTGTCCTGTTCCCAGCTGATCCCCGGACTGGGCAGCTCCTATGGGGGGCTGGGAGGTGATGGGCGATGGGGTGGGTCCGGGCAGCTGCAGGAGGGGATATGGTTTGCTGGATGTTGCAGGGATCTGGCTTTGCTCTGACTGAAGTAGATTTGGCCTAGAGATGGCAGAGAAACCATCTGATGGGGAAGAAAGGGGCCGAGCACATCATGGGCTCCATGGGGCTGCAGTCCCCCGCGCAGTTCTTCATTCTGCTCGCCCTTGGGCCTCAGGCTGGGTGGACCTCAGCACCGGGGTGTTGGTGGCAGCATGGAGGGGTCTCCCCCTGCCCCGTTCTCCTCCTCGGTGAGTATCAGAGACAGCCAGGGTGTGTGCCCATGGGTGGGGATCTGAGACCATGGGGTGTGCCCATAGGGAAGGGAGGGCACGATGGATCTGTGACCATAGTGTAGGATCCAGTCACTCTGGGATCTGGTCCCTAACAACCTGTCTCCTTTCCAGACTACGGGCTAGCCAGGTGGAGCAGGGTGTTGGGACGTGAGTGTCCGTGGGGCCAGGGGACACCCGAGCGGGGAGTGAGGATGGAGTCACTGAGGGTTCCCAGCCAGGGAGAGCGGCATCCGCTGGAGATTCAGGGTTGAGGGAGAGGGACCCTGCCACCAGGGGGAGCTGCAGAACGGGGTGAGGGGCTTTCCCAGGCAACACATCAATTACAGGGTGATTGGCGGAGCTGAAGGTTATAAACCTCAGTGTATAGTCAAGACTTGCACTGTCCCCTACAAGTCAGTGGTGGTACCATGCACAGAACCAAGGATTCCTGGCATGCATCCTCCCTGCTCTCCCCACTAGACCCCACTCTCCTCCCAGAGCCAGGGACAGAACCCAGGAGTCCTGGCCCCAAGCCAGCCCCTCCCTTGCTCTGACCACTAGCCCCCACTTCCCTCCAAGAGCCGGGGATAGGAAAGTGGTGAACCAATTAATGAATCTGTATTGCTCCTCTGGAGCAGTGCCAGACGGTATATTCCTGAGGTACAAAGCTGGGAGCTGGGGGGGATTTGGCTGGTGCCTTTCTCTGTGTGATTCGTGAGTGGCTCTGGGAGCATTCATAGACTCATAGACTCATAGACTTTAAAGTCAGAAGGGACCATTATGATCATCATCATGCAATCCAGCTGGGTGTGGGGCTCCACATGCGGTTGTGCTGAGTGATCACAGCGCCCGGAGGGGTTTGCTGCTTGTCACTAGCAAAGCATTGTGAGAGACAGCCCCGGCTGGAGACAGTTAAGGGAGCACAGTGGTCCCACAGTCCCAGGCTGCACCCTAGGGATCCCGTCCCCCCCGCCCCCTCGACTCACTCCCCGCCCAGAGCTCACACAGGCTGGACATGTGCCCGGACGCTCACAGACTGGGGGTCTGTAAGGGCCGGGGTGGGGGAGCTGTTTCCAAAGCCCAAGCCCCACTGAGCATGCCCTGCCGGTGTCCCCCGCTTTGGTTAGATCAGGGGCATTGGCTGCAGAATCCCAGCTGATGCCAGGCTCCTTGGATGAAACCAGCACGTTGAACTGGCCCCGGGGAGCAGCCGGAAGCTGGTGCAGTTCTCAGGGGCCGCAGGGCGTGGGCAGCTGCGCTGGGCCGTTACCGGGCAAACGGACTCAGGCAGATGAGACGGGGCCTCCCCTCCAGTCCCCTGCTGTCACAGGCTGACCCGCAGATTCGAAGGCCAGAAGGGACCATTGTGATCCTCCCTGGTGAATTGCTCTCACTGTTAAGCATCGATCCCTTATTTCCAGTCTGAATTCGTCTGGCTTCAACTCCCAGTCCTTGGAACATGTTCGATCACAGGTCCCCAAACTGTGGGATGCCCCCCCCCACCGAGAGGGGCACAGAGGAACATTCAGGGGGGCACAGCAGCCCCCACAGGGGGAGGGGAGGGAGCACCACCCAGCCCTGCTCCGCCCCCAGCTCTGCTCCAGTCCCGGCCCCGCCCCCAGCGTTGGCCCCCCTGACCACAGACATGGCTGGCACTCCTGCCCCCAACCTTGGCCCCCAGCCTCAGCTCTGTTCCCGGCCCGGGCTCCGGACACACCCGCAGCTGTGGTCCCAGCCTCAGCCCCCTTACCCCTGTCCCCCCGTCCCCTGAGCCATGCTCCAGCCTCCAGCCCTGGCTCGGGGCGGGGGGTGGGGGGGACATGGACAGGCGTAAGGGGGGCGCGACCGTGAAAAGTTGGGGGATCGCTGTGTTACATCTTCCTCTGCTAAACTGAAGAGCCCATTAGCAAATATCTGTTCCCTCCGTAGGAACTTTTAGGCTGGGACCAAGTCACCCCTTAACTTTCTCTCTGTTACGCTAAAGAGGGGCTCATCCTGGCGTCTCACTGTGACAGGTCATTCCGATGGGGCTCCACTTCCCATCCCCACTGCTAGCACCCACTCACAGATGCTCTGGGGTAGACCCCCGGCCACCCTCCTGGATGGGTCACTCACAGGTCGGCACGGTGGGTACCCCCGGCAGAGTCCAGTCACCACACCGGGGTACTCCTCACGGGCTCCCTGGCTTTACGGAGACACCCGTGTCTCTTAAGAAGCGGGGTCTGGTCCATCCCCTGGAGCTCCGAGTCGGTTCCTTTTCCAGCCCACGTCCCAGCTGCACAACGCACCGGAGAAGATCCAGAATCCCTGTCATTGCTCTGGATGGAGGCAGGTACCAGAGAGACAGGGGCTCTTTGCAGCCATCCAGCCATTGAGTTCAGCTCCCCCCGCACAAGGCAGCCGGGAGGGGGCCTCCACTTTGGCCCAGCCTGTGGCCTCAGGGAACGGCAGCCATGTCAAAAGAGGCCAGTTCTTCATGAATGTCTCTTCAGGAAAACTTTATTCGCCAGCCTCCGGTGAGGAGGGAACTTTTGACAGTGAAGAGTCATGCTAATAAAGACCATTGCACCTAACTCCATTAACCCCATCACCCCAGGCCCACTCCAGACTGGCCCCAGAAGCTCCTTTTCCAAAAGGACCCATTTGAACTCATCAACCAGTTTGCGGATTTACTTGGCGACTCTCAGAAGGCGGAGTCCGGTCTCAAGGCGCCATCCTAGGGAGGTCAGGGACCGGGGTTTATTCTCTCCATGGAGTGGACCTCAACTCCCTGCTGTCAGTGCAAAACTCACCTCCGCCTGGCCTCCAGACGTCTCCCCACAACAGGTGCACGAGGTTCAGGGGACTTTGCAGGCCAGACACCAAACACACCTGTTACAGACTTGGTTTAACTGGCCAGTCTGCTCTAGCACCTGTGTATGACCCCGGGTGACGAAGTGGGGTTTTCCCCCTTGTTGTGTTGTATGGGAGTCTTAACGTTTGGCATGAATACTCTGTGTGCCTCAGTTTCCCTGGGTACTGTACCAATGCTTAGGTGGTGGGAATATGGGTGTGTGGCTTTTGCTGAGGCCCTCGCGGGCAGGTGAGGCTGCTTGCATGTAAGCGATGGACGATGGACCATGTCCTTCGTAAGCTGAGACCCAGGAGGGGTATGTGACCAGGTAACACTTTGCCTGGGAAGCGAGACAAAGACCGGAGGAGGGGCAGTGGGAAGCTGGACAGCCGATTGTTGGGAGACTTGGAGAGGGTGGGGGAGTCCCAGGAGCGCCGCCAGCTTTGGCGGAAGGTCCCGTCCCAAAATGCCGCCCCCCCCACACAGAGGCGGCGGAAGGTCCCACTGTGGAAATACCTCCGCGGTCGCCACCCCCCAAATCGCAGTGCCCTAAGCGACCGCCTAGGTCGCCTAATGGGTTGCGCCGGCCCTGGGGAGTCCAGGGCATCTGGCCCGGGGTTCTCCAAGATGGACTTTGCTGAAAGTCACCGATTTCTGTGCTACCAAGCTCCGTTCTATGCCGTGTTCCTTCGACTAATAAACCTGTTTTACACGCTGGCTGAGAGTCACGGCTGCCTGCGGAGTGGGGGTGCAGGGCCCCCTGGCTTCCCCAGGTGGACCCACCACGGGAAGAGCACGGTGAGAACAGGGATGCTGAATGCTCTGAGGTCAGACCAGGAAGGCCGTCGCTGAGGACAACATGCCCTGAAGGGAGTCACGCTCCCCAGCATCCTGGCTGGCTTTATTCAGAGCAGTTCCAGAGCATTGGGCCTGCGACTCTGTCACACCCCACTCCATGAATGTTCAAACATGACAAATGACTGAAGGCTGGTACTTCATGACGTCAATAGCCCGAGGTGACCGTCTCTTTGAATTGCTCGGCGAGCGCCCGTATCAGCCCTTTAGGGTGAACTCTGACGGGGATGTGCTAATTATCCCAGAACCGTGCGTTCGAAACCCAACTCCCGTCCAACGCAAAAGATATCCCAACGTGCTGACGCCTAGAATTGCACAGCTGGAGCGATACTGCTTAGGGAGAGGGAATGAAGGGTTGTGAGTTCAATCCTTGAGGGGGCCATTTAGGGATATGGGGCAAAAATCTGTTGGATGATTTAATTGGGGATTGGTCCTGCTCTGAGCAGGGGGTTGGACTAGATGATCTCTTGAGATCCCTTCTGTCACGGAGTATTGGGGGACTCAGGGCCCTGCACCCCCGGCTTCCTGCGATTCACCATGACTCTCAGCCAGCCAGTAAAGCAGAAGGTTTATTTGGATGACAGGAATACAGTCCAAGACAGGTCTTGCAGGCACAGACAACAGGGCCCCCCTCAGTTAGGTCCAGCTTGGGGTCCCAGGGCATCCCAGCCCACCCCCCTTTGGGGGGTCAGAGCCATCTCTGCCTCCCAGCCATCTCTCCAGCCTGCTTCCAGCACTCTGCCTTCAGCGACCCCTCCCACCGCCTTTGTTCAGTTTCCCGGGCCCCGGAGTCACCTGGCCTCCAACCCCTTCCTGGGTTCTCATGTTACAAGCTCAGGTATGTTCCCTCGGGCAGACTCCCATCCCCCGATGCAGACCATCCTAGCCACACTCGCCTGTCAGCATTCACACACCCCAGCAAGAACAGTCCCAGTTCGTCACACCTTCCAACCCTGATATTTTATGATTCGATGAAATACCTGATGTGCTTTAGCTGAAGTGGTCCCAAAGACACCGAAATGCCGTAATCAGCTGGTTTTGCGTTGCCTCAGCTGGGGTGAGTCAAGGTTCTTGCCGAAGGAGACGCTTTCCGTTATGCATAAAGGAGAACTGATCATTAACCCTTAGCGCCGAAGTATTTACGTACACAAGATGTCAGGCGGTTTGGGCGAGCAGGTTCTGCGGCAGGGCGGAGTTAAGGTTGTTGGGTGTCCGGCCTGTGCATTCGCAGATCTTAATGTATCAGGACTTTTTAAATTTCACCTTAATTGTAAAGATTGTGGTTGTGGCTCCGGGCTGATTGCAATCTCCAAGCGGTGGGGGCAGTTCTTGTCGGGGAATCGATATTCCCGGGTGTCTGGCAGTGTCTGTATTTAATGGCTCCCAAACTTTGTGAACCGTTGCCTTGAGCTGCTTCAGAAGCCGCAATGATGAATCGAGCCAGTCCTTTAAGGACCCAGGCAGCGAGGTGACACATACCCCTCCTGTGCCCTGCTCTGCCCCAACCGCTGCTGTTTAACCCTTTTCACTCTGTGCAGGGCAGTGCAAAGCCCAGGGGGAAACTGAGGCACAAGTAGGCATCTTAAATGTATTACTAAAATTCTCCCTTTGTCTGGCTTTGCCTCGCCAGGGCCTCTCCCAGCACCGTTCCCAGTCCTGCTCCTCAGTGACACCCTGCGCCTTACAGGGTCTTTACACCTGCCCCCTTCTCAGCCGTGTCTGATTAATGAGCAGTGTCGCTGGGCCCAGGCCACTGGTCCTTACAGGGCCGGCCACCCTTTACCCATCCCTCCAAGGTCAAGCCTGGGCCTTTACCCCCACCTGGGCTGGGATCCCGCAGTTCTCCTGAGCTCAGGGCATGCACCCCATTTACTGACCACACTGACCCAGCAGGTCCCCTGCTGTTCCTGTCATTGGGGGTCAGCGACCCGGCTGCCTGCTCCCACCAAAGGGGGTGTTATTTTGCAGTAGGAACCAAGGACTTAGAGGAAATGAATTTTAAACAACAGTCTGTATGCATGGGGAGGGGGGATGCCCTGCTATAGGGGATGGGGGGGAATGGGTGCACTGCTATGGGGGGGAGGAAGGGAGATGCATGCCATACTACAAGGATGTGGGGGGGGGTGGATGCCATGCAATAAGGTGAGGGGGATGGGGACTGGGAGGGGAGTAGCTCACGTNCCTGCTATAGGGGATGGGGGGGAATGGGTGCACTGCTATGGGGGGGAGGAAGGGAGATGCATGCCATACTACAAGGATGTGGGGGGGGTGGATGCCATGCAATAAGGTGAGGGGGATGGGGACTGGGAGGGGAGTAGCTCACGTGCAGGCGGGGGGTAGCTCAGGGTGCAGGCGGGGGGTAGCTCAGGGTCCAGGCAGGGGGTAGCTCAGGGTGCAGACATCGGGTGGCTCAGGGTGTAGGCAGGGGATAGATCAGGGTGCAGGCAGGAGGTAGCTCAGGGTACAGGCGGGGGGTAGCTCAGGGTGCAGGCGGGGGGTAGCTCAGGGTGCAGGCGGGGGGTAGCTCAGGGTGCAGGCGGGGGGTAGCTCAGGGTGCAGGCGGGGGGTAGCTCAGGGTCCAGGCAGGGGGTAGCTCAGGGTGCAGACATCGGGTGGCTCAGGGTGTAGGCAGGGGATAGATCAGGGTGCAGGCAGGAGGTAGCTCAGGGTACAGGCGGGGGGTAGCTCAGGGTGCAGGCGGGGGGTAGCTCAGGGT
>NC_048313.1:6111974-6149813 GCF_013100865.1 Trachemys scripta elegans
GGGGGCGTGGTGGGTCCCAGCTGGGGGGGGCCTGCAGGGGTGGGAACATGGGGGGTCCTGCAGGGGTGGTGGCGTGGTGGGTCCCAGCGGGGGAGGGGCCTGCAGGGGTGGGGACATAGGGGGTCCTGCAGGTGCGGGGGCGGGGTGGGGCGGGGGGGGGGGGGGGGGGCCTGCAGGGGTGCGGGCGTGGTGGGTACCAGCAAGGGGTCTCCCTGCTGACTGTGCCCTTGCCGGCAGGGGGGAACCGGATCAGCCAGGCGGTGCTGGGGGCCCATGAGGGTGGCGTCTTCGGGCTGTGTGTGCTGCGCAATGGCACCATCGTCTCGGGCGGCGGCAAGGACCGCCGGGTCGTGCTCTGGGGGCGCGACTACCAGAAGCTGCAGGAGAATGAGGTGAGGGGGGTCAGTGGGGGGGGGGAGCAGCTACTGCCCCCGCTCAAGGGTCCCCTTTGGGGTGCAGTGTTCTGCTGCCACGCAGGCACCACGGGGCAGGAGGGAGGGTGGGCAGAATCCCAGGAGCCAGGACTCCTGGGTTCTCTCCCCAGCTTGGGCTGAGGGAGGCTGGGAGCCAGGACTCCTGGGTTCTCTCCCCAGCTCTGGGAGGGGAGTGGGGGGCTAGTGGGTTAGAGTAGGTGCGGGCTGGGAGCCAGGACTCCGGGGTTCTGCCTCGAGCTCTGGGAGGGGAGTGGGGTCTGGTGAGTTGGACCGGGGAGGGGGGGCAGGGCTGGGAGCCAGGACACCTGGGTTCTATCCCCAGCTATGCCCGTGGCTCAGTGCCCTCCCCTCCCCTCCCCCAGGTCCCAGAGAGCTTCGGGCCCGTGCGCACCATCGCAGAAGGCAAAGACGACACCCTCTTCGTGGGGACGACCCGCAACTCTGTGCTGCAGGGCTCGCTGGCCACCGGCTTCTCCTCCCTGGTGCAGGTACCCCTCTCCCATGCAGGTTCCCCTCCCCCCAATGCAAGTCGTCCCCCGCCCCCATGCAAGTCCTCATCATTACAGACCCAAAGGGTCGGGGCTCTGGCCCCAGCTTTGGAACAGTCTCTGGGAGGCCCGTCAATGCGCCGGACCCCCGCGGTCTCACTCTTCCTCTGGGGCAGGCCCCGCGGCTTCACCGCCTTTCTAGGCCGGACCCTGGGCCGCCAGCCCCACTGTGAGCTCCGCTCAGTGAGACCCACTGAGGCACACCCTGAGGGAGACTCGTACAGTGCGGGCACGGGCAGGGTTATTAGGCAACTGGCCCCAGCGTAGAAAGTCCTTGGTCAGCAGAGAGGAGAAAGTTACAGCCTGGCCCGTCCCGACCAGCCCCAAGCCCAGCCAAGCCGTGCGACCCCCTTTGTGTGTCATCTTTGGTCACGTTTGCAGACGTCCCACCTGGCCTCTTCTCAGTCCTTTGTTCCCAGCTGCTCAAAGCAGGCTGGGGTCCTGCAGTGGGGGGCCTCCATGGTCATTAGGTGCTAGGTAGGAAATGTCCTGCTGATTGGATTGGGCATTGCCTTCGGGGACTCTCTATTGACCAGGGCCCCCAGACAGCCCAGCACCATTCACACCTGCATCTCTAGGCCTCCACCGAGAGTAACCAGCCCGTTCCCACCCCCTCAGTGACAATGCAGCATGGGGGGAAACTGAGGCACGCACATATTCATACCAAATGTTTGCAGAAAATTCCCACTTGGTCACATCATTTCCCGCTTCGAGAGCGAACTGATCGAGATCGCTTCAGCCAGGGACCTGGGGAAGTTCAGCCCCACCTTCCCCCACCCCTGGTAGCTGCACTACCAGGACCTTTCAGGTTTGAAACTGGCCTGGGGTCCTGCCGCTCCCTGCCCCCCTCATCTGCCAGGGAGCAAGGAGAGCAGTGACCCCTGTTCCGCCATGTGCCAGCTGTCTCGGGGGCAGCTGGGGTGGGATTCCTTGCCCCAGCCGTATCTCTGGGGCTCTGCTGTCCCAGGGGCTGGTGAGGCCAGGATGCAGGGGGCTCCCCAATATCATAGAATCATAGAATCTCAGGGTTGGAAGGGACCTCAGGAGATCATCTAGTCCAACCCCTTGCTCAAAGCAGGCCAATCCCCAGACAGTTTTTTACCCCAGTTCCCTAAATGGCCCCCTCAAGGATTGAACTCACAACCCTAGGTTTAGCAGGCCAATGCTCAAATCACTGAGCTATCCCTTCCCCCATGGGCATGCCTCCCTTTGGTCCTGGGTCCCAACCCCAGGGCTGCTCATATGCAAGGTGCCCATCTCCCCTCTTGGGGTAACCTGTTGCCCTCACCCCCAGGGCAGAGTCCTCTCGTCTCCCCCACACTTCTGGAGAGCTGGGATTCCCCGGCCACAGCCTTCCAGCTGCTTCTCTCACCCGTGGACAAGGCAAACCAGTTTGGCTGCCCCCTGCCCCGCCTGCATGTGCCCAGGCTCAGCTGGGGTCTCCTGGGAACTGGGGTGTGGCTCACATCTGCGGTGTGGAGCTGGGCGGGGACCGGATCCAGGTGTCTGGTTACAGACCGGCAGGTGTCCTGAGCCGGGGGGAAATCCCCCCTCCCTCACGGATAGCTGCATCTCACCTGGCTGGCGTGACTCAGAGCTTTGGCAGTTACAGAAGCTGGGCCTGGATATCCTGTCTGAGAGCGACACAGTCATTCCCTCAAGGACATCACACCAGATATCTTGGAGAGCCCCAAGGACCAGCCCTCCCCCCCCCCCCCCCACCCTTCCTGAGCCGTGGGGATCTGAGGGCGAACGGCTTCACGTTTGGCCCCTTCGCCCCAGGTCCCAGCCCTTCAACGTCGGGTGGGGTCACGCTGCACAGGGCTTGAGCAGGGTTCTCTCTGTCCCAGCACCTCTCCACCCCATGAATGTCTCCCCCGCCGACCGCACCCACTCGGGTGTGTCTGAGCCCGGGGGAGTACAGCCGGATGCGTGGAGTGGGAGCCTGTCTGTGCCCCAGGGGCAGCCTGGGTCACGGCTTCCTCCCCATGCTCAGTCACACGTCGCTCACTCTGCGGGTTTGAGCTGCAGGCTGCCAGCCTGGGCTGATGGAGTGTGACTCAGCCTCTGTCCTGGCCAAACCAGCCGTGGGCATTTGGCCCACTTACACCCTGTCCGCCTGCAGATATTACCCTCAGGTCAGGGAGGTCCCTTGGAGGAGGTCTGACCCCCCCCCCCCGGATACTCCCCCAACTGTGGCTTTCCCCGAGTCCCGCTCCTGGGATGCCACTGTTGGCTCTCCTTCCCCAGACCCATGCTCAGGCCAGTCCCTTTTGGGTTTCTTTCCATACCCGGCCCTGCTGCCCACCCCGTCCTCTGCCTGCCAGCCAGCACTGGGCAGATCCTTCGGCTCCCTGTCCGCTAGCCACGGTTTAAGCTCGTGGGGACAGATCTTACTGCACAGCTCCAACCCAGCCAGGTTATCCGGCTCCTCCAGCCTCGGGGCCCCTGCTGCGGAGAGATTCTTCCAGCTTCTCTGTAGGTGTCTTTGCACGCCCCGAAACCACCTCCTCCATGCCGCAGGGTCCATTCCAGTGAAGCCTGTTTGAACCGTCCCCAGTCTCCACCCCATCCCCCCATATGGCTCTGGGGCTGAGGGAGGGGTGAGACAGCCGGGTTCAGATCACAGGCCCAGGCAAAGGCAGGGAGGTCGGCGTCTATATCATGCTCCCCGCCCACCCCCCCCACCACTAAACTGGGGCAACAATCTGGTATCTAGGCTCCTTGTGGAGTTGGCATCCTGGGGCCTTTCCCACTTGCTCCTCAGAGGGTCCTCTCACTCCTCCATCTCCAGTCCCTGCTCTTCTGGGTCCTACAGCACCTTCCCTCTCAGCTCCAGCTCCCACCACTTCAGATCTATCAGTGGGAAGCCAGGTCATAAGATCTGGATGGGGAACCAGGTCTCGAGGACATCCTGCTGCCGCCTCAGCCGCTGTCTGTGTCACTGCCCAGTTGCTGCTCCGCCGCTCTCAGACCCGCTTGGGGTCTGGAACCTGCTTCGTGGACCCATCGTCCTTCTCCAGCTGTGCAATCAGCCGCTCCTTGTTGAGTATCCCAATGCCTAACCCTGTCTCCCTGCCCAGGTTGTGATGTCCTTAGGCAGATGGTTCTATGCCATTTCCTTTAACTGCCCTTGTTTTACTGCTGCACGTCACTTACTGCAAACAGCTTCACCACCAGTCATGGATCAGCAGGGATGGTGCTCTGGCACCCTTCAGTGTCCCAGACACCCTGGGGGTCTCACTCTTCCTCCAGAGCAGGCTCCGTGGTGTCACCACCTCCCTAGGCTGGACCTGGGCCACCAGCCCCTGTGCTTCCCACTGTGAGATCTACTCAGCGAGACCCACTAAGGCAAACCCTGAGGGACAGTTGTACAATCTTAGGGAGCAACGCCCCTCACTCAGCATCTGCAGGGATGCTCAGCCAGCGTTGTCTAAACAGCTGGCTGTATTAGTCAACTGGACCCCAGCATAGGAAGTGTTTGGTCAGCCAAGAGAAGAAAGTTACCGCCAGGCCCATTGTAGTCAGCATAGAGCCCAGCAGAGCAGTGTGACCCACTTCGCTCCTAGCCTGTCCCTCCATGTCATCTTTGTTCAAGTTCCTAGGCCCGTCCCACCTTGCCCCTCCCGTTCCCAGCTGCTCAAACCTGGCTAGCTTTCTGCGTAGGGGGAGCCCTCCATGGTCGTTAGTTGCTAGGTACCAAGTGTCCCGCTGATTGGATTGACTATTGTCTTCGGGGACTCTCCATTGACCCGGGCCCCCAACCTGAGACAGCCAGGCGCCATTCACACCTGCATCTCTAGGCCACTACCAAGAGAAACCAGCCCTTTCTTGACCCCTTGGTGACAGTGCAGCATAGGGGGAAACTGAGGAACACACAGTATTCATACTAAAAGTTTACAGAAAATTCCAACTTCAACATACCTATCCCTTCCCCCTCTCCCCCTTGCAGGTACCCATCCCCTCCCCCTCTCCCTCCCTCCCCCAGGTACCCATCCTCACCCCGCACCCCCACGGGTATCCATCCCCTCCCCCTTGCAGGTATCCATCCCCACCTCCACCCCCCGCAGGTACCCATCCCCACCCAAGCAGGTATCCATTCCCCCCCCTCCCCGCAGGTACCCATCCCCACCCCACACCCGCGCGGGTATCCATATCTGCCCCCCATGCAGGATGCCCTGCCATGGACTGGAGTAGGAGTCTGGGGCAGGACAAATGGTGCTGAGACTTCCCTGACAGCCAAAGGAAGAGCTCTGTGCTGGCTCAGCCCCTCCCTCTGCCTTCTCAGTTGGCGGGGTGTGGGTGGGGCTCTCTGCGCTTTGGGGTCTGGATACTGGGGGTCACATGCCACATCCTGAGCCTGGTTCTTGGGGACATCAGGCTGTGGGGAGCAAACGTGGGTAGGGGGTGCCTCGAATACTCCATGATCTGACTGAGGAGATTAGCGATTATCTTCAAAGCCTCATGGAAGACGGGAGAGATTCCAGAGAACTGGAAAAGGGCAGTATGGTGTCCATCGACAGAAAGGGGAATGAAGACATCCCGGGGAATTACAGACCAGTCAGCTTAACTTCCGTACCCAGAACGAGAATGGAGCAAATAGGCCATCAATCAATTTGCAAACACCTAGAAGATAATAAGGTGATAAGTTGTCATGGACTCACAGATCGTGCCCACTCTTGGCCCCGTGTGGTCTGTGCGGGGTGCCCCTTTCAGTGTGACAGCCCTTCTTGGGGGTCCACTCTCTCTCGGGGTCAGGCCCCTCCACCTCCTGGAGCCGCACCTCTCAGAGCCTTAGCACACCTGTTTCTCGCCGTGGGCCCCCTTAGGGAGTGCACTCGCTCTGGACCCCCCGGGCCTCCACTCCCGAAGGGGTTGATGCCACCCCATTCTCTAGACGGGAGTGACTCTCAGCCAGCGTAAAACAGGAGGGTTTATTGAAAGTTGAACACAGCACAGGAAATTCTCAGGGTCTCAGGTCCAGCCTCCCTCAGCCCAGCACATCCCAGTCTCTCTGCATCCAGATGGGCTCTGCCTGCTCCCCCTCTCCAGCCCAGAGCTCTCCTGCTTCCCAGCTGGGCATCTGATATCACCGGCCCCAGGCCCCGTCTCTGTCTGTTGTCTTCTCTCCAGGTAAACAGGGTCGTAAACCGGGGCTTCCTCTCCTGCTTCTGTCCTCTGGCTGGAACCGGCTGGTTAGGTCACTGTGTCCTCACTCTGCAGCCCATTGTCCACCCACTGGCCAGAACCAGCTGTCTCTCCTAAGCTGGGCCTCCGGGTCACCGGTTGCTGGGGTATCCATCCTCCAGGCCATCGGCTGGGGTCCCAAGTTCTCTTTTCGGTCCTCTGTAACAACAAACTCCCTCTCTCCTCACCTCGTTAAACCAGTAACACCCAGGGAAACTGAGTCCCACTCCCTCTGCATGCAAACCATTGAAACTCCACAGAAAACAAGAAAGCCCCCCACTTCGTCAGCATGGCTTTGTCAGGAACAAATTGTGTCCGACCAACTGGATAGCTTTCTTTGACAGTGTAACAAGCCTTGTGGATGGGGTGGGGAGAGCGGTAGCTATGGTATAGCTTGACTTTAGTAAGGCTTTTGATACAGTCTCGCATGATCGCCTCACAAACAAACTAGGGAAATACAACCTAGATGGAGCTACTATGAGGTGGGTGCATAACTGGTTGGAAAATCGTTCCCAGAGAGTAGTTATCGGTGGTTCACAGTCATGCTGGAAGGACATAATGAGTGGGGTCCCGCAGGGATCAGTTCTGGGTCCGCTTCTGTTCAATATCTTCATCAATGATTTAGATAATGGCATAGAGAGTCCACTTATAAAGTTTGCGGACGATACCAAGCTGGGCGGGGTTGCATGTGCTTTGGAGGAGAGGATCCAAATTCAAAATGATCTGGACAAACTGGAGAGATGGTCTGAAGGAAATAGGATGAAATTCAATAAGGACAAATGCAAAGTGCTTCACTTAGGAAGGAACAATCAGTTGCACACGTACAAAATGGGAAATGACTAGGGTTACCATATCTAGCAAATAAAAAAAGAGGACCCTCCACGGGCCCTGGCCCCACCCATTTCCCCACCCAACCCCGCCCCTTCCCCGCCCTAACTCCGCCCACTTCTCCCTCCCACACGGAAAGGGCTGCCCGATCGCTACCGGCTTCACGGTTTGCTGGGCAGCCCCCAGACCCTGCGCCCCCGGCCGGCGCTTCCCCAGCGCAGCTGGAGCCCAGGAGGGGAAGCGCCCAGCTGGGGGCGCAGGGTCTGGAGGCTGCCTGGCAAACCGTGAAGCCGGTAGCACTTGGGCTTCGGGCAGCCCCCTTGCCTCTGGACCCTGTGCCCCCAGCCGGGCACTTCCCCTCCGGTGGCGCAGGGTCCGGAGGCATGGGGGCTGCCCAAAGCCGGTAGCACTCGGGCAGCCCGGCTCTTAAACAGAGCCAAAGAGTCAGGGGAGGAGCAGAGCCGCCATTTTCCTGGACATGTTCGGCTTTTTGGCAGTTCCCCCTGGATGGGGGTTTGAGTGCCTAAAAGCCGGACATGTCCGGGAAAAAGAGGACGTATGGTAACCCTAGAAATGACTGCCTAGGAAGGAGTACTGCAGAAAGGGATCTGGGGGCCATAGTGAATCACAAGCTAAATATGAGTCAACGGTATAACACTTGCAAAAAAAGCAAATATTCTGGTATGTATTAGCAGCAATGTTGTAAGTAAGACACGAGAAGCAATTCTTCCGCTCTACTCCGCGCTGATTAGGCCTCAGCTGGAGTATTGTTCCAGTCCTGGGCGCCACATTTCAGGAAAGATGTGGACGAATTGGAGAGAGTCCATGATGAAAGGTCTAGAAAACATGACCTATGAGGGAAGACTGAACGAACTGGATTTGTTTAGTCTGGAGAAGAGAAGACTGAGTGGGGACATAACAGTTTCAAGTACATAAAAGGTTGTTACAAGAAGGAGGGTGAAAATTGTTCTCGTTAACCTCTGAGGACAGGACAAGAAGCAATGGGCTTAACTTGCAGCCAGGGCGGTTTGTGTACAAGTTTCTGTCAGGGTAGCTAAGCCCTGGAAGAAATCGCCGAGGGAGGGTTGGAATCTCTGTCCCTGGAGGTTTTTAAGAGCAGATTGGACGAGCAGCTGGCAGGGGCGGGCGAGTTATTACGTGGTCCTGCCGTGAGTGCAGGGGGATGGACTAGTTGTCCACTCAAGGTCCCTTCCTGCCCTACACTTCTGTGATTCTATGGTCACCTGGGAGGAGGGGAGGGCTTATGAGGGCCTTGGGTGTGGGGGTGAGCGCTTGGGAGCGGGGCAAGGTGGGGGTCGCAGCCATAGGGACATACGCAGGACACATAGAAAACAGTTGCGACCCGGTTTGTGGAGTCAGGACACCTGGGTTCTATCCAGGTCTGGGAGGGGGCCAGGACTCCTGGGTTCTGTCCCCATCTCTGAGGGGGATTTATGCTCACCTTGCTGAGTCCCAGGGAGCCCTGTGGGGGAAGGGCTGGGCACTCAGCAGGCCCATCTCTCCCCAGGGTCACACAGAGGAGCTCTGGGGCCTGGCCACCCACCCCAGCCTGGACCAGTTCCTGACCTGTGGCCAGGACAGGCAGGTTCATCTGTGGAGCGTGGCCACCCGCCGGCCGCTGTGGAGCAAAGCCATCGAGGTGAGCGGATTGGGGGGGCCCACCGGCTGGGAGGGTCCCACAGAGTGGGGGTGGGGCATTGGCTGCAGTTCTCCTAGGCCTGGAGTGATCCTGTCTCTCTCTGCCCCCCCCCAGGACGCGGCCCGCTCGGCTGGCTTCCATCCCAACGGCCCCGTGCTGGCGGTGGGGGCGGTGACGGGAAGGTATGGGGGGGGGGGGGGGGAAGGGGCTGGCCCAGGGGGGGCACTGCAGCCCTACGGGGAGCCCAGGGCAAGGTGGGGAGTGGGGCACAGAGCCTCGTTCCCGTGGGGTGGGGGAGGGCGCTGGGTCCGTGCAGCTGCCCCCGAGCCGGCAGCCCCTTGACGGTGGTGGCGCCCAGCATAGCCCCAGTGCCTGGCAGAGCTCAGGCCTGGCCCGGGAGCCGGCTCTGTAGTGACCCCCCGCCCCTGGGCAGCTGTGTCTGGGCACCCCCAGGGTGGGGTTCGCCAGCCGGCTCCGGCCGTGCTGCCTGCGGGAAAGGACGCGCTGCTGCTGCTCCAACTCGGGGGCCTGCACCCTAGAGCACCCGCCCTCCCGAGATCCCAGCCCCACAGAGGGCCAGACCCCAAGATGAAGGATTATTATAGGAGAGGGGGTGCCAGGCCCTTCTACCCCCCCCCCCATCGGACAGATGCTGGGCAGGTGCAGGGTCCCTGGACCACAGTCCCGTTCTCCCCGCCAGGTGGCTGGTGCTGGACACGGAGACGCGGGACCTGGTCACAATCCACACGGACGGGAGCGAGCCCATCTCCGTCGTCAGCTTCTCGCCAGGTAGGGGACACCCAGCGCACTGGGGGGGCAGTTGCAGCTGAGCTAGCAGGGGCTGTGGGCGGGAGTGAGGGGCACTGGCAGAGCTGGGGGGAGCCTGGGACTGGGCTGGGAGGGGGCTGCGGGTCGGGATTGAGGGGCATCGGCAGAGCTGGGGGGAGCCCAGGGCTAGGCTGGCAGGGGCTGTGGGTCGGGACTGAGGGGCATCGGCAGAGCTGGGGGAGCCAACCCTGTCATGCCTGCCTTGACCCCGCATCCTCAGCCCTTCCCGTCCCCAATTCCAGTAGCCCCTTGGCTCCCGTGAGGGGCGTCCCACCGTCCGTCCCCTGGCCCAGGCCCTGCTCCGCAGCCCGTATGGCTCTGCCCAGCTCCTCCTCTCTGTGCCCCCAGATGGCAGCTACCTGGCCGTGGGCTCGCACGATAACTTCGTCTACGTGTACGGTGTCTCCGAGGGCGGTAGGAAGTACAGCCGCGTTGGCAAGTGCTCGGTAAGTGGGGGCCGGGCGGGGGCGCCCGCGGGGCCGGGCGGGGAAGGAGGGACCCTCGCTGGGGCTCTGCTGGAGGGGCGCCCATAGGGCTGGTGGAGCCACTCGCCCTGCAGCGCAGGGGGTGGCCAGTGGGGGGCACTGCCGAGCGTGTACCCCGCGAGGCTCACCACAGGGCTGCCCTGGCCAGGGGCGGGGAGCGAGCCGGGGGCCTCTCGGGGCCCCTCTGGAACCAGATGCTTGTTCTCTCTGTAGCACAGGCACCCCCAGAACCCCAGGTCAATACTCCCACTGGGGTCGGTCACACCCCCGCTAGCCCCCTGCCCTGCCCCCTAGGGTCAGTCACCCTACCCCCCCCCCATTAACTCCCTCTGCCCCTCCCCCACAGGGTCATTCCAGTTTCATCACTCACCTAGACTGGGCAGCTGACAGCAGCTGTTTCGTCACCAACTCTGGGGACTACGAGATCCTGTACTGTGAGTGAGGCCTGGGGTGTGCTGGGGAGCCGTGTCCCGCTGGGTGCTGCGCCAGGCTCTGGGCATCGGGCCGGGGAGCTGGGCCCCACTGGGCACCGCGCCAGGCTCTGGGCATCGGGCCGGGGAGCCAGGCCCCGCTGGGCACCGCGCCAGGCTCTGGGCATCGGGCCGGGGAGCCGGGCCCCGCTGGGCACCGCGCCAGGCTCTGGGCATCGGGCCGGGGAGCTGGGCCCCGCTGGGCACCGCGCCAGGCTCTGGGCATCGGGCCGGGGAGCCGGGCCCCGCTGGGCACCGCGCCAGGCTCTGGGCATCGGGCCGGGGAGCCGGGCCCCCCTGGGTGCTTTGCCAGGCTCTGGGTATTGGGCCGGGGAGCTGGGCCCCGCTGGGCACCATGTCAGGAGCTGGGGTCCTGCTGGGCACCACACTTTAAAGGCTGGGATGCTTTGGCCCCAAGGTGGCAGTGACAAATCAAAACGGGCAGGCGTGTTCTTCCCCCCTGGGAGGAGAGAAATAGTCCCGTGTCCCCAGTGGGGCATCTCGGCAGTGGGTAGCCCAGGGCCCCCCATTTCCCTGCGGGGCCCAGAGACACCAACATCCTCAGCCTGGGGAGTAAACGGTTAATACAGGAAGGTACTTGGGGGGCCCAAGGTGCAGCCAGCTCAGGGCTGACCTGGAGGCCAGGACTCCTGGGTTCCACTCCTGGCGCTGGCTGATGGCAGGGCTGCACCCTGGTCCCCCCCATAATGGGGGAATTATGGGACTGCCCCCCCCCCGGGGTGGCACAGGGAGACCCCCGCAGCCAGGGGAGTATCCTGGGCTGTTGGTGTTGGGGGCTCTGGGGCTGCTCTGTGGGGCAGGGTCCCCTGCTCATCCAGCCCCCTTGTCTACAGGGGACCCCACCACCTGCCGGCAGATCCCCAACGCCGGAGCCGTGCGCAACCTGGAGTGGGCCACGGCCAGCTGCGTGCTGGGCTTCGGGGTCTTCGGTGAGTGCCGGGGCAGCAGGGAGCTGGGGGCCAGCCCCACTCAGGACACACTCACCCCAGCTGTGGGGCGTGGCTGGTCCTGCTGCGCTGGGGGACTGTTTGGGGACCAGGGCTGGGAGTGGCTGTAGGGGCTGGGGGTGGCAGGTGAGTAAAAGGTTGTGGAGCAGATTGGGGGTCTGGTCAGGAAGCGAGGGGGTGGGTGGGGCTGGGGGGGCTGGTCAGGGAGGGGGCTAGGGGCGTGGGTGGGGATGGGGTCACTGCATGGGGAGCAGGGCTTAGGGGGCAGGTTGGGGAGCGGTGCTGGGGGTGTGGGGCGGAAGGTTGGGGAATGGGGCTCGGGGGGCTGGTCGGGGATTGGGATTAGGGAGTGGATTGTGCTGGAGGGGAGGTCGGGGAGCGGAGTTCGGGGGGCTGGTTGGGGAGTGGTGCAGGGGGTTGGGGGTATGTGGCAGAAGGTTGGGGAGCAGGGCTCGGGGGGCTGGTTGGGGAGCAGGGCTTGGGGGCAGGTTGGGGAGCAGTGCAGAGGGCTGGGGGTGTGGGGCAGAAGGTCGGGGAGCGGGGCTCGGGGCTGGTCGGGGAGTGGGGCTGGGGTGCGGGTGCGGCTGGGGGGGCTGGGCTGGGAGCAGGGCCGGGGGATGGATGGGGCTCAATTAGGGAGCGGGAGTGGGGGCTCTGGGGTGGCCCCGTGCTCAGGCCTGGCCTGACCTGCCCTGTCTGCCCTGGCAGGGATCTGGCCGGAGGGCGCGGACGGGACAGACATCAACGCCGTGTGCCGCTCCCACGATGGCAAACTCCTGGCCTCCGCCGACGACTTCGGCAAAGTGCACTTGTTCTCCTACCCCTGCTGCCAGCCGCGGGTGAGTGCCAGCCCCGTGTCCACCCCCTGGTGCCCCAAGCCAGCCGGGGGTGTGTGCCAGCCCTGTGCCCACCCCCGGTGCCCCACCCTCTGGTGCCCCACACCAGCTGTGGGTGAGTGCCAGCCCGTGCCCCACCCCCTGGTGCCCCATGCCAGCTGTGGGTGAGTGCCAGCCCGTGCCCCACCCCCTGGTGCCCCCAGTGCCAGCCATGTCCCCGGTGCTGCAGCACTGCCCCTTCCCCCCATCACTCACTGCCCCTAGCTGTGGGGGCCCCTTCTCCAGGCTGAGTCTCCTCTGGGTCGTCCCTGCCCTCCCCCACAACCCAGCCCCTCTGGCACCCATGGGCCCCCGCAGCCATGGCCCCGGCTGCCACAGGTTCCCGGCCCTCACCCCGCCCGTCTCCTTGGCAGGCCCCGAGCCACGCGGCCGGCGGGCACAGCAGCCACGTGACCAACGTTGCCTTCCTGCCCGACGACAGCCTGCTGCTTTCCACCGGCGGCACCGACACCAGTGTCCTGCAATGGCGTCTCGTCTAGGGGGCGGGGCATGGGGGGCCGGCATGGAGCGGGGGGGGCGGAGGGCGGGGGCTGTATTTTCCAGAGATCTATATATGTATTGAGTCTATATCCAGAGCTATATTGAAAGGCTGGGGCAGGGCGGGACAGGGCCCGGGGGGCAGACCCAGACTCCGGGGGGGCACTTTGTGGGGGAGGGTGCCTGGTGCTGCCCTTTCTTAGGGGGCTCAGCTCCCCTTCCCCCCAAGGACCGGGGAGGAAGCTGCTTGGGGAATGGGGGGGGGGAATCAAGGGTGACATGTGCCCCTTCCTGGGGGGGGATGGGAGAGGGACACAGAATGTACCCCCCAGCCAGGATTGGGGCTGGCTCTGCCCTTCCCCACTCCCACCAGGCTGCTGGGCATGTGGGTCGCGCCCCCCTCCCCAGCCAGCCGTATTTGCACTGGACGTGGGGGTGGTCCTGGCGTCCCTGGCGCGGGGGGGGAAGGGGGGAAGGGGGCGAAGGGCAGGGGCCAAAGCATGAACCTGTATTTCCAAAGAGCGGGGGCACCGAGCTCTTCTACGCCCGGCCCAGCCAATAAAGGCAAGTGATTGAACTGTGTGTGTGAGTGTGTGTGTGTGTGTGTACTGCCCTGGGGCTGGCTGTGTGTGTGTGTGTTAGGGGGGATGTGCCCAGGGACCAGTTCTCTGTCTGTGTGTGTTGGGGGGGACGCACTCAGGGGCCGGTTCTGTGTGTGTGTGTGTGTGTGTGTGTTGGAGCGGACACACTCGGGTTCATGCACGGCGGGGAGGTGGAATGAATTGCTGGTGCGTATCCCATTTTACCCTGAGCCAAGCAGCGACGTCCCAGCCGCAGCCCCTAGGTGGTGCCATTGAGCCGCACGACTCCCCTCTGAGAAAAGAAAAAACCCCGGGGCAGTTTTCGCCCCCCACCCCCCCAGCTGTGGGGTGAGGGGCTGGGCAGGGCTGGCGGCAGAGCACTGGCCTGCACCCCCTGGGGAAGGGACATGGGGCTGCCATGAGGGGGGCTCAGTCGCCCCTCCCCTGCTCACAAGCCCCTGGGGACTGCTGGCCCCTCGTGTGGGGGGTGCCCTGGTGACAGGAAATGGGGGGAGGCCCCACAGCAGCGGGATTGGGGGCACAGAGCTGGAGCGGCAGCGGGTGACGCCCTCACTGGCAGGGACCCAGGGGCTGCACCCGTGGAGGCCTCCAGGCCTGGGGGGAGAGAGGCGACACCCCCCCCCCTACATATCCTGTACTTGAATCTAGGCCCCTTGTTACCAGGGAGACCCTGAGAACCCAGGGGGGCAACTCAGGGGTGGGGGGCATCTGTCCTGATGGGTAGGGTTGCCAACTTTCTGACTGCAGAAAACCGAATGTCCTTGCCCCACCCCTTCTCTGAGGCCCCGCCCCTGCTCACTCCATCCCCCCTCCCCCCTCCATGGCTTGCTCTCCCCCACCCACACACACTCGCTCATTTTCACTGGGCTGGGGCAGGGGGTTGGGGCGCGGGAGGGGACTCAGGGCTGGGGCAGGGGGTTAGGCTGTGGGAGGGGGCGCAGGCTTGGGGCAGGGGGTTGGGGTGCAGGACGGGGCTCAGGGCTGGGGCAGGGGGTTGGGGCGCAGGCAGGGCTGTCCCTGGGGGGGTGCATCGCCCAGGCCCTAAGCACCAAATTTCTAATCTGCCAGGGGGCGCTCTGCCCAGGTCCTGCCCCCCTCCACCCCTTCCCCCAAGACCCTACCCCTGCCCCGCCTCTTCCCACCCTGCCCCTCCCCCACCCAGTTCTGCCCCCTTCCCCGAGTGCGCTGTGCCCTCGCTCCTCTCCCCTCCCCGCCCAGCGCCTCCTGACATGGCGAAATGTGGGATCTGTGGGAGACGCTGGGAGGGAGGGGGAGCCGCTGATTGGTGAGGCCTGCCAGCGGGCAGGAGGCGTTGGGGGGAGGTTCTGGTAGGGGGGCTCCTTGCCCCCCCTCCCCCCGCTCGCCTCCCCGTTCGCCTCCTCAACCCGCTCGCTCCCGCTCGCATCCAGCAGGTCTCTCTGGCGGCCGGGTGGCTCCACGTGCTGCCCCCACCTGGAGACACCTTCCCTGTAGCTCTCATTGGCTGTCGTTCCCGGCCAATGGGAGCTGCGGAGCCGGTGCTCGGGGCAGGGGCAGTGCACGGAGCCCCTGTGGCTGCCCCCCCCACCCCAGGAGCTGGACAGGCTGCCGCTTCTGGGAGCTGTGCGGGGCCGGTCAGGGAGCCTGCCTTAGCCCTACTGCGCCGCCAACCGGACTTTTAACGGCCTGGTCAGGGGTGTCGACCGGAGCCACCCGGGTCCCTTTCTACTGGGCATTCTGGTCGGAAACCGGCCACCCGGCAACCCTACTGATGGGCCCAGAGACGACGCGGGGGGCAGAGGGCTGGGAAGGGAAAGGGCCAGGATAATGATCTGCGGGGGGTGGATGGAGCCAGCTGGAGGCCCCGGGGCTCCCCGATGGGCTCAAGTCTAGCTGGGCATCGCCCCCTGGGGCTGGACGTCAGACTGGGGCTAAATAACCAGCAGGAGCTCAGCCTACAGCCACTAGAGGGGGACAAAGCCTCCGGCACCCCCAGGGCCCAGACCTGCAGGGTCAGCCCCTCTAGGGTTCAGTGCTGGGGGGCACAAGGTGGCACTCTCCTGCCGTACCACCCCACACAGCCAAAACCCAGACGGGGACGGATCCCATCCAAGAGCAGGTGCTTAGCCCACCCTTGGGACCAGGCCCCTCTGGAACATGGCCAGGGCTGTATGGTGATTTCGGGGGGCGGGGGCAGGGACAACAGCTGAGTGACGGTGCCACACCCCCCCCCCCCCCCCCAGGGGGGTGCGGCATCTCAGCCCCGGGGGCCTGCCAGGCCTGTGAGACACAAACCAGCAGAGTGGTGGGAAACAGCTCCTTCTGGCCGGTGCTGCCCAGAGACCCCGGTGATGGGCCCTGGCATGAACCCCAGGGACCCGGAGAAGATCCCGGCTCCGAGCGCTGGAGAGGAAATGGGCCAAATGCGTTTGAGGCACAAGATCTCGGGACGGTGGCGATTTACTGTTTGCGCTGACAGCCGGCTTCCAGCCCGCCCTGCCATGGCCGTTCAGAGCAGGTGCCGCGTACCCCTCTGCCCCCCAGGGAACATCACCTGCACTAGCTGCCCCTGCCCTTGGCAGTGCCATGGGCATTGGGCATGCAGAAGGGTGCAAGGAGCACCGTGTAGCCACATCCAGCCTGACTCTCGCCGTCCCTGCCAGGGATCCGCGAAGGGAACGTCAGCGCTCGGCCACAGCCCGTCCTGCCCAGCCCTTGTGCAGCGCCGGCAGGGCTCCCCGTTCCCACCCGCTGGCAGCGCCGGGGCATGAATCACCGCTTGCCCCGAGGCTCGGGCGGGGTAACCCCCCAGCGGGATACCACAGGGCAGCACGGCCCACGGCTGGGACTTGGCCAGCTTCCTCTCGACGGCCCCTCGGAGAGGAGAGCCAGTGCCTCCGGGTGAGAGCTCCCCGTAAGCACACCCAGCTGGCCCCAGCCCAGGGGTCCCTGCCTGTTCCCCTGGGCCACCCTCCCCCAGGAGCAGGGCAGACCCTCAGCCTGCTGGGATGGGGAGGAGCTCCAGGAGTTAGAGGTGGGGCTGTGGGGCAGAAGCATTTCCTGGGCCAGGGGGCAGCAGCCGTGGGGGTGATGAGAGACCCCCGACATTCAGACCAATGTGAGACCTGTGCACCCCCCACCCTGCCCAGAGGGGCCACAAGCCTAGATCTCCTGTGGGGGGAGGGCAGCTCTAGCCCCCTCCGCCACTGCGTGAGCCTGGGCCAGGCTGGGCTCCGGACGGGCAGCTGGCAGAGGTGGGCCGTGGCTGGCAGAGGGGCCGACAGGCGGGTGGGGCCGTGACTCTGGCAATATTTCTAACGTGCCGCGTTGGGCCGGTGACGAGCTCGGGGACAGCAATTGGGGGGGGAGGGGGACTGCTTTTTTCCCTCCTTCTGCATCAAAAGACTGAATATTTTCAAATCAGCTGGGGGGAGGGGGGGCTGTCTCTCAGCAGCCCCTTGACCAAAGAGTGTCAAATGTGCACCACAAACACTCGCCCAGCCCATGCTCTGAGCCGCCGGGTTTCCTGCTCTGTCTGCCGAGGCGTGTGCATGTTTCAAGTGCTTTGCAAAGGACATGGGGCTGGGCTGTGTCTGGGGAAGCCTGGCCCCAAGTGACCCCTATGGCACCAGCTGCTGCGAGCGACCTGCCCGTTTGCAAGCCCGGCTACCTAGGCAACTGGCTTTGAGAGCACGGGGGCGGCTGGTCTCAGGAACTCCTTGAGTAAATGCCACAACATTTGCTCCCCGGAGTCGTGCCCTGGCCCTGGGGTGACAAACCAATTTTCAAGCCGATCCCCCACAGCATGGGAATTTTTGAGTGCTCCATAGGTTGAAATGTCCGGGACAGCCTGTGCACGAGGAAGCCTTTCACCAAATCCACCCCCTGCCGCCATTACTGACTCACACACCCTGCCCTGACAAGACCCACCCATTGTCACATCAGTGTGCGGAGTTTAGAGCAACTTTCGGAGATTGTCACTGCCACAGACCCCCCTCTGCGCTCAGCCCCTCGTCACCCAGCCGCTGCTGACAGTCACCGGCGCGGGGCGAGACCCGAACTCGCAGCCCTGGGGTGGCGTTTGCGTGCAAGGGCTACGGGCCGGTCACTTGCACCAGGACGCGCCAGCCGGCCGCGCTCACCCCCGGCTGGTCGCTGCAGTGCTGGAGGTGCTTCAGGGCAGAGTCCAGGTCTCTGCGGCCAGACTGAACGGCTGTGAAAGGCTCAGCTGTCAGTCACCCACACGGCACGGGGCCCTGACCCCCACGCGGAGCCGGGCGGATCTGAGCCCCAGGTGGGCCCAAAACACCAGATTGGGACGGGCTGGTCTCACGGGTGCTGCTCCATCCATGAGGGACCCGCCAGGGGGCAGAACTGAGTCTCAGCTGGTTTCGTTTCTGCAATGACGCTCTCCCCCCTTTCGAGTGCAGGGAGCCGGCCAGAACCTGCGCCCACGGCCCCAGGGGGCAGAGAAGGCCCTGGCCTCAGAGCCAGGACCCCTGGGTTCCAGTCTCATGTCAGCCAGGACACCTGGAGGCTCCCAGTGGTGGGTGAGCTTGTCCCACCCAGGGGCAATGGGCCCTCGCTGCTCCCTGCCAATCCGATGGGTGAGGTCTCGCGTTCAACCCTCCACGCCACTAGTCCCACCCGAAAACCGGGGCCTTGGATTGGAAATCCAGCTGTACCCCCACTCCTGCAGGCAGGCCCCTCTGCTTCCCAGGCCCCAGTGGGACTCGTGTCCCCCATGTGGAGCGCTGGGCTCTCGGATTGAGGAGCACGACTGATTAACAAGCGAGACAGTGTCAGCCAAGCCCTCTCACTGGGGTGGGAACAGGCGGATCCCACAAACGAGTCAGCACTGGGGGAACCTCGGTGCATGGGGGTTTCTAGGGGGGCTCGGCTCCAGGCCTGACATTGGCCAGTGCCCCCGGGGAGGAGCTGGCAGTCAATGTAGCAGCACCGTGGAGCCCCGAACACAGGGGCTGTGGTGAATGCTGCCGAGGACAGGGCGCCCACCAGCGTGAGCTGGGCCCGTTCGCACAGAGCGTGTCCCAGCCACGTGCACTGTCACACGTCTGGGAGTGTAGTGGCAGGCCCCACCTCCAGCCCGGGGGCTGCACCCCGGAGAGCCGGGCTCTGGCCAGGATCTAGGGGTCAGTGTGGACAAGCCACACCCCAGCTCCCAGGGCCATGTGGGGACATGCAGGGCTCATGGGATCCTGGGTGGGACAAACAGGGGAGTGGGAGGCAGGGGCAGGGAGGGGATTTTCCCCGTGTCCGGCCGTGGGGAGACAGATGCTGGATCCTGCGTTCAGCTCTGGGGCCCACGTGTTAAAAGGGACGTGGATAAATTGTGCGGGGGCAGAAAAGAGGCACATAGATGGTCGCTGGGCTGGAGAAATGGCTGCCAGCGCGGGACGGGCAGAACCCGGCCTGCTCAGCTGGTCCCAGAGAAGGCTGGGAGGTGACTGATCACCGGGTCCCAGCTCCTTCCTAGGGAGACCAGCCCGGCTCCTGACGGGCTCCTTGACCCAGCCGTGGCAGGACAAGGGCCAGGGGCTGCAGTCGGACACTTGCCAGCTGGGAATAAGGTTCCTGGAGGAAGCTGTCAGTGGGTCAGGCCCCCCGAGGCTCTCACTCATCCTCCAGGGTCGGCCACGTGGGCTCCCTGCGTCTGAGACTGAACCTCTGGGCTCCAGCCCTCCTGCCGCGCTCCACAAGCTCTGCCCAGCGGGGCCAGCCAAGCTCCTGGGAGAACCTTGTCCCCCCTGCAAGGACTGACGCCCCCAGTGCGGGCAGAACAGAACCGGGTTGATTGGTCGGCTGAAGCCCAGCGTCGGGCCTCCACGGGGGAGTCCAGAGGAACCAAGGTTAAGCGATGGTCCACCGGGCCCAGCCAGCGCCATCCACCAGCCCAGCTGGTCTGTTCCAGGCTCTGTCTCGCCGGCCCTTTGTCTGTGTCTGATGAAAGCAGCCCAAACACCTCACCGCCCTTCCCATCACCTCCCATCCCTTTGTTCTCCAGCCGGGGCCCTCCTCAGCGGTGGGGAAACCCCAGTGGCTGCCGGTGGGCTCGGATTTTCCATACTGTGGGTCCTTTGACCCAGTCGTTGGGCCCCAGCCAGGGAGGCGACGCACACCTCCTGCACTGCCCCAAGAGCAGACGTAACCCGTTAGCCCCCGCTGGGGAGCAATGCAGAGTACGGGGGAAACTGAGGCACGCATGGGCCTCATAAAAAATAGGACAGAAAATTCCCCCTTGGGCTCCAAGAGCGATTAACACATGGAACGGCTTCCCCGGCGCCATGGTGGATTCTCCATTTTATGGGGTCTTCCCGTGCAGCCTGGCCGCCTTTGGGGGTGATGCTTCCGCCAAACAAGGTACCGGGCAAGATGCCCGGGCCTAGGCTAGCCAGGAGCTGAGCCCAGAGCCGCTAATGGCTCCCCCCAGCCTTAAACCCTGTGACTTGATCCCTAATCATGTGACTCCCTCCACTCTGCCAGCGACACCTCCCCCCCCCCCCCGCCGTGTGGCTGACCCCCCCCCATCCCACAAACAGCCCCTCTGCTGTTACATACACCCCCGCCCCAGGCTGTAGCCTTCCCTGCTCTAACCACTAGACCATGCTCCCCTCCCACAACTGGGTCCTGGCTCCCAGTCCAGTGCCCCTAGCAACGAGTTCTTCAGCTCTGTTTGCGGCACAGACCCTACAAAGCGTGTAAGTCCTGGTCTAACTGGTTGTCCCACGCAAACAAGGACATGGGCCGAAAAAGTGCTGCATAAAACACTTTCATTTCAAACTTGTGGTTCCCCCCCCCCCAAACAAAAATCCCCCCCCCCCCGCCCTTTTCCCCTTTGGACAGTAAAAGTCAGGCATTCCCCTTCCATCTCAGCCAGGAATAAAAAAGGAAAAAGGAGCGAGCGAGCATGGAAATGGCCTCACTATTTTGAAACAAACGTTAGAAAAAAAAGTCCCCCCGAAAGTCTCATGTAGAAATTGGTTCCGAACCTGACAAATTGGACCCAAAGTGCTGCTTGTGTGTGTGTGAAAAGTGTCACGTCGTTTACTGAGCGAACAAACCAATCCTAGACCTCTTTCATTGAACACGATCCCAGCCAGCGCCACCCCCAGCTCCCTGCATGAAAACTACCCAGGAAAGCCCCCGCTGATCCCAGACCAGGAGCAGCCACCCAGCGCTCTGATAACTCTCACCCGCGCTAAGCCTGGACTTGCTTTCCCAGCGCCACACGACCTTAAGGGCTGTTATACCTGCCTGAGACCATCACTGGCACCTGAGCCCTGCTCTCGCCCACCTGCTCCCCATGCCCACGCAGGCAGAGCTGGCCGAGGGAATGCCAGGCCGGTGCCAGGCCATGCTGCCACGTGTTGATCACAGTGCTAAGCGGCCGGGGCAGCCCCCTGATGGTGACCTCTGTGCAGGAGACCGCGGCAAAGTCTCGGCACCACTTAAATCCGGCTCTAGCCCAGCGGGTGCTGAGGCCTTGTTGCAGACTCCCCCGCCGCCATCAGCTTCACTGCTAATTATTAAACAGCGTTTCTCTAGGGCTGGCCACATTGGGAGGGGAAGTCCCTGGAGTGAGGCCTGTTCCCTGCCCCCCTCCATCCCCACCCCCCGGAAGGGCCGTGGCAGAGGGTCTCAGACATTTCATCTCACGATCTCCCCATTCCATCAAAGGGCCTTGATATCTGATATACAGCCACCGGCATGGTGCTGAGATGCAGCCACTTCTGGGGTGGGGCTGTTTATATAGGGACTCTGCACCCCGATGCAGCCACCTCTGGGGTGGGGCATGGGGGCTGTTTATACAGGGTCCCTGCACCCCGATGCAGCCACCTCTGGGGTGGGGCATGGGGGCTGTTTATACAGGGTCCCTGCACCCCGATGCAGCCACCTCTGGGGTGGGGTATGGGGGCTGTTTATACAGGGTCCCTACACCTAGATGCAGCCACCTCTGGGGTGGGGCATGGGGTGTTTATACAGGAACCCTTGCCCAGCATTAAGATGTAGCAGAACCGGAAGGGATGGGCCCGTATTCACCCGCAGTGGGTCCCATGAGGCAGTAGGAGGTTCCCGGCAGGGCATCCTCCCAGGGACACCAGTGATTCATGGCCCATTGTTCCCAACCAGGAAGTGACTCCGAACAGCTCCCATGCCTCAGGCGGCCCAGAGGGGCTGGGGCAGGATGCTGACCTGGCTTTTGGATGCCTCCTGGATCCTCCCTGCCCCCTGCTCTGCCTCCTGCAACACCCGGCTGCCCCAGGCACCGCCCCTAGGGTCCCCCCTGCTCCAGGCTCCACCCCCACAGGGTCCCCCCCTGCCCCAGGCTCAGTCCCCACAGGGTCCCTCTGCCCCAGGCTCTGCCCCTGCAGGGTCCTCCCTGCCCCAGGCTTTGCCCCCGCAAGGTCCCCACCTCCCCCAGGCTCTGCCCCCATAGGGACCCCCATGCCCCAGACTCCACCCCCATTGCAAGGCTCCACCCCCTCAGGGTCCCCATCCCCCCCTGCCCCAAGCTCCCTCTGATATGGGAGGAGCCTGTCTCAGTCCAGGGAGGAGTCTGGGGTCTAAGCTCTCACCAGGAGCTGGGGCCCAGTGTGTGGAATTTAGGGGCCTTGCTCTGCAAGTCGCTGGGGCATTAGGGGTTCCTGGGGTGGGGCCTTTCTGAGATCACTCAGGGGGAACTGGGGCGGGGGGGGGGCTGCCAGCATGGAGTCACAGTGCCCATGCAGGGAGTGCACTGGGGGTGCTGGCACCAGGGAGGTGCAGAGCGGGGCGAGGGGACTGCACAAAGGGAGGCAGTGAGAAGTCAGCAAATCCCCAGTTAAGGTTACCACCACAGCCTTAACTCTGCCCCTTTGCGTCCCTAACTCTGCCCCTTGGGAGCAAGAACTGTGAGCCAGCCTTTACTGTGCACTAGTGCACGCCCAGTTCTATTGCATTCCCCTGTCTCTGCTGCGGCTGCGACGGCTCCACTCCTCACTCCATCATAACCCCCTGCCCTTCCCCACGGCGACTAGCTCCTGGGCTAGCCCACGCCCCGGCTGCTTTCACGGTGGCGCACTGAGCCCTGCCGCTCGTGCAGTGACACCTGGCTGTGAGAGAGAAGCCAAAACCTGCTCACCCAGCATGACCCCGGTCCCCCCGTGTCTCCAACTGGCTCCCTGAGGGCAGGAGCTGCCTGCGTCTCTCCCAGCCAGCGGCTGTGGGATCCGTCCCAACTGCACAGAGCTGCCGGCTCGGGGAGGCAGAGCATCGGCCTTTCCATTCCCTCACACGGAGCTGGGACTCTGGGGAGCCCCCAGTGTGACGCAGGGCCAAGCCAGCTGGGGTCCCCGGGGCAGCCTCCATGACCAGGGAAGGTGGCTAAGGACCCAGGACGCCTGGGTTCCATCCCTGGTTGTGCCACAGACTCCCTGCATGGCCAGGCATGTCACAGCTCGGTGCCTCAGCCTTAAAATGGGGAGTGGTGAGCCTGGGTTCATTCACGCACTAGCGGCTGTGATGCAGAGAGACGGCAGCTGAATCCACAAGAGGACAGGTCAGTGGTAAGAATCCAGCGCCTAGGAGCTATTACGTGTATCACGGTAGCGCCTGAGCCGGGCACTGCTCAGACACCGGGGGTCTCTGTCTCCAGGGGCTCCCGGACAATGGAGGCTCATGACCCCGTCCCACAGGGAAGCTGAGGCTCAGAACAGATGCGGTGACCTGCCCAAGGCAGCTTGTGGTGCAGCTGGGCATTGAACCCAGGTGTCCATCTTGGGCCAGTAACTTTCATAGAATCATAGACTATCAGGGTTGGAAGGGACCTCAGGAGGTCGTCTTCTCCAACCCCCTGCTCAAAGCAGGACCAATCCCCAACTAAATCATCCCAGCCAGGGCTTTGTCAAGCCAGGCCTTAAAAACCTCTCAGGATAGAGATTCCACCACCTCCCTAGGGAACCCATTCCAGTGCTTCACCACCCTCCTAGCGAAATAGTGTTTCCTAATATCCAACCTAAACCTCCCCCACTGCAACTTGAGACCATTACTCCTTGTTCTGTCATCTGCCACCACTGAGAACAGCCTAGCTCCATCCTCTTTGGAACCCCCCTTCAGGTAGTTGAAGGCGGCTATCAAATCCCACCTCACTCTTCTCTTCTGCAAACTAAATAACCCCAGTTCCCTCAGCCTCTCCTCGTAAGTCATGTGCTGGAGCCCCCTAACCATTTTCGTTGCCCTCCGCTGGACTCTCTCCAATTTGTCCACATCCCTTCTGTAGCGGGGGGACCAAAACTGGACACAATACTCCAGATGTGGCCTCAGCAGTGCCAAATAGAGGGGAATGATCACTTCCCTCGATGGGCTGGCAATGCTCCTACTAATACAGCCCAATATGCCATTGGCCTTCTTGGCAACAAGGGCACACTGCTGACTCATATCCAGCTTCTCGTCCACTGTAATCCCCAGGTCCTTTTCTGCAGAACTGCTGCTTAGCCAGTCGGTCCCCAGCCTGTAGCGGTTCATGGGAGTCTTCCGTCCTAAGTGCAGGACTCTGCACTTGTCCTTGTTGAACCTCATCAGATTTATTTTGGCCCAATCCTCCAATTTGTCTAGGTCACTCTGGACCCTATCCCTACCCTCCAGCTTATCTACCTCTCCCCCCAGCTTAGTGTCATCTGTGAACTTGCTGAGGGTGCAATCCATCCCATCATCCAGATCATTGATAAAGATGTTGAACAAAACCGGCCCCAGGACTGACCCTTGGGGCACTCCGCTTGATACCAGCTGCCAATTAGACACTGAGCCATTGATCACTACCCGTTGAGCCCGACGATCTAGCCAGCTTTCTATCCACCTTATAGTCCATTCATCCAATCTAACTTGCTGGCAAGAATACTGTGGGAGACCGTAGCAAAAGCTTTGCTAAAATCAAGATATGTCACGTCCACTGCTTTCCCCCTATCCACCAGTTATCTCATCATAGAAGGCAATCAGGTTGGTCAGGCATGACTTGCCCTTGGTGAGTCCATGTTGACTGTTCCTGATCACCTTCCTCTCCTCCAAGTGCTTCAAAATGGATTCCTTGAGGACCTGCTCCATGATTTTGCTGGGGATGGAGGTGTGGCTGACCGGTCTGTAGTTCCCTGGGTTCTCTTTCTTAAAGATGGGCACTACTATATTTGCCTTTTTCCAATCGTCTGGGATCTCCCCCGATCGCCAGGAGTTTTCAGAGATAATGGCCAATGTCTCTGCAATCACATCAGCCAACTCCCTCAGCACCCTTGGATACATTACATCCGGTCCCATGGACTTGTGCATGTCCAACTTTTCTAAATAGTCCTTAACCTGTTCTTTCATCACTGAGGGCTGCTCACCTCCTCCCCAGTGCACCAGTCTGGGAGCTGACCTTGTCTGTGAAGACCAAGGCAAAAAAAGCACTGAGTACTTCAGCTTTTTCCACTTCATCTGTCACTAGGTTGCTTCCCCCATTCAGTAAGGGGCCCACACATTCCCTGACCTTCTTTTTGTTACTAACGTATCTGTAGAAACCCTTCTTGTTACCCTTCACATCCCTTGCTATCTGCAACTCCAATTCTGCCTTGGCCTTCCTGATTACACCCCTGCATGCTCCAGCAATATTTTTATACTCCTCCCTAATCATCTGTCCAAGTTTCCACTTCTTGTAAGCTTCCTTTTTGTGTTTAAACTCACCGAAGATTTCTCTGTTAAGCCAAGCTGTTCGTCTGCCATATTTGCTGTTCTCTCTGCACATCGGGATGGTTTGTGCCTGCGCTCTCAATAAGGCTTCTTTAAAATCCAGCCATGCCCCTGGGCGGTGGGCTTTGTTTGGGACCAGAGGTGGTGGAACTAGGGGTGTGGGTGGTGCTGGTTTCCATCCTATCCCGGGTTGACAGTCTGTCTCAATGGCTCCCAGCACCCCCACTTTACACCTTGTTCCAGCAATTTGTCCTGCTTGGGACAGTACATTTCCACGCACATGGCAAAGGATACGAAAGACCCTTGTGACCCCTCCATTTTGCCTCTCTCCTGTTCTAATTCTCTGGGCCGACGGCGTGATAGTCGGGTAAGATCTGAGCTTCATATTGACCTGGGGGTAAGTGTCTGATCCTTTGGGATTAGTAAGAACCTCACATATGGCGAATTGGGTTTTCAGTAACTTCTCACTATATCAGACTTGCTTGTCTGGATGGGAGGCAGGGGCTGGAATGCCTATGGGGGGCTGCATTTGGCTTCTGGTTAATCAAGTGGGGTGCGGCAGAAGCTGTTTTGTTACTGACTTGGTGACTCTACTTATAGAATAACCCCCCAGTTTTGGGGATTGGCTGCCCTGTTTCTTGCAGTCTGCCCGGAGCATGGCATGCACAGTGTGACCCTTCCAGGCACCGGTCACCTCTCCCAAGGGAGCGTCCTGCTGGCAATGGGCCTGTGCCCATTGACACGGCAACTCCCTCCCTCTCCCATGCCTCTGTCTGTCCCATGCACTGTGGAGCCCTTTGCCCCTCCCCTTCACTGAGGCTTCACCCAATGGCATTCTGGGAAACCACCATCCACCATCATGTCGCAGTGACATTCGTCACCCGACTTGGATAACCTGGGCCACGCTGCCCCCACACCAGCCCTGCTAGGCATCCCCCCGCCCGCTGGCTCCAGCAGGGCCGCTGGCTCTACCCAGCTCTTCAGCCCCCTGGCTCTGTCTCACCTGGGGCACTTTCGCCAGCTCTGGTGGGGGGCGCCCCTTGCTGGCACTGCCAGGGCCCCCAGTGCCCAGAGTGGGACTGTGCTGCAAACTCGCTCGTGGTCAGGCTGAGGGCGCTTGTCTGGCCCTGGGAATGGCCCCGCGCTGGTGGCAGACTTGCCCTGTGCGCCGTGCTCCTTCTCTAGGGGGGTGTTGTCTGCCAGCTGCCAGCACCCACCCGGGAAGGGCTCGGCATTGGCCAAGTGAGAGCCGCTGAGCTCTTCGCCGAGGTGGGTCCCACAGGCCCTGCCAGCCGCCCCAGGGGTATGGCCAGGCTGGGCTTTGATGGACCCAGGCATGGGGCTGCCAGGCTGTTCTGGGGGGTGATTCCGGGCTGAATCCATCCCCCTGCTGGGGAGCGCCGGAGCCCCCACCCCTTCCCCTGGGTGTAATGGATGCTTCACTGTATTATACCGGGCAACCACCTGCTGGTGCTGTGTGCGACATAACGTATTTACGCTAGCCTCAGTCATATGGTACGGGCAGAGCATTAGATATAGTGACCATATCTGTAGCCAGCCCGTATCTGGTACAGGAGCCTGACCGGCTACCAGCAGCCCTGTCATCTACCCTGTACAAGGTGTACATGGCATGGATCAGAAGTTAAAACTAGTGCCCGAGAACAGAACCAGCGGGAAAACAGCAACAAAGCGGTGGCTGTGGTACACCTAGACTGCAGTAAGGCATTTGATACGGTCTCGCATGATATGCTTATCGATAAACTAGGCAAATACAATTTAGATGGGGCTACTACAAGGTGGGTGCATAACTGGCTGGATAACTGTACTCAGAGAGTTGTTGTGAATGGTTCCCAATCCTGCTGGAAAGGCGTAACGAGTGGGGTTCCGCTGGGGTCTGTTTTGGGACCGGCTCTGTTCAATATCTTCATCAATGACTCAGATATTGACATAGAAAGTACGCTTATTAAGTTTGCGGATGATACCAAACTGGGAGGGATTGCAACTGCTTTGGAGGATGGGGTCATAATTCAAAATGATCTGGACAAATTGGAGAAATGGTCGGAGGTAAACAGGATGAAGTTTAACAAAGACAAATGCAAAGTGCTCCACTTAGGAAGGAAAAATCAGTTTCACACATACAGAATGGGAAGAGACTGTCTAGGAAGGAGTACGGCAGAAAGGGATCTAGGGGTTATAGTGGACCACAAGCTAAATATGAGTCAACAGTGTGATGTTGTTGCAAAAAAAGCAAACGTGATTCTGGGATGTATTAACAGGTGTGTTGTGAGCAAAACACGAGAAGTCATTTTTCCGCTCTACTCTGCGCTGGTTAGGCCTCAGATGGAGTATTGTGTCCAGTTCTGGGCGCCGCATTTCAAGAAAGATGTGGAGAAATTGGAGAGGGTCCAGAGAAGAGCAACAAGAATGATTAAAGGTCTTGAGAACATGACCTATGAAGGAAGGCTGAAAGAATTGGGTTGGTTTAGTTTGGAAAAGAGAAGACTGAGAGGGGACATGATAGCAGTTTTCAGGTATCTAAAAGGGTGTCATAAGGAGGAGGGAGAAAACTTGTTCACCTTAGCCTCTAAGGATAGAACAAGAAGCAATGGGCTTAAACTGCAGCAAGGAAGGTCTAGGTTGGACATTAGGAAAAAGTTCCTAACTGTCAGGGTGGTTAAACACTGGAATAAATTGCCTAGGGAGGTTGTGGAATCTCCATCTCTGGAGATATTTAAGAGTAGGTTAGATAAATGTCTATCAGGGATGGTCTAGACAGTATTTGGTCCTGCCATGCGGGCAGGGGATTGGATTCGATGACCTCTCGAGGTCCCTTCCAGTCCTAGAATCTATGAATCTATGAAAAGGTTGCAGGATGGCACCACCAGCACCCCAGAGAACTTCAGCTTTGACAAAGCTTCCCAGCGGACAGACCAGAAGCAGCATGGTGCAAGATTTTGAATTGCTACAAAGCGCCACCAGGAAACAGGAGATATTCGGGGTGTCGTCTTTAATCTATGCTGTGGGGAAGCAGGCAGAACACGTTTTTAAACCCTTTGGCTTTCCAGAAGACAGTCACAAAGATGACGATGAAAAGGCCTGGCAGAGTTTGGTGGTTACTTTATACCTCTGAGAAATGGGGGGTATGAAAGAGCAGCGAATTCAAGAACGAGGGGGAAATGTTGACTGTTTTATAAGAGCTCTGCATGCGTTGACTGAAAACTGTAATTTTCGGAAAGCAAAACATGAAAATATCAGAGCCAGGCTGGTTAGCGGCTAACGGACAAAAAGAAAAACCAGATTGACCCCGACGCACAGCTCGGCAGTGTGCAGGAGCAGCGTGAAAACCCTGAAACTTGCATAAAAGCTGCAAACGGCACTGTCATAACTATAAAGGGAAGGGTAACAGCCCTCCTGTGCACCGTACTATAAAATCCCTGCTGGCCAGAGACTCCAAAATCCTTTTCCCTGTAAAGGGTTAAGAAGCTCAGGTAACCTGGCTGACATCTGACCCAAAGGACCAATAAGGGGACAAGATATTTTCAAATCTTGGTGGGGGGAAGGCTTTTGTTTGTGCTCTTTGTTTTGGGGGTTGTTCGCTCTTGGGACTGAGAGGGACCAGACATCAATCCAGGTTCTCCACATCTTTCTAAACAAGTCTCTCCTATTTCAAACTTGTAAGTAAACAGCCAGGCAAGGCGTGTTAGTTTATCTTTGTTTTCTCAACTTGTAAATGTACCTTTTATTAGGGTGTTTACCTCTGTTTGCTGTAACTTTGAACCTGAGGCTAGAGGGGGATTCCTCTGGGCTCTTTAAGTTTGATTACCCTGTAAAGTTATTTTCCATCCTGATTTTACAGGGATGATATTTACCTTTTTCTTTCATTAAAAACCTTCTTTTTAAGAACCTGATTGATTTTCCCTGTTTTTTAGATCCAAGGGGGTTGGATCTTGATCCACCAGGAGTTGGTGGGAGAAAGGAGGGGGATGGTTACTTTCTCCTTGTTTTAAGATCCAAGGGGTTTGGATCTGTATTCACCAGGGAATTGGTGAAGAGTCTCTCAAGGCTACCCAGGGAAGGGAATTAGCAATTTGGGAGTGGTGGCAGCGGACCAGATCTAAGTTGATAGTTAAGCTTAGAAGTTTTCATGCAGGCCCCCACATCTGTACCCTAAAGTTCAGAGTGGGGAAGGAGCCTTGACAGGCACGAATGCTAAAAATAACTGTCGTAAGCTCTCTGACACTAAGAGGGACAAATTCCAGGCAACAATGAAAGACTTTCAGCCTATGTGCCCAAGGTGTGGAAAAAGCCATAGCCCAATGGATGGATGTATCGCCAAAGGCACAAGTTATAAAAACTAGGCAAACTATCGACATTTGTCAGCTGTTTGCTGCGTCGAAGCAATATTCCAGACAATCACGAGTTGTTGTTTCCGGGATCTATCACGTGTGACGACACAGAGCCTGCCCGGAGAATGAAACTGAATATTCATGACAAGGCTATTGACTTTAAAACGGACTCAGGAGCTGACGTCAGCCATCTCAGAAGGAGCTCAGTCACCTCCAACCCCTCCCGGAGCTGGAATCACCTGACGCAGCCCTGAGTAGCCCTGGAGGGATTCTGAACGGCAGGGGCCCTTTCACCACAGAAACAACTTCCAAGGACATTCAGAGTGCATATGACCAAAGAACCGCGGAGCGACCGGCAGCCCTCTCGGCCACAGCGCGGCTGCCAGGATGGGTCTAGTGAGACAGGTGGAAGAACTCAATGGGATCCAAGGGGCCATGGACTGTCCACTTTTCACCACAGGCTCGGCCCCCTGCCCCTCCTCTTCCCTCCAAGACCCCACCCCACGGTCAGGCCAGAAGTGAAGCCCGACTCGGGGAGCTTGGGCAGCTGTGGGAAGCTGTGGACCCCTCCTGCTCTGGGCCGGGGGACCAGGAGGCAGGGACACGGGCTGGGGCCTGCTCTTGGGTCCCCCCCCCCCCCAGTTCTGACTTCTGGCTTGGCCAGGGGGCGTGGCCTCAGGGAAGAGGAGGGGCAGGGGCGTGGCCACAAAGGGGGCGGGGACGCAGAGCCTCCCCACTTTTAGGCAGAATCCGTCATCCCGATGGTACCTTTGGACTTCTGAAAGGAGATCAAGCACCAATCACTTTAAGAGACAGTGCTGAGCCATATAGCCTGCACACACCCATTACTTCATAAAGCAGGCATTGAGTTAAAGGGAGCGGATTGGCACAATGGTGTGTACCCCCGGGGCACCAGTTATATGGGAAAAAATAAATCTGTTCTTGGTGAAGCCGTTGTGAGAGGAAGATGTAGCTTCCCTGACTGGATGACTTCCTCCCCAAAGTGGCAGGAGCTGCAGTATTCTCCCAGCTGGGTGCCTCGAGTGGATTCTGGCGACTTCTTTTAGCCAAGGCGCGTTCTGAATTGACAACACTGATCGCAGCCTTTGGGAGAGTTTGCTTTCGAAGGCGACGTTTCGGGATTATCAGTGCACCTGATATTTTCCAAAGAAAGATGGCGGAACACAAAGGGAGCTGTAGTTTTAGACAGTATTCTGATATGTGGATCTTTGACGGAAGAACGCAACAAAACCCTCAACAAATTCATCACTCTCCAGGAGGCGGGGAGGGATAGCTCAGTGGTTTGAGCATTGGCCTACTAAACCCAGGGTTGTGAGTTCAATCCTTGAGGGGGCCATTTAGGGACCTGGGGCAAAAATCTGTCTGGGGGTTAGTCCTACTTTGAGCAGGAGATTGGACAAGATGACTTTCTGAGGTCCCTTCCAACCCTCATATTCTATGATTCAGCTAGTCGAGACTGATGCTAAAGAAGGAAAAGTTTCAGAGTAGCAGCCGTGTTAGTCTGTATCCGCAAAAAGAAGAACAGGAGTACTTGTGGCACCTTAGAGACTAACAAATTTATTAGAGCATAAGCTTTCGTGGACTACAGCCCACTTCTTCGGATGCATATAGAATGGAATATATATTGAGGAGATATATATACACACATACAGAGAGCATAAACAGGTGGGAGTTGTCTTACCAACTCTGAGAGGCCAATTAATTAAGAGAAAAAAAACTTTTGAAGTGATAATCAAGCTAGCCCAGTACAGACAGTTTGATAAGAAGTGTGAGAATACTTACAAGGGGAGATAGAGTCAATGTTTGTAATGGCTCAGCCATTCCTAGTCCTTATTCAAACCGGAGTTGATTGTGTCTAGTTTGCATATCAATTCTAGCTCAGCAGTCTCTCGTTGGAGTCTGTTTTTGAAGTTTTTCTGTTGTAATATAGCCACCCGCAGGTCTGTCACTGAATGACCAGACAGGTTAAAGTGTTCTCCCACTGGTTTTTGAGTATTTTGATTCCTGATGTCAGATTTGTGTCCATTCATTCTTTTGCGTAGAGACTGTCCGGTTTGGCCAATGTACATGGCAGAGGGGCATTGCTGGCACATGATGGCATATATCACATTGGTAGATGTGCAGGTGAACGAGCCCCGGATGGTATGGCTGATGTGATTAGGTCCTATGATGGTGTCACTTGAATAGATCACTTCAAAAGTTTTTTTTCTCTTAATTAATTGGCCTCTCAGAATTGGTAAGACAACTCCCACCTGTTTATGCTCTCTGTATGTGTGTATATATATCTCCTCAATATATGTTCCATTCTATATGCATCCGAAGAAGTGGGCTGTAGTCCATGAAAGCTTATGCTCTAATAAATAAAGAAGGAAAAGTACATTTTGGGACAGACAATGAACAAAGGTGGAATCAGGTCTGAGATCAAACCTGGATCAAGCTGAGATGCCAACGTCTATTGCTAAGGTTAATGCAATTTAATCTGACTGTCACAGAGCCCAACATGTCACTCAGCTACTCGGAGCTGGAAGGTGTATGTGGATACTGTGGGCACCATACAGACCAGTGCATAGGTGCTGACTTTCTAATCTGCCGGGGGGGGGGGGGGGCTCCCACCCAGTTCCGCCTCAGGCCCCTGCCCCACTCCACTCCTCCCACCAGAGCCCCACCCCCACCCTACCTCTTCCCGCCCCATCTCCTCCCACCCTGCCTCTTCTCACCCTGTTCTGCCCCCCGAGCCCACCCCGCCCTCTCCCCCAGCACCTCCTGCACGCTGCAGAACAGCTGATCCACAGCAGGCGGGAGGTGCTGGAGGGAGGGAGAGGTGCTCCTAGGGGGGCCACCCGTGGGTGCTCAGCACCCACCATTTTATTTCCGTGGGTGCTCCAGACCAGTGTCAGAGACGAGACGACTCCAGCTACAAAAAGCCAACATGGCAGACGCAACTTCAGGAAGTTCTAAATTACATGAGGCATGGTTGGCCCAAGTGTCCAAAGGGCGCTAAGGAACGACTTTGCAGTGCCTGGACAATCAGGCAAGTCAAATGGACTCATGATTAAAGGCAACTGCAGCGGACTTCTAAATGAGATGGAGGTTGAAATGCTAAACCTCACCCCTGAAGGACATCAAGGATTATCTGACTGTCGTGAACAGGCCAACCGGTCAATATGGTGGCCGGACATCAGCAAGGACAGAAAGAATAGAGTATCTGCCCGTGAACATTGCAGAACTAACAGACCAACACAACACAAAGAACCTTGAATAACAACACCCTGTGACGAACTGGGACTGTTCTTGCTGGGGTGTGGGAATGCTGACAGGGGAGTGTGACTAGGATGGTCTGCATCGGGGGATGGGAGTCGGCCCGAGGGAACATACCTGAGCTTGTAACATGAGAACCCAGAGGGGTTGGAAGTCAGGTGACTCCGGGGCCCGGGAAACTGAACAAAGGCTGTGGGAGGGGTCGCTGAAAGCAGAGTGCTGGAAGCAGGCTGGAGAGATGGCTGGGAGGCAGAGATGGCTCTGACCCCCCAAGGGGAGTGGGCTGGGATGCCTGGGACCCCAAGCTGGACCTAACTGAGGGGGGCCCTGTTGTCTGTGCCTGCAAGACCTGTCTTGGACTGTATTCCTGTCATCCGAATAAACCTGCTTTACTGGCTGGCTGAGAGTCATGGTGAATCGCAGGAAGCCGGGGGTGCAGGGCCCTGAGTCCCCCAATACTCCGTGACACACCCCACACATACCTATCCACACACACACATACACATACCCTGGCAGAATAACACACTCGCACCTATCCCCTCCACAGGCAAGATAACACACACACTGGCAGAATAACACACATACACACCTATCCACCCCCCACCCCCCCACACACACACCCTGGCAGGATAACACACACACCTATCCACACATACACACACACTGGCAGGATAACACCACACTCACTCCTATCCATCCCCCCTCACACACACACACACCCTGGCAGAATAGCCAACACACCTATCCATACCCTCCCCCGCACACACACACACACCCTGGCAGGATAACACATTCAACCCCCACCACCACCACCTGGAGGGCTAGTGTCAAACTGGAAGGAAGTCTGCAAGGGGAATTTTACAGCTTTGTGAATGGGCAGGAAACACGTGCTGTGGTCACTGGCTGGTCGCGTGAATGAGAGCGCGGGGAGGGGGGGGTGTTCCCCTGACTCAGCCCCGGGGAACCCCTCTCTCTGGACAGGCAGGAGCTGGCCGAGGTCTGGGGCTGGGATTCCAGCCCCTGCAGCGGCTGGGGAATGGAGCAGACCCGGAGCAGGTGTTTCCCCCAGCCAGACACAGTCCCACCAGCAGCGTAAGGGGAGGATGGGTCAGTTCCCCCGGCCTTGTCTGCACAGGGTCCAGCCACGCTGCTGGAGCCGGCCCAGTGCCAACGCCCTGCACCGGTGCACACAGCGAGCAGGGGTGAGTCGTGTTCACACGGACACACTGTGTCTGAACTGGGCCCGCGTCGCTCCAGCTACCGCGCAGCCTGGAGCCCACACACGGAGCAGAGACCGGCGCAGCACAGCCCCTGGGAACTGGGAAGGGCCCCAGCCCGCTCCCTTCAGCACAGCGGCCCCTGCTGACCCCACCCGGCTCCCTGCAGCCCAGCGCCCCCTACTGACCCCACCTGGCTCCCTGCAGCACAGCGCCCCCTACTGATCCCTCGCCCCGCTCCCTGCAGCCCAGCGCCCCTTGCTGATCCCACCCGGCTCCCTGCAGCCCTGTGCCCCCTGCCGAGCTCCCGCTCTGCTCCCTGCCGCACAGGCCCCACACCACATGGGGTCACTGGGTCAGCAGTGACTATGTGGGCAGCGCATCCCTGGCTACGTCACTCGCCCGGCTCTGCGGCACGCTGCGGTTTCCAGGAAGGCGCGTCCTTTGCCCCCTTGTCACTTCCAGGCCGGGAACAATCTACCCATTGTTGCAGAAACTTTGTTTATAGATACCTTATGAGCTGGAGGAAATGAATCCTCCGTGACCCGAAGGCTCATTACCCGGCCTCTGGCCCAAGCCCCTCTCACCCACCATCAAGGTTCCCGCTGTGCTCCTGAGCCCTGCCCAGCCCATGGCACAGGGGGCACGGCGGAGAGGGGAGGTGGCTGCAGGCGGGTCCATTTTTGGCTTGCTGATCATTGGGAAATGATGTATGTGCGGTTAACCACGACTCCTGGCAGCGGGTAGGGGGTCTAGTGGTAAGAGGAGGGGGTTCTATCCCCACCTCCGAGAGAAGAATGGGGTCTAGTGTCTACAGGAGGGGGTCTGGGCACCAGGACGCCTGGGTTCTATACCTGACTCTGGGACGGAAGTGTGCTCTAGTGGTTGGAGCAGGGAGGTGGGGAGCCAGGACTCCTGGGTTCTCTCCCTGGCTGGCACTGGTTCCCTGTGTAGCCTTGGGACCCTTTCCTGTGCAGGGGCTGATCCTAGCACATGGGGGAGGGGGCGTGAAGCTGGTTTCCTTCATGTTCCCACAGCTCTGGGGCTCCTTCGCTGAGAAGAAGGAACAGCCCCTGTGGCAGCTGTTTTTCAGAGAGACTACCTCCCATGGGGGTGGGATTGGGGTTACTAAGGCGACAGAGGGTCTGCCTGTCACAGAATGACTCAGTCCCCTAAATTACATAGACCCACCCCTTCAATCAGTGGGCGGGGCCATGGCAGGTAAATTCATCAGTTGAGCAGCGGGGGAGAGGCCCCACTTCCTCTAGGGCTGGGGCAAGAGAGGCAGTTCCCTCCCCACAGGGCTCTGGCAGCAGCATGGTTAACCCAGCCTCCCTGGGCTGCACTAGGCAGAGGCCAAGACTGATCCCAGAGGCTGCGAAGGGTTAGCACAGTGGATGGGACCCAGGCAGGGGTTGGAGGAACAGCCTGGCACGGAGAGGGTTAATTCCTGGAGCCCTGGAGGGAAAGGGTTAATCTCAGGACAGGGTGTTTGGCAGATTGGAGCTTAATCTCTTCTCCTCAAAGTTCAAACCCCATGCCTGGCACTGAGGGGGTTAACCCTGCCCCGCCCCAGGAGGCTGGTGCAGGAGGGTTAACTCCCCAAGGATCATAGAATCTCAGGTTTGGAAGGGATCTCATGAGGTCATCTAGTCCAACCCCCTGCTCAGTGAGGGGGAGGGATAGCTCGGTGGTTTGAGCATTAGTCTACTAAACCCAGGGTTGTGAGTTCAGTCTTTGAGGGGCCACTTAGGGATCTGGGGCAAAAATCTGTCTGGGGACTGGTCCTGCTTTGAACAGGGGGTTGGACTAGATGATCTCCTGAGGTCCCGTCCAACCCAGATATTCCATGATTCAAAGCAGGGCCAATCCCCAACTAAATCGTCCCAGCCAGGGCTTTGTCAAGCCTGACCTTAAAACATCCTAAGAAAGGAGATTCCACCACCTCCCTAGGGAACCCATTCCAGTGCTTCACCACCCTCCTAGTGAAAAAGTTTTTCCTAATATCCAACCTAGACCTCCCCCACTGTAACTCTGGACCATTGCTCCTTGTTCTGTCATCTGTTACCACTGAGAACAGTCTAGATCCATCCTCTTTGGAACCCCCCTTCAGGTAGTTGAAAGCAGCTATCAAATCCCCCCTCATTCTTCTCTTCTGCAGACTAAACAATCCCAGTTCCCTCAGCCTCTCCTCATAAGTCATGTGTCCCAGACCCCTCATTATTTTTGTTGCCCTCCACTGGACTCTTTCCAATTTTTCCACACCCTTCTTGTAGTGTGGGGCCCAAAACTGGACACAATACTCCAGATGAGGCCTCACCAATGTTGAATAGAGGGGAATGATCACGTCCCTCGATCTGCTGGCAATGCCCCTACTTATACAGCCCAAAATGCCGTTAGCCTTCTTGGCAACAAGGGCACACTGCTGACTCATATCCAGCTTCTCATCCACGGTAACCCCTAGGTCCTTTTCTGCAGAACTGCTGCCTAGGATGGGCTACTCTGACCTCCCGCAGGACAGAGGCCTTGAGTTCATCCCTGTATGAACTAGGACCAAGCTCACCCATCCCAGGGTAATTCCCCTCCTTGAGACCGACATACCCAGTCTTTCCAGTCGGCATGTGGTCTAGCTTCAGCTTCCAGGCATCAGCTCGTGTTCCACCTGGCTCGGCTAGACTGAAGAGGCCAGGGTTAAAGATTTGTCCCTCCCTGTGATACTTAGAGACTGCGAACAAGTGACCCCTTTAGCTTCTCTCTGTTAGACCGAACAGCTGGAGCTCCTGGGGTCTCTCCCTGCAAGGCAGGTTTTCTAAGCCTTTGATCTAAGAGTAGGTTAGATAAATGTCTATCAGGGATGGTCTAGACAGTATTTGTCCTGCCATGCAGGCAGGGGACTGGACTCGATGACCTCTCGAGGTCCCTTCCAGTCCTAGAATCTATGAATCTATGAATCATCCCCATGGCTCTTCTCTTCTCTCTCTCTATCAACATCCTTCTTGAACTGTGGGCACAGGATCCCAGCGGCGCCAAATTCAGAGGGAAAATCACCTCTCTTCTCCATATGCATAGAATCATAGAATCATAGAATATCAGAGTTGGAAGGGACCTCAAGAGGTCATCTAGTCCAACCCCCTGCTCAAAGCAGGACCAATTCCCAGCTAAATCATCCCAGCCAGGGCTTTGTCAAGCCGGGCCTTAAAAACCTCCAAGGAAGGAGACTCCACCACCTCCCTAGGTAACGCATTCCAGTGTTTCACCACCCTCCTAGTGAAATAGTTTTTCCTGATATCCAACCTGGACCTCCCCCACTGCAACTTGAGACCATTGCTCCTTGTTCTGTCATCTGCCACCACTGAGAACAGCCGAGCTCCATCCTCTTTGGAACCCCTCTTCAGGTAGTTGAAGGCTGCTATCAAATCCCCCCTCATTCTTCTCTTCTGGAGACTAAACAATCCCAGTTCCCTCAGCCTCTCCTCATAAGTCATGTGCTCCAGACCCCTAATCATTTTTGTTGCCCTCCGCTGGACTCTTTCCAATTTTTCCACATCCTTCTTGTAGTGTGGGGCCCAAAACTGGACACAGTATTCCAGATGAGGCCTCACCAATGTCGAATAAAGGGGAACGATCACGTTCCTCGATCTGCTGGCAATGCCCCTACTTATACAGCCCAAAATGCCGTTAGCCTTCTTGGCAACAAGAGCACACTGTTGACTCATATCCAGCTTCTCGTCCACTGTGACCCCTAGGTCCTTTTCAGCAGAACTGCTACCTAGCCATTCGGTCCCTAGTCTGTAGCAGTGCATGGGATTCTTCCGTCCTAAGTGCAGGACTCTGCACTTGTCCTTGTTGAACCTCATCAGGTTTTTTTTGGCCCAATCCTCTAATTTGTCTAGGTCCCTCTGTATCCGATCCCTACC
>NC_048313.1:6149913-6200617 GCF_013100865.1 Trachemys scripta elegans
TGTGAGAGCACGGGAGGGAGCTGTTAGGGGTGGATCTGGGGGCAGGGGCAGATCTGGGGGGTTCTCCCCATGGCTGCACAGACAGTGAACGTTTCGGTTCCCCGAGGGGATCTAGAGCCCACAGACGGATCCTGTTAGTGTTTGTATGAGCTGAAATAAATCCACGGGCCGCCCCAACTCCCCACCCCCGATCCTCACAGCCTGTGGGGGGCAGGACATAGAACCAGGGACGGTTCCCATCCGCTTTGTCAGATCCCAGGAGCCAGATTCGGCTCCTAGTTACTGCATGGGGTTGCGAGGGAGGGCACAGAAGAACGGGGCTGGGTCTGAGCTCACAGGGGGAGTTTGGGCTCAGTTTTGTGGAGTTCAGGGCTCAGTTCCTCTTTTCCCCACCCCATGCAACCCCCCACATCCTTGATGTTACCATCCTCCCCACAGACTGATACTCACCTCCCCATACCCTGTTGTGCCCGGCCAGCCAGCAGCCTGGAGAGGAGACGGCTCATTAGTGACCAGATCCCAGAACAACTGGATCCTACACCCTGGTCTCAGATCCCCGACCCCCATGGGCACACACCCAGGTCTCAGATCCGCGCCCCCAGGGTCACATGACCTGATTTTGGATCCCCCCTCATGGACAGATGCCCAGGACTCAAATTCCCCCTATGGGTGCACGCTCTGGTCTCAGATTCTCCCCCCACCACCCCGCATGGACATGCCCTGGTCTCAGAATCCCCCACCCATGGACTCACTCCCTGGTCTCAGATCACCCCACCCCATGGGCACACGCCCTGGCTGTCTCCGATACTCACCGAGGAGGAGGATGGTGAGAGCAGATGCCATGAAGGGGCAGTGGGGGGCCCCTCAGCGCTGCCACCAACACCCCGGTGCTGAGCACCTCCGAGTCTGAGGCCCGAGTGCGAGCGGAATGAGGAACTGCACTGGGGGCTGAAGCCCCAGGAAGCCCGTGATACACTTGGCCCCTTTCTCCTCATCAGATGGTTTCTCACAATCTCCAGGCCAAATCTACCATGGTCAGAACAAAGCCAGATCCCTGCCATGCCCAGCAAACCACATCCCCTCCTGCAGCTCCTTGGTCCCCCCCCCGCCATCACCTCCCAGCCCCACAGGGAGCTGCCCAGTCTGGGGACCAGCTGGGAATGGGGCAATCTCAGGAGGTATCAAGAGGTGCCGAGGTTGCCCTGATCTTTCACAACAGGCCCGTCTAGCCTCCCTGGAGCAGCAGTTCAGAGCAGAGGAGGGCTCCCCCACACACACACACACTGTGCCCTCCACCGAGTGACCCTCTCCCATGGAGCGTGGCAGAGATTCCTTCCTGACCCAGCTGGGTCCAGAATCTACCCTGGAGCTTGAGGGTGGAGGAACCTGACAAACCACCTTCTCAGGTAGAGTCACTGCCGATGCTGTTCTTAGATAAGTGATGTGAGACAGAGACCAGGCAGAGGGGCTGTCGGTGCAGGCCCCTGTGAGGGAGGGATACATTTGGATCCTAAGTTGCTAAAGGAGATGTGTGTCCAGAGCCAGCGCCTGCTTGCTGTTTCTTTTATTGCCAGTGAAACTCAGCATAAACCTGATTCTCCGGCAGCGACCCTGTAATTTATCCCAGCTCTGGGAGGGGACGGGGTGTAGTGGTTAGAGCAGGAGGGACCCCCTGCCCCCCCTCGAGCAATCCCATCTCCCCTAGGTGTGACACACACTCCCGGAGCAGGGATGGGGGGCTGGGGACCGCCCACGGGGGGGCTGGTTTGTGGTTCTGTATTTATTACAAATTTGGAGATTAACAGGATGCAAAACCATATAAAAGCTATCTCAACGTGTCCTCTCCCCTTCCCTCTCCCCCTCCTGGTGCTGAGCTCTCCCCGGCCCCCCACATGTGGGCCTGGGCAGGGGGACAGGTCAATGACCCCCTGTTCTGCAGCTCCCCCTGGGGGCAGGGATCTCCCCTCCCTCTGTTATGAATCTCCAGCAGCAGCTGCTGCCCCCACGCTGGGGAACACACGAACACCCCCAGTGACTCCGTCCCTGCTCCCTGGCTGGGCTTCCCTGTGACAGAGTGGGAATTTTCTGTAAACAGTTTGTACAAATTCCATGTTTGCCTCAGTTTCTCCTCTATGTTGCATGGTTAACTAGGTCACGAACAAAGGCTGTTTGCTCCTGGCCAGGCCACGACAAATGTCTGAACGGTGTCTGGGATTTGGGCAAAGCCCATCTCCGGGACATTTGCTACCTGCCGCCAACTAACGACCATGGATGGCCCAGCCCCCGCAGGAAGCCAGCTGGGTGTGACCAGCCGGACAGCCAAGGACTGAGGAAAGGCGGGAGGCCGGGGCTCGCCCGGGAACCTGAACAGAGAGGGAGCCGAGGGACAGATCAGGGGCCCAGGGGGGCACCGCTTGGCAGGGGCTCTGGGGAGCCAGGCTGGACCCGGCTATAACGTTCATCTCTCCGGGCAAACCTGGAACTTCCTGTGCTGGGTGCAGTGGCCTCCTAGCCCAACCAGTGTGCCTGCACAGCAGAGTGCCCTGCAGAGGGACATGTTGCTCCCCAAGATTGTACCAGGCTCCCTCAGGGTCTGCCTCAGTGGCACTCACCAAACATTGCTCGCGATGGGGAGCCGGGGGGCAGCCGGGCCAGGGGTCCAGCCTAAGGAGGCAGGGGAGCTGTGGGGCTTGCCCTGAAGGAACAGTGAGACCCCCAGGGGCTCTGGCACATTGACGAGGGCTCCCAGAGGCTGCTCCAAAGCTGGGACCATAACCCCGATCCGGTGGATCCGTGACAGTCCCCTTTGCTGGGCCCAGGGCTCAGGGCAGAGCCTGGCTTTGAGTGTCCCATTGGCGTGGAGCTGCCCTGTGGGGCTGGCTGGGGGTGGGGCTGAGAGTGGAGACGCTGAGCTGGGCCTCTCACCTGCTACCACCAGCTGCACGAGGTGTGGGGATCCGAGTCAGGGGATAATAGCAGGTGTTGCTGCCTCCCTCTGCCCGGCTCACTTTGGGGATGGGAAATTTAACCCCAGCCAAGTCCCTGCCCCATGCTGCTGAGTTCCTGGCCCCAGCCTTGTCCAGAACAAACTCCAGACCCCGGTGCTAACCCCGACATTGGACGGTCACGGCTCCCCCCAAGGTGACCCCCCCCGCTAGGGCTGAGGGAGATGGAGGGTTTGGGGGAGCTGAGCTCTGTGGTGGGAGGGAGACAGGCATGAGAGACCCCAGCACGGCCACTGCGCCCCCTCCCCAGCGGGGAGTGTCAGTGATGGGGCAGAGACAGGGTCAGGGTCTCTCCTGGTTTCCAGGGCACAAAAGCACCACAGCGCCAAGAAATCCCCCCTCCACCCAACCTTCACTGGTTGGGCTGGACATCCCATCTGCTGGGCACCTGGGCTCACGGAGACCCCGTGAGCATCTGGCTGAGGGTGGGGCTGGGAGCCGAGATGCTGGACTGGGCCCCTCACCTGCTACAATGATGTGCACAGGGTCACTAAAGTCCAAGTAGGCAGCTTCTCCTGTTCTTTAGCTGTAACGAGAAGTGTAATTTCTGCTCTGTTCCCGTCTGGCGCTGGTGATGGGAAATTCAGCCTCAGAGCCAGCAGGGTCTGTGTGAGCCAGATAGTTCCCAACTCCAGCCTTGTAGAGGAGGAACCTCATGCCCTGGTGCTGATGCGACACCCAGATGGTGACATTCCCCCCCACCTCCCCCCCCCCCCAGAGGTGACCCCACCCAGGGATTTCCCCACCCCCCCCCCCATGGCTCTGAATTTTCCCAACACCCCCCCCTCAGTTTTGTGAACTAGTCACGTGCAGTGTTGCCAATTTAGTGACTGTTTGGACATTTGAATTGAAATTGAAACATTAAGACACACTTTAAAAGCATATAAAGTGTATCATAAAATAGGTCTCTGAAAAAGTAGACTAGATTTGAAAAGTATGAACAGACTAGCTTCCTTATACAGCTGTTGTTTTTATGATCATGTCAGTGCATTCATTTCAGTGATGTTGCCCAACCTAATAATTTCAAATGATGATTTGTAAGCAAAGTCTAGGAGCTCTCTCTGACAGCTAGTGATGAGCTGGGGGGGGGGGGAAAAGGCTTCAGGACCAGATTGTATTTACATTCACACCTAATCTACCTAGGTATCCAGCAAACAGAGCTGTGTTGCCCACGTGATAGATTTTGGCTGGAGTTGGGTTACAAATCACTTGACTGCGGGGTAGGGGGGGAATGAAATGTTGTTGTTCTTATTGTATGAGTAAAGGGCAGTTGTACTTAGCCTGTGCTGATTTAGGGCATCATGAGAGAGGGTGGGGACAGGTGTTTTGCTTGATGGTCTGCCTGAGTCACAAGTACTGTCTGACCTTTCCCTCTCCATTGTTTAAAGACACAGGTGATTAGGCTCCATAGAGAGTCTTTTGTTTTGTTGAGTGACCACGACAGCTGAAATCACTGATAATCAGGTCTAAGTGCTTAGATCTGCTCTGGGACAGTGTTTCTGTGGAAGAGATGGCCAGCCTACACTAGCCGTGAGGTTCCCCCACTGAGAGCTCAGCTGAAATCTCTGAGAGCTGGTGGAACCTCAAGAGACCAACTTGCAGAGGTCACAGTGGCAGCAGAAGGTGATGGTGCAGGGCCATTGGCAACAAAGCAATGGAGTGAACGGTGGCACAATGAACAGCAGTGGCTAGAGCAAACAGTGAGCAGCTGGAGGAACGAGCAAGGTATCTTCTTGCCCCACCTGGGAGGTGTACTCATGTGAAAGCACCTCTGAACTCTGAGTCTGCACTAACCAAGGACAACACCGGTGAGTGTTAATGAGGCTGTTAAGAATACTGGAGACATAACAGTTCATGCGAACAAACATAGCCGTGGCATCCTACTTTCTATTTAAGCAAGAGATAACATTGGCCTCCAGTTTGTAGTGTGTGGTAAGTGCATTGTCACTTGTTCATCCTGAAGTTGAACACTGGTTCCAAACAAGATCAGCAAATGCTCACTATCTTTCTGCAAGAAACTCAACTGACCGGCTAGACGCATGTGGTGCAACAATGAAAGACTCCACAGTTGAAAAAGTGAAGAACTCTTTCACCACATTCAGAAAATTTGCATGCATGGCTGATGAATGCACCGATGCAAATGGGTATCAAGTAGTAAGTCATTGTGTACGTTATCTTGATGTCAGTGGTAGGCCAGTAGATAGATTTCTAGATGTTCAAGTTATAGAAGAAAGATTGGCTACACCTGTGACAACCCACATCTTAGAAGAGTTAAATGCTTGTCAGTTGGACCCCAAACAGATATCTGCTTGTGCATTTGATGGAGCTGCAAACTTTTCTGGAAGACATGGTGGAGCACAAGAGAAAAGTGTAACACTAATCTCTCCTATACACACTGCAGAGGTCATCTACTCCAACTAGCACTAGTACGAGCTGCAGACTCTTCAAAAGGCATTTTTTTAAAAAAAGCTATAAATTTAATGTCTTCATTATATTCTTTTTTCCAGCAAGAGTCCAAAAACACTGAATATCTTGGAAAATGTAGAAGATACACTGGGACTGAAGTTCAAATTAGTCCAACCTGGGAAAAACCGCTGGCTTTCTCACGAGCGATCCTTGGCTGTTGTCTTAAAATTACTTCAGCCGTTATTACATTTGGATCAATCAGAGAGCTATCCATTGAAAAAGTACTGGAAGAAGCAAAGACTTCTGTCCAGAAGTTGACTAATGAAGGCATTTACATTGAATCCTTAAGTGGAAAGGACAAGAAGTGTTTGTTAAGATAACTGAAAGAGTACAGACTTGATTCTTAAAAATCTACAACAGCGACTTCTAGGTTCTACTCAACTTCTACGTAGCTTTTACAGACCCCTGTCCTATAAAACACCAACAGTTGAGTGAAGTGAGGCACTACCAGCAATGGGGCTGCTATGTGCTCAGGACAGAATAGAGAATTTGAACACAGAGTGGAATATCATACGACGAATGAATGAAGATTTGACTTCAACTTCTTTTTTATCATCACTAGTGGCTCGATCTGATCTTTATGCTATGTTTCCTGGGCTGAAAGAAGTAGGAATTCATCTCTTGCTACTCCCAGTCACAACAGCTACAGTTGAGTGTTCTTGTTCATCATTGAATAGAATTTTGTGTTTTGAAAGAAGTTGTCTTTTCCCTGATCATGTAAATGAACTAATGAGCATATCAACTGAAGGAATGGAAGTACCAGACACATGAGAAGCCACCAAAGATTAATGCATTGCGTTCAAGAAGCTCATTAACAGAGTTGTGCAATATTATAACAAGAAACCAAGAAGGATGTAGATGTAGTGCTTCATAGAAGGCTTGAGTAGCCAACTTTAATTTGTGTGAGGATTTTAAAATCTAATAAAATGGTCATGAAACATTTTTCAGTTTTTACTAGGGTGCCATATAACCCTTCACCCTCACGGTCTCCCCCCTCATCGGCCCTGACCCCACCCCCATAAATTTGAAACCCTCCCCCTAATTTCAATTCCTGGGGAAAACACTGAGACAGAGATGGAGGGTTTGGGGTAGGACCCCTGATTCACAAACAAACAGGCAGTAAGTGGGGGTGACACAAACCATGTCCATCTGATTCAATCCTCTGCCCATCTGTCGCTCCAGCGTTTTACCACCTGCCCGTCCCTGGGGTGCAGGCCCAGTCCCGCGGCTCACAGCCGGGGAGAGACACAGCAGGGGGGAAAAGGATATTTCCAATCTCTGATTCCTTTAGTTACGCAGGGTCAATTCAGCCCTGCCCCTGCTGCAGTCAGGGGTGACTCCGGATTGACCTCAAAGAGCTGAGATCAGAACCTGTCCCTGCCCCCATTGCAGTCAGGGGTGTGACGAAGTGGGGGATTTTCTTGTTTTCGGTGGGGGTTCAATGGTTTGCATGCAGAAGGGGTAGGACTCAGTTTCCCTGGGGGTTACTGGTTTAACGAGGAGAGGGGAGAGGGAGTTTATTGTTACAGAGGGCCGGAGAGAGGACGTGGGGACCCAGCCGATGGCCGGGAGGATGGATACCCCAGCGACCAGTGACCTGGCGACCCGGAGGCCCAGCTGAGGAGACGCAGCCAGTTCTGGCCAGTGGGCGGACAATGGGCTGCAGAGTGAGGACCCAGTGACCTAACCAGCCGGTTCCAGCCAGAGGACAGAAGCGAGGAGAGGAGGCCCCGGTTTACAACCCTGTTTACCTGGAGAGAAGACAATGGACAGAGACGGGGCTTGGGGCAGGGGATCTCTGAAGCCCAGCTGGGAGCAGGGGGGCTCAGGGCTGGAGGGGGGAGCAGGCAGAGCCCACCTGGATGCAGAGAGACTGGGCTGTGCTAGGCTGAGGGAGGCCAGGCCTGAGGCCCTGAGTTTCCTGTGCTGTTCAACTCTCAATAACCCCTCCTGTTTCATGCTGGCTGAGAGTCACTCCGGTCTAGAGAACAGGGTGGCATCAACCCCTTCGGGGGTGGAGGCCCCAGGGGTCCAGAGCGAGTGGACTCCCTGAGGGGGCCCACAGCGAGAGACAGACGTGCTAAGGCTCAGAGAGGTGCGGCTCCAGGAGGTGGAGGGGCCTGACCCCGAGATAGAGTGGACCCCCAAGAAGGGCTGTCGCACTGAAAGGGGCACCCCCCACAGACCACACGGGGCCAAGAGTGGGCACGATCTGAGAGTCCATGACAAGGGGTGACTCCGGATTGACCCAGAGGAGCTGAGATCAGAACCCAGCCCTGCCCCCATCACAATCAAATGGTGAATTGGGATCTACCCTGTGGGGTTCCTGGTCCAAATTTGGGTCATTTGAGCAAGCGGCTCCCAGGACAGACCCCCAAGAAAACATGTTTACAAAATCTCCGAGTTGTTCTAGCAGGTTCCCTTCCCTGTAAGGAGTAGGGCAAGGTCTCATTCCCCACCTCTGGGTGTCTGACAAGATCATCCCTTTAGGGGACTGGTGCCCCTCACTCCCCACCCACATCCCTTGTCCTTAAGGTGGAAATTCCCCCAGCTGCCCCATTCCCCACAGATACTCATGTCCTGACACCCCGCTCCGCCCGGCCAGCCAGCAGCCTGGAGAGATGGGTCTTTAGGGACCAGATCCCAGAGTGACTGGATCCTACACTCTGGTCTCAGATTTCCCCCCCACCCCACGGACACACTCCTGGCTATCTCCAATACTCACTGAGGAGGAGGACTGTGAGAGCAGACGCCATGACAGGGCAGTGGGGACCTCTCAGCGCTGCCACCAACTCCCCGGTGCCCAGCTCCACCAAGCCTGAGGCCCGAGTGCGAGCAGAATTAGGAACTGCACTGGGGGCTGTGGCCCCAGGAAGCCCGTGATGCACTTGGCTCCTTTCTTCCCCAGCGCCCACCCTGGAGAATGAGGGTGGAGGGATCTGGCCAACCTCCCTCTCATGTAGTGTCGCTGCAGAATCTATTCTTAGCCGAGTGGCATAGGACAGAGACAGGACAGATGGGTGGGAGGCTAGGAGGGGTTGTGGTTTCCGGCCCCCCATGAGGGTGCGAGAAATGGGTAAATTTAGATCCTGAGTGGTTAAAAGAGCAGCTGATAAAGCCATGAAAGGGGAAGTCTGACCAGAGCCGGCGCTCGCTTCCTGTTTCTGCTACTGCCTGTGAAAAACTGTGTGAACCTGATGCCCGGCACCTACCCTGTTATATATCCCGACTCTGGGAGGTGAATGGGGTCTAATGATTGGGGCAGGGAGGGGCTGGGAGCCAGGACTCCTGGGTTCTCTCCCTGGCTCTGCTTGTGGGGTGGGGTCTGGTGCTTAGAGAAAAGGATACAGATCAGAGCCAGCCCCTTAGAGGTGAAAAGCCCTGTGTCCCTTCCCCAGCCCATCCCCGGGACAGTGGGTCCGTGCAGCTCAGGGCCGGAGTCAGAGCTCACAGGGGCCGACAGCCGAGCCATGTTTCCCTCTCCGACCCCAGGATGCTGCGAAAGGGACACGGAGGCGGGAGCCGACCAGCCCCCCAGAAAGGGGAGGGGAAGATCACAGGGACAGAGCTCAAGATAAACTGCCCCCCCCAGCAGATGCTCCAGCTCTGGCTCCCCATTTCATTTGCTCTTCACCCCCCCACCCCTGACATTCATGCATAGGGCCCCTCAGCCCCCTGTTCTGCTCCCTGACATGCATCCCCTCATGTCCCTGGCTGTCCCCCCGTTCTATCCCCGCAGCCTGTAGTTCCCTCACATCCCCCCACCCCCCATCAGCTCCCCACCCTCCTAGTGCTGCCCCATCCCATGTCCCTTCACCCCGTTGTGCCCCTCATGCCCCACGTCCCATCCCCTCATGCCCCTGACCTCCCTGTTGTAGGGAAGGGACCCCTGGCGGCCCTCAGTTAACATGGCCACCCCATCACCCCCTGCAGCCCTCACAGGGCGGCCATGCTGCCCCCTGGCTAAGATGGCCGGACTGTCGGGGTGGGGCGATGGCTGCATGGGAACGAGCCCTCCAGTTTCTCGGACCCTAGACTGACCCCCAGCCTGTGCCCCCAACTCCCATCTCTTGATCCCGCCCCATGGCCATGGGGGGTTGTTGTCTCCCCCCAACCCCTCCCCCCACACTGGAGCTGCTCCATCTTAACTGGGAGTTAGTGTGAAAACCATCCTGCCCCCCACTTTGCTGTGTAGGGGGAGTTACATGGGAAAGACCCCCCCCAGCCTGCTCACCCCTCATGCTCACTCCCTCCCCCCCCGCCCATAAGCCCATCTCCCACCTGGCCTGTCCCCAGCAGGGAGGGAGGCTGAGGGGATGTGGGGGCCATTAGAAGACAGGCAGGGGGTGGGGTGGGAGAGGGGAGGACTCGGCAGGACAGTAAAAGGGGAGGGAAGGGGGGATTTGGGATGAGTAGGGTCCCCCTGTGTGTGTTTCAGGCTGAACCTGCCCCATGGCCATGGGGGCATCTCCATCCCCTCTCCCTCCCCCCCGCCTGGCTCTGCAGGGCTTTTGGCAGGAAACAATCATGCTCCCCCCACTTCAGATCTACAGGGTGGGGGCTATATGGCAAAGTGTGGGAGCAGAGAAGGGGGGGTCAGGAAAGGGCATTGGGGGGCTGGGAATGTAGGGGGAGTATCTGGAGGGGCAGAAAGGAGGAAAAGGGGAGGGGATGCTGAGGCATGGGGGGTCATTATGGGGCAGGGAATGTGGGCCACAGGGAGGTGTGGGGACAGGAGACTGAGGGGAAAGAAAGTGGGGGACCCAGGACTGAGGGAGCAGGAGCAGGAGGGGGCAGTGAGAGGGGAAGCTGCTGAGGGGTGGAAATGGCAGATCCCTCCCAGCCAGCACCATCTGCCCCTCCCCCCTCAGACACCCCAACAATCCTACACCCCCCCCCAGCTCTGACCTTCTGGGGGAGCCTGTTTGCCCTCAAACTCCTGTCCCCCATCCCAGCCCCCTCAACCCCCCTCCTGACAGCTGCCACCTACCTCCCCCAAACTCCCAGCTCCCCCCAGCCGGCTGCCCCCAAATGCCTGCCATCAGGGGGACCAGAAGCTAAATCACTCTGTGCCCTGTTGTGTTCCTGGAACATGCCCCAGCCCCCCACTGCACAGGGTTAAACACAGGCTGGGGGCGCAGCTGCTGGTAAAGTCCGACCCTGTTTCCTCCTGGGTTGGGGGTTCAGCTGGGGGAGGGGCGATGGTGGCAGGATGTCTCCGCGGAGGAGACAGGGTCCAGACAGCCCAGGGGGTCCAAGGGACGGGTGGTGGCAGCAGCCAAGATGGTGAAGCGAGTCTTTCTTTAAGGCCCCAAAGGGTGGGGGGCGGCACAGCCCATCACCGCAGTATTTTATCCACCAATGAGGCCTCATTTCCAACACCCCAATTTTCGGTCATGGATTTCTGCTCCCCCACTTCGCCTATGTCCCAGGTGGGTCCCAGCCCGGCAGCCACTCGGGTTGGACTAATCCCGTCTTTCTGTCTCGCCAACTTTCCCCCAATGTTCATTCCTCCAGGTTCTCGTGATGATGCCTGAACTTCTCACTCACCTTCGTTGGCTGAACCCTGCACGAGGGGACATTTGGAGGCTCCGGTATCTCAGCCGCTCCCTGCGGTGGGGAGATTTGGGGGTCGGGGAGAAGGAAGCTCTGGGGGTTTGTACAATAGAAATACAGGGCAGGGGAGAACTAGAGAGAAGGGGGGAGAGAAAAGGGGCTGGGGGACCTCGCTGCAGAGAGAGGAGGGGGACAGACACCGAGGGGGCAGTGCCGTTATTCCAGTGCCAGGTCCAGATGCAGCGCCCCACACACAGTGGGCCGGGGGCTCTGTCTTGGGCACTGGGGCGTGTGTGATTCTGCGGGATTGGGGGAGCCCGGCTCGGGGCAGGGCAATGAGCCCTGGTGGTCCTGGTGGATTTAACTACCCAGCCGCCCGTTGGAAAGTGCTAGGGCCAAACACACCCTGCCCAGTGCGGCCCGGGGTGGATGGGGGACGATGGCAGGTGTCTGAGGGGGAGGCTGTAACTGGGGGCAGCTGGTTTAGACTCAATGGGGACCCCCAGGTAGGAGTTGGCTGCGAAGGGGCAGGTGGCAGGTAGGTGGGGTGACCATGGCTATGAAATGCCGGGTGCCCGACCCTAAGGCAAGGGAGCAGAGCGGATGGTGCTGGAAATCCAGCCGGGAAGGGGTTAGTTATCGAGTGCCTGGCCCCCCTAGTGCTCTGGGCTCCCCACAGACGCAGGCGGTGCCCTCCCCATGCTGAGCCCTGCTACGGCCCTGCTCCCCCTGACAGCCCTAGGCAGAGACCAGCCTGACTGGGCCAGCAAGTGGTATCCTGGCACCCTCCAGGGGCTGCTCCGCGGGGAGCCCAACATGTCCAGCCCAGGAGCAGCTCCTCTAGCTGGTACCACGGGGGCTGGTGCTCACGGCATTGGGGGTTCAATCCTGGGGTGCTGCTGTCTGGGGGGAGGGGTTTCTCCCAAGCTGGGGTGTTTGGGGGCAGGAGGTTTTGTGCAGTGGCTTGTCCCTGGGGAGATTCTTTTCCCTGCACTGCTGGGTCCAGGCTCCTGGGAGTGTAGGGAGATGGTGAGTTAGAGGGGCCCATATTGCCCTGGGCCCAGCCCCTGCGGGGAGCAAGGGGCACAGAAGGGGGAGTCACCTCACCTAGGGCACCCCCCTCAGGCAGCTGCAATAGGCCTCAGCCAGGATCAGCCCCAGGACCGCCATGCTCAGCACCAGGCAGACGATGTTGGTGAAGTAAAATTCCATGGGAAGCAAGTCAAAGGTGAAAAACAATTGAAGACATTGAAAAACTGCCAAAGAGACATTATTAAGGGCACAAGAGCAAACTATCCCACTGCGTAGGAAAGACAGGAAGTACGGCAAGAGACCACCCTGGCTTCACCAGGAGATGTTCAATGATCTAAAACTCAAAAAAAAAAAAAAAAAAAAAGAGAGAGAGTCCTACAAAAAGTGGAAACTCAGTCAAATTACAAAGAATGAATATAAACAAGTATGTAGGGACAAAATTAGAAAAGCCAGGGCACAAAATGAGATCGAACTAGCTAGGGACATAAAAGGAAACATTCTACAAATACATGAGAAACAAAAGAAAGACCCAGGACAGAGTAAGGCCGTTACTCAATGAGGTCTGGTTCTAGTCAATATCTTCATCAATGATTTAGATCATGGCACAGAGCATACACTTAGAAAGTTTGCAGACAATACCAAGCTGGGAGGGGCTGCAAGTGCTTTGGAGGATAGGATTAAAATTCAAAATGATCTGGACAAACTGGAGAAATGGTCTGAAGTAAAGAGGATGAAATTCAATAAGGATGAATGCAAAGTGCTCCACTTAGGAAGGAACAATCAGTTGCACACATACAGAATGGGAAATGACTGCCTAGGAAGGAGTACGGCAGAAAGGGATCTGGGGGTCANAGTTTGCTTTTTTTGTAACAGCATTACACTGTTGACACATACTGGATCACAAGCTAAATATGAGTCAACAGTGTAATACTGTTGCAAAAAAAAAAAAAAAACACACCTACAGACAGACACACAAATACAATTCTGGGATGTATTGGCAGGAGTGTTGTAAGTGTGGCAGATTGCCAGCACTACTATGATGCGGTCTTGTGCTTTCTCTTCGGGGGGGGGGGTTCAGGGCACCATTTCTTGCCCCTGAACTAGGATATTAACTACCCCACTAGTGTCCTAGAGGAGGGGAGTGGAGAAGGAGGGACCCATGCCCACCCTCTACTCCAGGTCCCAGCCCAGGGGCCCTAGGGATAGCAGTAAACCACTTGAACTAGTGATTCCTTCCCCTGGGCTACTTCCCTCTCCTGCCCTTCAGCTTGTGGGGGCTTCCGGTCCTCCCTCTGCACAAGCCAGATGTCCCCTTACCTAAGGTGTTCTTAACCCACCACAGTATCTCTCCAAACTTTCCTCTACTTCACTCCAAACTGCTCTCTGTTCCAACACCAATCCTCTCTGCTCCAGCTCCTCCCCTGTCTGATTTAAGCAGGGGATTTTATCAGGTGACTGGCTTCAGGTGCTCTAATTAATCTATAGCAAACTTTCTTCCCTGTACAGGGAATAAGGCTCCCTTCCAACCCACTCCTGCTGCCCTCTGGCCATGCTGTATCACATAAGCAAGACACGAGCAGTCATTCTTCTGCTCTACTCCGTGCTGATTAGGCCTCAACTGGAGTATTATCTCCAGTTCTGGGCTCCACATTTCAGGAAAGATGTGGAGAAATTGGAGAAAGTCCAGAGAAGAGCAACAAAAATGTTTAAAAGTCTAGAAAACATGACCTATGAAGGAAGATTGAAAAAACTGGGTTTGTTTAGTCTGGTGAAGAGAAGACTGAGAGGGGACATAACAGTTTTCAAGTACATAAAAGGTTGTTGGTGGTGGTGTCTGTAGATCGGTGGCTCTCATACTTTTGCACTGGGGACCCCTTTCACATAGCAAGACTCTGAGTATGACCCCCTTATACATTAAAAACACTTTTTTATATATTTAACACCATTATAAATGCTGGAGGCAAAGTGGAGTTTGGGGTGGAGGCTGACAGCTCATGACCCCCCATGTAATCACCTCCCAACCCCCTGAGGCATTCCGACCCCCAGTTTGAGAAACCCTGCTAGAGATGGAGGTGGAAGAGAGAGAGCATGGCAAACTACTCTCCCTTTTATCATGTCTTTTCTTCCCTCTTGGCTTTGCCCCCACGCTCCCCTCTTCGGAGTCAGGTGAGCATTACCTCATCGCCATCCCAAACTGACCAAAGGGGGGTGACTTGAGAGTCCAACAGATCCTTTGTTGCTGCCTAGGCCAGCGACCTTTGTTCCTGTGAGGCTGGGCTGGGTTTGTCCCACACAGGCCCTGATGAGGTGTGAACTGCTTCGGAAGAGTTTTTGTCTGGGCTTGTTTTAAGCCACGAGGACACATTTTGAGCCTCATAACTATATACGTGAAATTACAACCTATAACATCACTGTAACAACAATGCTCAGTGCATCATGAGCCTTCCGAAGACACCCGACATGACAAACTCTGCAGTGGATCCCACACAATCATATTACAAGGATGAACATGGGGGCGCCGGGTGTTCCCCCGATGTACAGAGTGTTACAGGTGAGGACGAGCAGGCTCAGGGGGGCTCTTTAAGCAGGAGTTAAGGGAAACTGAGGCATCGGGGAGACAGACAACCTCTGAGCACCCAGGGGCAGATGGACGTGGGTCAGTCGTGTCTTTCCAGGCCAATCTGTGGGTCCGGAGGTTGCAGGGGCCAGGATCTCGGGGGGGGGGGGGAGGATCTCCTGCCGGGGCCAGGGTCTCGGGGGGGAGGAGAATCTTGTGTAGGGGCCAGGATGGTGGAGCTGAGGGGACTCCTCTTCTGCACACGGCTGAACTGCAAGAAAGTCTCATTCAAAGGAAAACAGCCCCCCCCACTCTCTGCAGGGGGGATTCAGAACTGCCCCACTCTGTGTCCTAGCCCCCGCACTGCTCCCAGCAAGTGGCAATTCCTATGTTGCCCAAGAGGCAGGGCCCGGGGGTGGGGCCCAGGCCCTTGCGGGGAAGTCTCAAGTGGGGGATTTGCTGTGAGGCTCTCTGTGTGCCCATGTTGTCCAGCCCGGGGTCCCGAGGAGGGGAACATTGGGGTCACAGCATGATGACCTCTGCAATCTTTCATACGGGCACCGCCCAGGGATCACTTCCTCTTTGCCGCCCCAGCCCGGCTCACGGTGATGGATCCCCCAGCACAGCGGGGAAAGGATGACCCCATGGAGGGGATGTAAACAGCCGGCGCCAATTGGTCACAGGCATCAGACCCTTCTGCAGCTTCACCCAGAGTCAGGGTGTGAACCCCGGTGCCCTGCCCAACTGATGCCCTTCCCCAGAGGGGCTACAACCCAGTGCTGGGTGAGGGGTCCCTGTAGAACCAGTGCCCCACCCCAGAGGGGCCGCCTCCCAGCACTGGTAGAGGGTTCTCTCTATATTCAGCCCCTGCACCCCAGAGGTAGCCGCATCCCAGTGCCAGGTGAGGGGTCCCTGTATAACCAGCCCACGCACCCGACCCCATCTCCCCCAGGTGTTACACACATTTCCGGCATGGGCACAGGGAGGCTGTGGGGTGCCCAGGTTGGGCTGGTTTGTGGGTCTGTGTTTATTACAAATCTGGAGATTAACAGGATGCAAAATAATATAAACAGCCACTTCAGTGCATCCCCTCCCCCTTCCTGTGCTGAGTTCTCCACACTGGTCCCCACATGTGGGTCTGGGCGGGGCAGGGGGACAGCAACTCGATGGGAAGGGGGCTGCAGCGGCAGGAGGGCAGCGTCCCCCATAAATCTTCCCTAGAAGCAGAATTCTCTGGGTTTGGCACTGCAAGGGGGTGTCGCCCCCCCCCGGAGGCTAGCGCCCCATGGCTGTGGGGGAATCTCACTGCAGGGCCCCCTGGCTCATGTTGATCACGGCGTACATTCTGGGCTGGGTGGGCTCGGGGGCCGGTTCCCCCTGCTTGGCCTGCAGCACCTGGCCGTCCAGCTCGGCATAGGTGAGTCCGTCGGCACCGGGGTCGGGCTCCTGGGGCTGGGAGGGGAGAGAGTCATGGGGAGGAGTGACACACACACACACACACACACTCTAAGAGCAGAGGGAGCAAACATGTAAAAAAGGCACCCCCCTTGGCTCCTCCTCTGGCCACACCCCCCATTGGCTCTTCCGGCCGCGCTGCGGCCATGCTGCGCCCCCCCTCGCTCCTCTGGCCATGCCGCGCCGCCCCCTTAGCTCCTCCGGCCGCACCGCGCCCCCCTTGCACCTCGCTCCTCCGGCCGCACCCCCTTGCTTTTTTTTTTTTTGCTCGGGGCAGTGACAAAAAAGTTAGAGCCGGCGCTGCGCTCTCCGCCCCAGCTCACCTCTGCTCCGCCTCCACCTCCCTGGGCCTGAGCGCGCCGCCGCTTGCTTCTCCGCCCTCCCAGGCTTCCCGCGCGAACAGCTGATTCTGGGAAGCGGGGGGGGGCGGAGAAGCAGAGCGGGGCAGCGCGTTCAGGGGAGGAGGCGGAGCAGAGGTGAGCTGGGGCTGGGGCATGGGGTGGGGCGCTGCCGGTGGGTGCTCTGCACCCACCCACTGAATTTTGGAGCACCCATGAGTCGGCGCCACTTTTGGATATGTGCTCAGTGGGGGAGCGGCCGCTTCCCCTGCTCCCCCCCCAGCTATGTTAGTGCCACCTCAAACCAGTGAGTGTGCCAGGAAAGGCTGGGGGGGTGAGGGGGCTGCTGGAGCCCATGTGGGTCAGGGTTGGGGGTCAGGCCCCAGGGAGAACAGGGGACACTTACCAGGTTCTGTGTCTCTTTCCATTCGTCGATGGAGGCATCTGTGGAACAGAGACACCCGCTGAGCTGCATCCCCGGCCGGCCCAGAGCAGAACCCCACACCCAGCTCCGACCCCTCTGTCCAGCCAGGGGGCTCAGAGACCAGCACAGCCACCCCTCCCCCACCCCACAGCATGGGCCAGGGTCATGAGCCCCATGTTACAGAGAGGAAAACTGAGGCACAGAGATGTCTGGGGAGTTACAGCGGCGGCGGGGGGCTGGGAGTCCAAACGCCTGTGTTCTCGCCCTGGCTCGGGAGGGGAGTGGGGTCTAGACTAGTGGTTAGAGCAGGGGGCTGGGAGCCAGGAGTGGGTGGGGAACCAGCGCGGGAAGGGAGGGTGGCCCCAGGGAGCTCCTGGGAGTCCAACACTCTCAGCTGACACCGGCTACCTCTGGGACCCTCTCCTTAGTCCTGCCCAGCAGCAGCTGTAAGTCAGACCCTGCCCCCCGGGGTCCTGCCCCACCTTGATTCCCACTTGGGTGAGTTACTCACAGATGGGGTCTTGCTGAGCCGGTGCCTTTAATGCCCCCATAGGGCTGGTGCTAAAAGAGAAAATCCACTTGTAAATGTCATATCCCCCCACCTGTGGGAAGATTCCCCAACACACCCAGAGAGTCCCCCATCCTGCCTAACCCTGAACCCAGTTCCCTGAGCCCCCCTTACCACCCCCACCCCCCCGCTCTAACCACTAGACTCCACTCCCCTCCCTGAGCTGGGAGAGAACCCAGGAGTCCTGCGACCCCAGCAGGTCAATTGGGAGGGGGGAGGAGTCGGGTTCCTACCTGCTCGGTCTGGGTGCGGCTCCTTTTCCTGCAGAGGGACACAAACCAGAATCCCCCATGAGCCAATCGGGATCCCCCGGTCCCAGCGCCCGGCCACTCACCCCCACAGGGCAGCAGGGATGGGGGGGTCTGGGGGGCTCCCCTCTGCTGCTGAACCTGGATCCCTGCTGGGAAGGACCAGCAGGGGGCAGCGCAACACCATAGCATGGATTAGGGGGAGGGGCAGATTAACTCAGGGGGGCTTTTCCTGTCCCCCATCCTCCCTCGTTAGTGATTCGTTATAACGAAATTGATCCAGGCCAGTCGGCTCCTCTGTCACCCCAGGTACCTGAGAAGCACGGTGCCGGCGGCTGGTTATACAGGGACCCTTAGCCAGGCACTGAGACGCGGCCACCTCTGGGGTGGCACCGCTGTGTATACAGGGATTACACATGCAGCAGCTCCCTCTGCTGAGCCCCCCCTGCTCCTTGGCTTTCCCGGCACAGATCCCCATCCAAGCCGTGATCCCATCCCGCCCTGCTTAGCAGCAGGTTTAACCCTTCCCTCGCTGGGTGGGGCACTTACTGGCTCGGGTTATTCTGAAGCAGACGAAGGCCACAAGGAGGAGGAGGAGGCTGGTGGCCGCCACACTCACCCCGGTGATGATGGGGCTGGTCAGACCCGGAGGTGCCGGTGATTCCGATCCGCCTGGGAAACAGCAGCAGCTGTGAGTGCCGGGAGCGGCTGGTCTGTTCCCCCCCCCTCAGTCCCCCCACCCCAGGCGGCGCCCAAGGATCTGGGACACCACAGGGAGGAGGCAGCAGAAAATTTTATGGGGAGGATGTCGGGGGGCCCAGGGGAATCAAGTGGGGTCAGAGCCAGCAAGATTTGGGGGATTTATAGCACAAGGGGGCAGCGGGCTGCAGGGCGGGGTGCTCAGTAGGGGGTGCTGTCTGATCCAGCCTGGGCATCATTGCCGGTGCTCAGGGTCGGGGGGCTGAAACCCCCAGTGATTCACTCCCTGCTCCATGGCTGGGCCCTGGTTCTGAGCATGGAGGAGACCCCCCCAAAGGTCCGGCTCGGTGTGGGGCTGGAGGGGGGTCGCCGAGCCGGGCCCCTCACCTGGTACCACCAGCTCCACGGGGTCGCTGGGCTCTGACCAGTCAGCTGTTTGTGATTTGGTGTGATACTGGCAGGTGTAGATTCCGCTGTCGTCCGGTCCCACGCTGGGGATGGGAAATACGGCCTCACTCCCAGAAGGGTCCTGAATCTTTTTATAGGCTCCATTTTTACTCAGAACAAACCTCATGCCTGGCTGCTCCCCCACACACTGGAATGTGACGTTTTCCCCCAGCTCAGTCACCCCCCGGGGGCTCACAGACAGGGAGGGCTTGGGAAAATTTCTCTCTGGATTAAAAAAGAACCAGGAGTTCAGTGGGGTGGGGGCCAGCCCCTGCCCCGTTGGTGTCTGTCTATCTGTCCTGCCCCCACCCATTCCCGAGGTGTCCAGAAACTGCCCTGTCCTCACAGCCCCTGGAAATACTAGGGTTACCATATTAAAATATTTAAAAAAGAGGACACTCCACGGGGCCCCGGCCCTGCCCCTTCCCAACTCCGCCCCCATTCCAACCTCTTCCCCAAAGTCCCCGCCCCAACTCCACCCCCTCCCCTGAGCGCCCCGCATTCCCCCTCCTCCTCCCTCCCAGCCACGCGAAACAGCTGCCCGAGCGCTACCAGCTTCACGGTTTGCTGGGCAGCCCCCAGACCTCCAGACCCTGCGTCCCCAGCCGGGCGCTTCCCCAGTGCAGTCGGAGCCTTGGAGGGGAAGCACCCAGCCGGGGGCACAGGGTCTGGAGGCTGCCCGGCAAACCGTGAAGCCGGTAGCGCTCGGGCAGCTCGGCTCTTCAGCTACACAGAGCTGAGGTGTCTGGGGGGAGCAGCAGCAGCCACTGGAGCCGCTCTAAGGTAAGCAGGGGACAGGGATGCCGGCAAAGCATTTTCCCGGACATGTTCAGCTCTTTGGCAATTCCCCCCGGATGGGGATTTGAGGACCAAAAAGCCAGACATGTCCGGGAAAATCCAGACGTATGGTAACCCTAGAAATACACAGCAGGGTGAGCAGGGCCTGTCAGATCCACCGCCTCTGTGAACAACACCCGCCTGTCAGGCTCTGATCTCAGCCCCCCCGGGGTCAATCCGGAGTCAGCCCTGACTACACAGGAAGCAGGGCTGGGTTTTGATCTCAGCTCCACCCCGCCCCCACCGGTGCCAATCTGGAGTCACCCCTGGGGACAGGGCTGGATTCTGATCTTGGTTTCCCAGGGCTAATCAAGATTATCTCTCTTGCAGAGAGTCCGGGCACTCTAGATTCCCACTCTCTAGAAGAGGAGCAGGCAGTGGTTTGTTGGTACGTTTTTTTAGGCCTGGCTGGGTCTGGTGGGGGGAGGGCGCATATTTTGGGTCCTGCACAGCAGGATGTGGGACTCCCTTTGACCTGGGAACAGCGGTTGAGGGGGTTAGTGTGAGGTTGGGGTAACGGTTCAGGGTTTGGCTCTCTGTTCCCTGTCCCTTCCCCACCATCCTTAATGGTAACATTCCCCCATATCCCACCCCATGGATACTCACCTCCTGACACCCCACTCTGCCTGGCCAGCCAGCAGCCTGGAGAGGAGACGGTAGGTTAGGGACCAGATCCCAGAGCCACTGGATCCCACCCACACCCTGGTCTCAGATCCCTCCCATGGGCACATACCCTGGCCTCAGATCCCTCCATGGGCACACGCCCTGGTCCAGGGGTGGGCAAACTTTTTGTGGTGAGGACTGCATCAGGTTTCCAAAATTGTATGGTGGGCCGATTAGCGGAGGCTGTGCCTCCCAAAACAGCCAGGTATGGCCTGGCCCTGCCCCCTATCCGACCCCTCCTGCTTCTCACCCCCTGGCGACCGCCCCAAGACTCCTGCCCCATCCAACTCCCCCCCTGTTCCCTGTCCCCTGACAGCCCCCAGAACTCCTGCCCCTGACTGCCCCCCCGCCACCCCATCCAACTCCTGCTCCTTCCTGACTGCCCCCCGGGACCCCTACCCCCATTCATAGTTTGCCCACCTCTGCTCTAGTATCAGAGGGGTAGCCGTGTTAGTCTGAATCTGTAAAAAGCAACAGAGGGTCCTGTGGCACCTTTGAGACTATGGGTACATCTACACTACAGCGGGGAGTCGATTTAAGATACGCAAATTCAGCTACGTGAATAGCGTAGCTGAATTCGACGTATTACAGCCGACTTACCCCGTTGTGAGGACGGCGGCAAAATCGACTTCTGCCGCTTTTTGTCGGCGGCGCTTACTACCACCTCCGCTGGTGGAGTTAGAGCGCCGATTCGGGGATCGATTGTCGCGTCCTGACGGGACGTGATAAATCGATCCCCGAGAGGTCGATTTCTACCCGCCGATTCAGGCGGGTAGTATAGACCAGGCCTAACAGAAGTACTGGGAGCATAAGCTTTCGTGGGTAAGAACCTCACTTCTTCAGATGCAAGTAATGGAAATCTCCAGAGGCAGGTATATATCAGTGTGGAGATAACGAGGTTAGTTCAATCAAGGAGGGTGAGGTGCTCTGCTAGCAGTTGAGGTGTGAACACCAAGCACTACAGCCAAGCACTGAGGTACAATCGCAGCTGCTCCAACCCCTCAGACAGAGACCAACACCTACAAGATCTTCACCAAGCATTCTCAAAACTACGATACCCACACAAGGAAATAAAGAAACAAATCAACAGAGCCAGACGTGTACCCAGAAGCCTCCTGCTACAAGACAGGCCCAGAAGAGAAACCAACAGAACTCCACTGGCCATCACCTACAGTCCTCAGCTTAAACCTCTCCAACGCATCATCAGTGATCTACAACCCATCCTGGACAATGATCCCTCACTTTCACAGACCTTGGGAGGCAGGCCAGTCCTCACCCACAGACAACCTGCCAACCTTAAGCATATTCTCACCAGCAACCACGCACCGCACCATAACAACTCTAACTCAGGAACCAACCCATGCAACAAACCTCGATGCCAACTCTGCCCACATATCTACACCAGCAACACCATCACTGGACCTAACCAGATCAGCTACAACATCACCGGCTCATTCACCTGCACGTCCACCAATGTTATATATGCCATCATATGCCAGCAATGCCCCTCTGCTATGTACATTGGCCAAACTGGACAGTCACTACGCAAGAGGATAAATGGACACAAGTCAGATATCAGGAATGGCAATATACAAAAACCTGTAGGAGAACACTTCAACCTCCCTGGCCACACAATAGCAGATGTAAAGGTAGCCATCTTACAGCAAAAAAACTTCAGGACCAGACTCCAAAGAGAAACTGCTGAGCTCCAGTTCATTTGCAAATTTGACACCATCAGATCAGGATTAAACAAAGACTGAATGGCTATCCAACTACAGAAACAGTTTCTCCTCCCTTGGTGTTCACACCTCAACTGCTAGCAGAGCACCTCACCCTCCCTGATTGAACTAACCTCGTTATCTCCACACTGATATATACCTGCCTCTGGAGATTTCCATTACTTGCATCTGAAGAAGTGAGGTTCTTACCCACGAAAGCTTATGCTCCCAGTACTTCTGTTAGTCTCAAAGGTGCCACAGGACCCTCTGTTGCTCTCTGCTCTAGTGTCACACACACACACACCCATGGGCACACGCCCTGGTCTCAGATCCTGGGCATGCGCCCTGGCTGTCTCTGGTACTCACCGAGGAGGAGGACGGTGAGAGCAGACACCATGATGGGGCAGTGGGGGCCCCTCAGCGCTGCCACCAACACCCTGGTGATGAGCTCCACCGAGTCTGAGGCCCGAGTGCGAGCGGAATGAGGAACTGTGCTGGGGGCTGCAGCCCCAGGAAGCCCGTGATGCGCTCGGCCCCTTTCTTCCCATCAGATGGTTTTTCTGCAATCTCCAGGCCAAATCTACCACGGTCAGAGCAAAGTCATCTCCCTGCCACACCCAGCAAAGCACATCCCCTCCTGCAGCTGCCTGGTCCCCCCCTACTCCCCTCATCACCTCCTGCAGCAGGGCAGAGATACCTTCCTGACCTGGCTGGGCCCAGCACCCGCCCTGGAGCATGAGGGTGGAGGGGCCTAGACAACCTCCTTCTCAGGTAGTGTCACTGCAGATGCTATTCTTAGCACAGTGGTGTGAGACAGATGGGACAGACGGGTGGTTGTGGTTTCTGGCACCCTTAATGGGAAGGGGGAGGGATAAATTTAGATCCAAAGTTGCTAAACCAGCAGCCGAAAAATCTGTGAAAAGGGGAAGTGTGTCTTGCAACAGCCCACAGCTCTGGGGCGACGGCTCCCTGCCTCCGGCCCAGCAACAATCAGGGTCACGTTCGTCTGGGCAGGGGACAGAACTTCCTCCAGGTCTGGGTCCGGGTCCAGGCTGCAGAACGAGCTCCCCCAGCAGCCAAGAGCCCCCCAAACCTCCCCACCTCCGGCTCCAAGCCCAGGCGCCCTCCCCCGGCCGGCCTACTCCGTTATTGACCCGGGGCAGCGTGGCCATTGACCCCCCAAACCACACCCTCTGCAGTGAGCACAGACCTCCCCAGGGGAAAAGACGAGAGAGAACGACCTGCCCATGACAGACGGGGCCACGTCGCTTAATGCTCGACTGGCAGGTGCCCGACACCGCGGTGACCAGGGCAGCGTCAGACCATGTGCAGGGTAGAAGGCTGCTCCCCACTGTCTGGGACCCCCCCAGTGACTCTGTCCCTGCTCCCCGGCTGGGCATCCCCTCTGCTGGGCCCAGGACTCAGGGCAGAGCCTGGCTCTGAGGGTCCCATCAATGCAGAGCCCCCCCCATCCCAAGTGTGCGGCTGGGCGTGGGATGTTACCTGCACAGATTAGTTCACCCCACCTTTTCCCAATCCGTAGGGCTCCAGGCGAAAAGCACCTACCCGGACCCAATCCGTAGGGTTCAGGGTGTAACTAACCTGGTCAATTTAAGTACCCACACCCTTTCCCAATACATGGGGCTCTGGGTGTTTACTGCTTCTGCAGGTATGCAGGACCTTTTACCAGTAAAAGAGCGTTACACAGTCATATCCTACATAACCTTTGTTTAGTAACCATCACCCAAACCAGACTGCTAGGGTTACCGTAGGTCCGTATTCTCCTGGACATGTCCGGCTTTTTGGTTCTCAAGTCGCCGTCCGGGAGGAATTTCCAAAAAGCCGAACATGTCCGGGAAAATAGGGAGGCACGGTCAGCCTAGAGTTGCTGCGTGTCTGGGATGCTCGCCCGGCTCTGGCTAAACGTGTAACCTGCTTTCCCCGCACTGTGGGAGGGGGCGCTGCCACTTTGATGGGCTCCGGCCGGCCAGGAAGCGATGTCATTCCTCTTCCGGCCCCACCCCGGCTGGGGGCGTGGCATTGTGGGAGTGGGAGCCATGCGGGCGCTGCCTGGCCCTGGGCACGGGCCCTATTGCTGTGCCGCTGCCCGGCGGGTCCCCGGCTCCTCTGCTGGTCTGGGCTGAGTCCTGCTGCTCGGCTCCGGCTGCTCCAAGCCGCTCTCCCCAGGAGTACCCACCACCCTGCCCACAGCCAGCCCCTGTCTCCAGCCCCTGCTGCACCCCCTGCCAGCCAGCTCCACCCATAGGCGCTGACTCAGGGGAGGAGGCGGAGGCAAGCTGGGGTAGGGGGGTGCAGCAGGGAGCTGCCGGTGGGTGCTCTGCACCCACCCAATTTTTCCCGGCGGGTGCTCCAGCCCTGGAGCACCTACGGAGTTGGCGCCTATGCCCACACCCCCTGCCCTGCCTCCAGCCAGCCCCACACCCCCTGCCCTGCCTGCAGCCAGCCCCTGTCTCCAGCCAGCTCCGCACCCCAGCCCTGCAGCCAGCCCCTGCCACACCCCCTGCCCTGCCTGCAGCCAGCCCGCACCCCCTGCCCTGCCTCCACCCCGCCCCACACGCCCCCGTCTCCAGCCAACCTCGCATTCTGTCTCCAGCCAGCTCCTCACCCCCTGCCCTGCCCGCAGCCAGCTCCACACCCCCTGTCTCCAGCTAGCCCTGCCCCATGCCCCTGTCTGCAGTCAGCCCCACGTCCACTGGTGCCCTGCAGTTCCCAGGGCAGGAACCCTGCACACCTGCTTCAATGAGGGGGCAGGGAGCAGCTGGGACCCACACATGTGAAACAGAACTCATTTCTAGTTCAGGCCCATCTTTTTAAAAAAAAACTTTAGGTAGGGTTACCATACGTCCGTGGACATGTCAGGCTTTTTGGTGCTTAAATTGCCATCCAGGAGGAATTTTCTACATTTTAAAAATTCCTCCCAGGAAAATATGGACATATTTAAATATCTAAAAACATCCAAGAGGGCAGCTGCAACAGCAAAGGTCCCCCCCATGGAGTGTCCTCTTTTTTGAATGTTCAAATATGGTAACACTACAGACGGCACACGCTACACAGACAGTGCTCACCACTCCCAGTAAGACAGATGAACTTTTCTTCATGGCCAGTGAGGATCAGGTCCATCTGGGAGACTCCAGTTGCTGCCCGGTGTCATTGGCAGAGCGTTGAGGTCTGGCAGCTCTGATCTCTGGGGCTGTGTCCTGAAGTTGATTCCCAAAGAACTTCCTTTTGGACCCCAGTTTATATAGTGAAACTCGAACCCTGCTTAGCTATATCTTAACCAATCAGTATACTCAAATTTTACTAACCAATCCTAACATAGTGTAACAAAATTCTCTAACCAATCCTACCCCACCACCTTCATTAATTTACACCTGGCAAAATTAATTATGTAACAGACAGAAACTATTAAAGAACCAGACCGAGACCATTACAGACAAACAATAGGGAAGTGGAGACCATAATGGCAAACCAATCAAGCAATGAGGGTTTCACAACCACAACTATTGAGAAGTGATTTCTTGCCAGACAGGATGTTATCAAACCAAGTTTTCTTTAACCATCTTAAGATCTGTTTCTTTCTCTGGTGATAGTGGGGGCCACCCCTCTGCCCCGTGGGTGCTCGAACCCCCGCCCCTACCCCACCCTTGCCCTGCCCCAATTCCACCCCCTTCCCCCAAGTCCCCACCCTCGCCCTGCCGCTTTACTGCCTCCTCCCCTGAGCGTGCCGTGTCCCCACTCCTCTCCCTCCCTCCTGGAAAGTCCTAAGTGCCGCCAAACAGCTGGTGGGGGGGGGGGAAGCTTGGCTGCTGGTGAGTGGGGACTATGCTGCCAACCCTGATTCTGTGAGCGGGGAGCCCATCCCCATCCCCCTGTCCCGCTCGCCCCCATTCCCCTTCCACCTCCTCCTCCTCTCCAGTCTCCCCTCAAACTCCCGTCCTGTCACCCCTCCAGCACGCACCCACCTGCCCCTGTCTCTCTCCCCTCAAATTCCTCTCCCCACTCCCTCCTTGATCTCAGCCCGTCTCACCTCTAATCCCTTCCCCCCGCACTAGGCCTGTCCCCCCAAACTCCGGTAGCCCGGCTGCTGTTTGCAGAGGGTCTCACTGGCCCAGAGGGTCCAAGGGGTTTGTAATCTCTCTCCCTCGCCAGCATTACACAGGCTGTTTCAAACTGAGCCCCTGGTTCTACTCGGCTCCTGGGCAAACCCCCAGCAGCAGCCGTTCAAAGGCAAAGCTTTCGGGTTAAACCCCTGGACAAGGAATCAAACCCGGCCTGTCTATTGAAATGGGGTTAGGGTTAAGGTTAGGGTTAAGTTTAGGGTTAGCAGCCAACAGCCGGAGTCAGACCGGCTCCAAGTCTCACTCCTTTGGGAGTCACCGGAGCAGAGCCGCTTGTTTCCAGAACAGCCGGGCTTTGCGGGGAGGAACCGGTTCATTTCACTCTCCGGACGGACGGGCAAGGCGGCCACTGACCCCGCTCCTAGTGTAAGCGGGGGAATGGTCCCGCTATTGTGGGGAACTTTCCTTTCTTATACACATCTCGGTGGGATTGGCGAGTGAAAGGATCTGAGTCCTCGCTCCTACTCCCCTTACCCAGAGACCTGCCTGACCTCGAGGGCTCCCCTTCCTCCCTCCCATGGAGATTGCTTGACCAATGGGAACTGCCTGATCCCCTGGTCACAGCAAAGATCTTTCCAGGAAGCTGGAAGAAAATATAAAAGAGGGGAAGGGACATAACCCCTGGGCTTCTCTTCCCCACAACAAAACATCTGGAGGAACATCTGGAGGACAAAGACTTTGCACTGGGGAAGGGTGGTCCCAGGCTGGAATGGAGTCCAGTCTGTGTATTGAGAATCTATAACCTGCTTGTACCATGTGTCAGGGGGAGACACTGCCTGATTCAAATCCTGTTTCGTTTGTAGAATTTAGACTGCAAATATATTTTTATTTCTTAAGTAGCCAACTCTGATCTCTGCGCCTGCTCCTTCTAACCACTTAAAATCTCTCCTGCAGTTAATAAATCTGTTTTATATTTGACCTAAAACAGTGTGTTTTGGTTGAAGTGCTTGGAAAATCTCAGCTCAGTTTACAAAGGCTAGTGCGTGTCCAGTCCACACTGAGGGAGGGGGGAACTTAATGAACTGACACAGGACTGGCTTCTGATCAGTGCAGGACGGTACCGGTCTGGGGTGCAAGGCTGGGGAGCTGGGGGGAATTGGCTGGAGCCGCCCTATTGATGGTACCTGAGTGGCTGGGAGATCATTGGTGTAACACAGCTGGGTGGGTCCCTGCCTGTGGATGGCTGTGTGAGTGCAGAGCTTCTCCCAGGTTCTTAACTTGACATCAGCATCACAGGGTCAGAGGCAGCCTGAGGGTTCAGCGGCCCCACAGGCCGGGTTGCACCCTGGGGACCCCGTCACACACAGGTCAGACACTTGCTCTGGTGGTGGCCACACCCCCTCAGGTGATATTCAGTGGCGTAGGCAGGTTCTAACATCAGGGGGAGCGAACACATAAAATAAGGCGCCACCCGACATATCCAATTACTAATGACATACTTTTCAATTCGTTATACGTATTTATTTTGTACTTAAAATAAAAACACAAGAATGATCCAGCCACGGAAGGGTTTGCACAGCCGGCATTGCACAGGAGAACACCCACAAACCCAGCAGCCGGACGCGGTGCCCTGCCTAGGAAGCCAGAAGGGGGTTGGGGGAAGAAAAAATAAAATAAAAACCCATCGGGTCTCCTTTGTCCCCCCTCCTCAATCTGACCAACTCCTCCCTGCAGCCCAGAGCCATCACCTGCACAACTCCCAGCAGGCCGGGCACCCAGGCACTGCCCGAGGCAAAGCATAGCCTGCCCGCGCCCCGAGATGCGCCCAGCGCTATTTCCAAAACAACACACGCTCGCGGCGCTTGGAGAAAACTATCCTGGGGAAACAGCACCGTTCAGTGCCCCGGAGTGCGGCCCGGGATTCCTGCACTCCACAGGGGGACAGGGCTAAGGCAGGAGAAGGCGATGGAGGGGGGCCATTAGGAGCAGTTACCTTCAGTCCTCGCCTGGTCCTGCTCCCAGCTCGGCTTGGCTGCTGCTCCCTCCTTAGCTCACCCGCTCTGGCTCAGACAGCTCCAGCTCACAGAGAGGATGGGACCCTGGGATCCTGACTCCCTCCCTGGCCTGCCTGTCCTCTCAGTCGGGCTGATCTGGAGCATTGGCCTCTCCCCATTGCCCCTGGGGATTGTCAGTCTCAGGGTCTTGATTTCCCATCAGCCCTTCCCCTTTCTTTGGCTCTGGGAGCTGGCCAACCAAAAACCCCACTGTCAGTGAGGGGCAAACACTCCCCTTACATTAGCAAATGGACAGATGGGAGGTGGGGGAGAGACAGGATGGAAATGGGGGTGAAATACGGCTTCTGGGGATGGTGGCGGGTGCTGGATACGGGTTAGTGACAAGCGGGTGTGTTGGCTGCAAGGTGATCCCGACCCCTGCTGCTCGGACCCTGGGTGGTTACAATCCGGGCAGGGCCAGTCCCACGTTGGGTCCGTTCTCCTTAGGTAGGGTTACCATACGTCCTCTTTTTCCCGGACATGTCCGGCTTTTCGGCACTCAAAACCCCCATCCGGGGGCAATTGCCAAAAAGCCGAACATGTCCGGGAAAATGGTGGCTCTGCTCCTCCCCGACTCTTCGGCTCTGTTTAAGAGCCGAGCTGCCCGAGCGCTACCTGCTTCGGGCAGTCCCCGTGCCTCCGGACTCTGCGCCGCTGGAGCCCGGGAGGGGAAGAGCCCGGCTGGGGGCGCAGGATCCAGAGGCATAGGGGCTGCCCAAAGCCCGAGCGCTACCGGCTTCACGGTTTGCCGGGCAGCCTCCAGACCCTGTGCCCCCGGCTGGGCACTTCCCCTCCCGGGCTCCAGCTGCACTGGGGAAGCGACGGCTGGGGGCGCAGGGTCTGGGGGCTGCCTGGCAAACCATGAAGCCGGTAGCACTCGGGCAGCCCTTTCCGCGTGGCTGGGAGTGGGAGGGAGGAGGGGGCGGAGTTAGGGTGGAGAAGGGGCGGAGTTGGGGCGGGGCTAGGGTGGGGAAGGGGCGGGGCCAGGGCCCGTGGAGGGTCCTCTTTTTTATTTATTAGATATGGTAACCCTATCCTTAGGCAGGGCAGGTGGGGTGGGTGCCACACACCCGACTGCAGCGTCCGATGGGAAGCCAGGAGAGTGAGCTCGGAGAGGAGGAAAGACACAGCAGGGCAGAAAATAACCCAGCCAGGAAGTGAAAAGGATCTCCAGGGCCTTTGCAGCGCTGCTAATCAGCTATCCCCACGGGCTTGTTGTGGGCTGCAGGTCACGGCAATGGGACCACTTCCAGCTCGCAGGACCCAGGGCAAGGAGGTGGGGGGTGAAGAGGGTGCTAAGCCCCTGCCCCGGGGGCTGCTGTGAAGCCTGCAGGTTCGGGGTGGGAACAGACTGGAAATTGCTTTCCCCCCCCCACTCCAGAGCTTAGCTGAGGGGTGGAGAGGCTCCCCTGTGCCAGTGCAGGGGCTTTGGCACACCCAGGGCTTGGCTCCTCCTGGCCAGTGCCCCAGGTTGGAGGGTCTTGGGCTTTCCTGGGCACCGGCCCAGCCAGAAGCAGTGGGGGGAGGAAGGGAGGAGCCTGCCAGCCAGGCTGTGGGTGAGCTGAGCGCTCTGACCAGTGGCTGGTTCTCCCCTCAGCACTGGGTTGGGCTGCGCCCCGCCGGGGGGCAGATAGGGAGGAGCAGCGGGGCTGGGCTGGGGGTGAAGGGGCAAAGCAGGGAGAGGACAGCGAGAGGGGGAGCACGTAAAGTGCTGATGGGTGGGCAGCAAAGGCAACACGTAACCAGCTGGTGTCTAGCACCTGCCCGCACCCACCAGCCACCGCAGCTCGCACAGGGCAGAAACAGGACAGGGGGCAGGACCCTGCTGGCCAAAAGCTGGCGCAGTGGGGGCTGCGCTGATGGACCAGCAGGGGAGCGGCCGGCTCCACACGCTGCATCTTCGCCCTGTTACCAACCTTGCACACCCACCCGTGTCGTCAGCCACTGGGGGCAGGCGGCTGGCGAGCAGGGATCCGGCAGTTACTGACGGGGGAGACAGAAAATACAGGATAATTTGCCTGTTTTTAAGAAAAACTCGGGACACCTCCAGGACGGTTAAATATGGGACTGTCCCTTTAAAACGAGAGGTCTGGTCACCCATCCCCGCCCCCCGTCAATCAGCACTCACCCCGGACTGCACTGGGGGCAGGGCCAGGTTCTGATCTCAGCCCCCTGGGATCAATACAAGGAGGTTGAACTGATTTTTTGGGTGAAGGTTCAGGGCTCAGCTCCTCTTTTCCAATCCCCCTCCCCGTCCTGAACACTAAAGTTTCCCTTGCCCCACAGATACTCATGTCCCGACACCCCGCTCTGCCCAGCCAGCCAGCAGCCTGGAAAGGAGACAAGTCATTAGGCACCAGATCCCAGAGTGAGTCAGTTCTCCCCCACCCCATGGCACACGCCCTGGTCTCAGATCGGCCCTCCCCATGGACATGCCCTGGTCTCTGATAGCCCCCATGGACACACGCCCTGGTCTCAGATACCCCCCGCACCCCCACATGGATACACGTGCAGGCTGTCTCCGAAACTCACAGAGGTAGAGGATGATGGGAGCAGATGCCATGATGGGGGCAGCAAGGGGCCCCTCAGCGCTGCCACCAACGCCCCAGTGCCCAGCTCCACCGAGCCCCAAATAAGAAACCCAGCTGGTGGCTACAGCTACAGGAAGTTGTCGATGTCTCATCTCTTCCTGCGTCAATCACACGGTGTCTCTATTATGTAGGTGAAATCTACTGCGGTCAAAGAAGCAGAAGGCTTTTCGAAACCCAAGAAACCCAGAGACTGTCCGCCTGGCCAAGCGTCATGCAGCTCCCAGCTTGTCTGTGTCTCTGTGGGGTGTGGGGACAGGTCACCCTCATCGTACCCTGCAGCCTTGAGGAAGGTGCATCAGGCTGAGAGCCAGGCGACCACGGGGTCTGGTCTTCAATCTTCCACTGACCATGATTTCCATGAAAATTCCATCCCCTTTTCATTCTGGGTTCAAGCCCGGCTGATGACCCATGTAGGTAAAGTGAATACGTGATCATGCAATTGAAGGCTGGAGTCATAATGGAGCTGCACAAAGGGGCAGAGTGAATGTCGTTCAGGAAACTGTAACTGTGGCATTTCCTGATGCTGGAGGGTTTGAATCTGCAGCCCTCCCTCTCAGTCTGCAAACCTGCCCTCCTGCGACACGAGCCGTGTGAGGAGCGGGCGCGATGGGAAATGCCTGGGTTTGCTGCCTCTTGCGCCATAGGTGAGCGGTGATGACGGGTTTACACTGTAACGCCTGGTTCTAAGGGGCTTTTCTCAGTGTGTGAATTAGAAAAAAGAAAATTGTAGAAAGAGATATTCCATCCTGGGCCCACAATGGGTCACCAGCCTGGAGAGACCCAAATTCCATCCTGCAGTAAGTGACTGGGGAGCAGTAGAACGAAGGGGGATTAGTGAGAGACAGGCGTGCTGAAGGCTCAGTGAGGTGCAGCTCCAGGAGGTGGCACCTATGGCTTAACCCCCGAGAGAGATTGTGGCCCCCGAGAAGGGCTGTCACACTGAAGGGGGTTCCTCCCAAGGACCGTGGGGAGCTGAGAGAGCACAGGCCTGTGAGTCCGTGACCACTTGGGAACAGTGTGGAGATGTGGAATGGGAACCAGCGCTGCTCCAGACTGAGTTGGGTCGGTTCCCCGTGTGGGGTCTGTCGGGGGGGGGGAGTTCATGAGAAAGCTGGAGCTCTGGTGTCTGTGGTTAGTTATACAGGGAAACTCCCCCCGCCCCGCAATCGGCAATGGTGGCTCTTCCCCGGGCTGAGCCAGCGTCCCTGGGGAGAGGACGGGACCCAGGGATTCAAGCCAGCTCAGCGCCCCCGGGATCCCAGAATGGGGAGGATCGGCCCAACGATACCCTCAGCACAGATACAGCCCCTGCCTGGCTCCACGGAAACCAGAACCAAAATCATTACTGACTCGTATTAATTACCAGGAGACCCTGTTGTGAGCCAGTTCCCCTGTGTGCTCGGAGCTGTACAGACACACGACACAGAGACGGTCCCTGCCCCAGTCAGGTGCCATTCACACCTGGAGTCACTGCGGAGCAGGTCTGGGTGTGGCTGTTCCTATTTCGGGGGAGGAACGTCCCTGTGTCTATAGAGCTACAGGGGAGCTTGTCTGCCAAACGGGGCTGTATCAAACCAGGAGGCGATAATACCGACAGCTCAGACTCGCGCTGAGATCACCAGTGGGGGTTGGGAACCACACGGGATTCGTCATTTCAGGTCCAGTTTTCATGGAGACAAGTTCTTACTCCATCTTTCTATCCATCACCAGATGTGCTCCCATCTGTCCACCGCCCTATGTTCCCAAGGACCCATATTCCCACCGATCCATGGCCGTCCGTCCCCAGTGATCTATCCATCACCCTCTATATAGAAGAATTGAACCCATCAGTTCTGTCTGCAGGGACCATCCCCGAATGGCCCCTTGGGCATCTGAGTGGGGAGCCTTAAAGCCTTAAAGATAAGAAGGTAAATAAAAAGAACCCAGCTACGCAGTGTTTGTTTTTAACAGGGGCTCAGTCACTTGATGTGAATGTGAAGGTTTGCACAGCGTAGTTCTGACTGATTGTCATTGAACTCACTTGAATACGGGTAATTTTACCAGGTGTCCCATATTCAGCAGAGGGAAATAGCTGAATTTGATAGCAGCCTTCAACTACCTGAAGGGGGGTTCCAAAGAGGATGGAGCTCGGCTGTTCTCAGTGGTGGCAGATGAGAGAACAAGGAGCAATGGTCTCAAGTTGCAGTGGGGGAGGTTTAGGTTGGATATTAGGAAACACTATTTCACTAGGAGGGTGGTGAAGCACTGGAATGGGTTCCCTAGGGGGGGGGTGGAATCTCCATCCTTAGAGGTTTTTAAGGCCCGGCTTGACAAAGCCCTGGCTGGGATGATTTAGTTGGGAATTGGTTCTGCTTTGAACAGGGGTTTGGACTAGAACCTCCTGAGGTCCCTTCCAACCCTGATCTTCTATGATTCTATGAAGGGGTTCGGATCCTGGCAGTGCTTACCGGGGCTCAAGGAAGCAGCCACCTGGTCCCTGAGGCAGCTCTGTATGGGGTGCGCTGCCTTTGTGCCCTCAGGCTCCGCTCCCCGCAGCTCCCATGTAGGTAAAATTAATACGTGATCATGCAATTAAAGGGGGCAGAGTTGAGGAAAACTTAACTGTGGCATTTCCTGGTGCTGGAGGATTCCCTCTCAGCCTGAAAACCCACCCACCTGTGACATGAGCCGTGGTACCATGTGAGGAGTAGGTGTGAGGGGGAACACCTGGGTTTGCTGCTCCTTGCGCCATAGCTGAGTGGTGATGACGGGTTTACACTGTAACGCCTGGTTCTAAGGGGCTTTTCTCAGTGTGTGAGTTAAATCAACCAGGTTCAAAAGAAAATCAGAGAAAGAGAAATTCCATCCTGTGCCCCCAACGGGTCACCAGCCGGGAGAGACCCAGGGACCCTCTAATGCCCCCGCAGAGACCCTGCCCCCGAGCTGGAGGAGACACTGTCAGTGGTTATGTGGCCAGGCCCCTAGAGAGGGACGTGACACAGGCTTTGTTTATACGCCATTGGCTAAAGGGCAGGAGAAAGCTGGGGGTCAGGGGGTTCTATTACCGGCTCTGGGAGGGCAGTGGGGTCCAGTGGTTAGAGCAGGGGGCTGGGAACAGGACCCGGGTGTGGTCGTTGCGCTGTCGCCCGTCCATTCTCACACAGCGCTGGGTAACACCGGGGGCACCGTGACTCGTAGGCAGCGTTAAATGTGCTTCAGCCACCCGGCCGGATGGTCCCAATGGCCTTCATAAATCCTGAAGCCCCCTGCTCACCTGCCGCCCCCCAACCACTCGGGAGCCTCCCCCCACAGCTGCTCTCGGCCCCACGGAGCAGGAGGGGAAGGAGCAGCAGATTCGTTGCTTAGCAGAGTCACTCCCTCCAAGCCTGACCCCCTATCTCCCATCCTCCACCCGGTCTATCCCCCTTCAAATCCCCCCCAGCCTGCCCCCTGCCCCTCCCATCTCCCCTACAGCCCCCAAGCTCCCACACTATCCCTTCTCCTCTCAAACCTCTGCCCCCTACCCCCATCTCATGTACCCTCTGACCCCTTGTCTCGGACTCCCAGGCCTTTGTCCCCCCACTGGCCAGAACCAGCCGCTCCCAACATGGGCTGGGCCTCCGGGTCATCACTTCCTCGGTTCCACCACATCCAGGCGTTGTCCAGTGTCCAGGCTGCTAGGGGAGGTCACACCTGGCCCTCTGCACCAACAACCCCCCCTCCCACCACCTCGTTACACACGCAGCACACAGGGGAAACTGAGGCAATCACAGTGCTCATACAAAGCACCAAGAAAATTCCCCACTTTGTCACATGGAGGGACCTGTCCAACCTCCTTCTCAGGTGACGCTCTGTCTTAGCCAAGTGGTGTGGGACAGAGATGGGACGGGGGGGCTGGGAGGGGTTGTGGTTTACGGCCCCTGTGAGGGGGTGACGTAGGGGTAAATTTAGATCCTGAGTTGTTAAAGGAGCAGCCGATAAAACCACAAAAGGGGAAGTCTGCCCAGAACCGGCGCTCGCTTGCTGTTTTTGCTACTGCCAGTGAAACTCTGCGTAAAGCTGATGCCCGGCACCTACCCTATTATATGCCCCAGCTGTGGGAGGAAAGTGGGGTCTAGCAGTTAGAGCAGGAGGGCCCCACACCTCTCCCCCTGAGCGATCCCATCTCCCCCAGGTGTTACACACACTCCTGGTGTGGGGACAAGGGGGCTGTGGGGTGCCAGTGGGTGGGGCAGTTTGTGATTCTGTGTTTATTACAAATCAGGAGATTAACAGGATGTGCTCTCCCAGGGAGGGGCTGGGTCACCATCCCAATTGCACAGATGGGGAAACTGAGGCACCGAGTGAGGGGGGACCTGGTCAAAGTCCAGACCTGGGAATAGAACCCAGGAGTCCTGAGGCCCAGCCTGGTACTTGGTCCACTAAGGCAGTGGTTTTCAAACTTTTTTTCTGGTGACCCAGGTGAAGAAATTTGTTGATGCCCATGACCCAGTGGAACTGGGGCTGAGGGGTAAGGGGTGTGGGAGGAGGCTCTGCACTGGGGCAGAGGGTTGGGGCATGGGAGAGGGTCAGGGCTCTGGGCTGGGGGTGCAGGCTCTGGGGTGGGGCCGGGGATGAGGGGGTCAGGGTGCAGGAAGGGGCTCCAGGTTTGAGGGGACTCAAGGCTGGGGCGGGGGATTGGGGCACGAGGTTGGGGCACAGGCTTACTTCCAGCTGCTCCCAGTCAGCAGCGCAGCTGGGATGCAGAGGCAGGCTTCCCATCAGTCCTGGCACCACAGATGGCGCTGCACCCCAGAAGCAGCCGGCAGGTCTGGATCCTAGGTGGAGGTGTGCACGCGGCTCCTCGTGGTTCTCGCCCGCAGGCACTGCCCCTGCCATGGAACTGGCCAATGGAAGTGTGGAGCCGGTGTTCGGTTCGGGGGCAGCGCGCGGAGCCCTGTAGACCCCCTGCCTATGAGCTGGACCTGCTGCTGGGACTAGTAGCTTTATTAGTAGTGTTGGAGAAAAACTGAGTTCTCACTATTTTGTTTAGGTACAGCAAGTCAGAAGCTTTTTATTAACTCTCACATGTGCAGAGGAGAGAGCAAGCAGGTCTCTCTCTAGTAACTAATTACAGCAAGCATTTATACCTTTCATTACAGAAATAATGAGGGACAGCTGCATTTTGTTTATACATAGGCCATCTTGATATCTCATTTCCTTACTTGTTTTGACTCTTGCCTACATACAATTAGTTTCTATACCTTATCTACACAAGGTCTTCTACACCTTATCTATACTGAGGTCACAATGACTTCTTACACAACTCTTTCTCACCCGTCTCACACAATCCTCACACAATCCTCGCTTCTACAAATCTCGCATTATCATCAGGGTTATCAGGGTCACAGCTAGCTTGACTCTTGATAACAAAGACTGTCTCTTGCTAACGAAGCCTGACTCTTGCTAACAACCATCATGCATTGCAGTTCCCTTCTGTCAGTTCTTTTCTCTGCTTCCACAGTAGTTTTACTAGTACTTTTTACTGGCCGGCATCCAGGGTCCCTGGGGGCTGAGCAAGGCGACCCAGTGCCTGGCATTCCACGACCCATCACTGAGTCACGACTCGAACTTTGAAATCCACTGCACTAGGGCACAGGACCCATGTGATTGACACGCAGAGCAGGGCCCAGCCCCTCCAGCAGGGGGCGGCAGGGACACACACACTGTTACTCCTGGGGGAATTCTGCGCATCTGCGGACATGCAGAATTCATCTGTCCCACGTAATTTTGTTTTCTCCCTGCATATAATCCATTCTGCCCATTTCATACATTTTTCTCTATGCAGAAGAATAAATGGACACAAATCTGACATCAGGAATCATAACATTCAAAAACCAATAGGAGAACACTTCAATCTCTCTGGTCACTCAATAACAGACCTAAAAGTGACAATTCTTCAACAGAAAAACTTCAAAACCAGACTCCAACGTGAAGCTGCAGAACTGGAATTAATTTGCAAACTGGACACCATCAGATTAGGCCTGAATAAAGACCGGGAGTAGTTGGGTCATTACAAAACCTAAACCTAATTTCCCCAATACTAATTTCTCCTACAGTTACTCACACCTTCTTGTCAACTGTCTGTAATGGGCCACTCTCTTACCACTTCAAAAGTTATCTTTCCTCTCTTGGTATCCTGCTGTTAATTGATTTGTCTCATTAGACTGACCTCACACTCGGTAAACCAACCCCCATCCTTTCATATATTTATACCTGCTCCTGCATTTTCCACTGCAGGCATCCCATGAAGTGGGTTCTAGCCCAGGAAAGCTGATGCCCAAATAAATTTGTTAGTCTCTAACGTGCCACAAGGACTCCTCCGTTGTTTCTGCCCAAGTGCTGCAGTTCTGCCTTTTTCCCGCCAGAGGCCACTGTGGCGCCACAGCAGCCAGCAGCATGAACACAGCCACTGTTCTGGTGCCACAGCGGCCCCTGGTGGGCAAAAGGCGGAACTGCAGCACTGCTGGGCAGAATGTATTTTCTGTGGGGAAAAAAATTCTCGGCCTGCCCCGTGCTGCAGAATTCCCCCAGGAGCAGAAGTTCATCACAGCACCTGCCCACAGAGCCAGGTTAGGGCAGAGTGGGGCACCCAGGGCTGCTGGGGGGTCACAGACTGGGGCTCAGGAGCTAGTGGGGTGACAGCGTTGAGTCTGGGGATGGGGGAGGAGGCTGCAGGGACACATGGGGACGGGGGTTGCGGGGACAGGGGCTGATGTGCCTGACTGAATGGGAGAGGCTTGGGGTCTGCATGGGGGAGGCTGCCCAGCTCCCTAACAACCTCCCCCCCCCCACTGAAAAAAAACAACCTTCTCTCACCCACACGCACACCTTCCAGGTTCACTCCCAGGCTCCTACCCACTCCCTCAGCTCCTCCGTTACCCCTGACTCCCCCAAGCCTTTGCAGTGCTTCTAGGGTGACCAGATGAGAGGAAGAAAATATCAGGACACATGGGGGGGTTGCCAACGGAGCAAAAAAAAAAAACCACTGGAGTGCCGTCGGCGGAGCAAAAAAACCCCAAACAAACATTCATTGCAGCTGGAGCCATCTTCTTGCTCTGTCTTTCTTGGCTGTTGTGAGTAGGGTGACCAGATGTCCTCTTTTTATAGGGACTGTGCCGATATTCAGGGTTTATCTTATATACACACCTAAAACACTCCACCCCCTGTCCCGACATTTCACCCTTGCTATGTGGTCACCCTAGTTCTGAGTTCCAGCTCAAATCAAGACAGCTAGTCCTCCATGCCATCTCTGTCCCTTCTGAACGGGACGTTCTCCCTGCCAGCTCTGTGTCTGGCGCCCTTTGATGACACAGCTCAGCCACCAGGGTCCCTTTCCACTGGCTCCTGGCTCGCTGCATCCCTTCATTTCTGGGGCCGGTTGCTATCTTGCTGGTTGCTGGTGTCTCTCTCCAGGGGCTGGGTAGCCTCCCTCCAAACTCTACGAGCCGTTTCCACCAGGGCTGTGGGAAGCTGCTGCCTGCTGTCCCATCTGTTTCTTTCTCACCCTACTTCAGCTGCCCAGGAATCCTTGGGGTTCTCCCCACTGCAGCTGTTTCATGGCTGTTTTCACTGAATCCCCCCGTCCCACAGCCCCAAATCTCCAGCAGCTGCTCCTTATCGCAGCTGGGAACGTCCAGTGACCCCGTCCCCACTCCCCAGCCAAGCATCCCCCCTGCTGGGCCCAGGGCTCAGGGCAGAGCCTGGCTCTGAGCGTCGAAATCCCCTGAGTGTCTGGCTGGGGGTGGGGCTGGGAGCAGGGATACTGAGCTGCACCCTCACCTGCTACCACCAGCTCCACGGGGTCGCTGGGCTCTGACCAGACGGGCAAGTCTAATTTGGTGCTCTATCGGCAGCTGTAGCTCCCTGCATCAGTTCAGTGGCATTTCTTTGTCTGTCTGTAACACGATAATTTTTGAAGACTGCGTTAAATTGATTCCAAAATTTCTCAGCATCGGTGGGAAGAACCTTGTTTGTTTTGGTGACAAGTGGAAAACAGCAACACCAGAAAAGCCTGATTTTCTGCACCACGCCCATTAAATTGGTGCTGTAGGTGGAGGCGCTTTGTGACTTCAGAGTTAACTCAGCCAATCAGTGCTAACTCTCTCCAGGTGATTTGCATAATTCAACCCCCATTGGTTAAAATGAGTCAACCTGCGGGTTTCAATGGGGAGATGACCCAGGCAGGTGGCAGGGTGAGGATTTAAGATCAGGGTTAGTGGAGGAGGGAGTGATAGGCGGGTTGCTGAGTTATGGTCGATGTCATAATGGTATTTCTCAGGCTCCTCTGTCTGCAGCACCACATGGGCACCGACTGCCGAGGGGAAGTTTTTGTTGATCTGAAACTTCTGAAACAAGAAGCACAGACGAGGAATGGCTCAGACGATTTGACAATAAAATGTAGGGTTTGGGGCATTATCCCGTGCAATTGTTACTGGTTCAGGGATGGAAACTGGGCCTAGATAAACAATCAAGTGTCCGACCCTCTAGTTAGTCTCTTTTAAGATCAAGTAAATAATTTTCAATGAATTATTGATATGATGAATTTTGCTGCCTTCTCTCCAATAACCGAATATGAGCAGTTTATGATTAACTTGAATGTGGAAGTTCTTCTAAAATCAGGGTGAATAAAAAGGATTTTTTCAAAAACAAAAAAAAACACAAAAGGGATTTAAGAAAAATGTCAATCGGATTATTTTCATTTAAATAAAAAACATGTTTGTTTGTTTGTTTGTTTAAAAACAAGACTATTGGGGATTAAATTTGAAATTCTGACAACCCATGTTAATGCCTAAACTTGCTATAACTTAGACCTTGTTTGCTGCCCAGTTTTAATGGACGTCAAACCAGTGAATTCGTGGAAGTCGTTGGCTGAGCACCTGGAACCAGAGTTTGTTGAAAGGGTAAAACCAGCTTTTGACAGCAGTAGCCTCTTCTGCAGGCACAGAAAGAATCTTTTCTTCATTTCAGTGTATTCAGCTAGTTCAGTTCAAAGACACGTTCATTCAAATTTCCGATACTGACGGGGAGTTGAGAAAGCAGAAAAGCTTCTTTTCCTCTTCCAATCTATGAATAAATACTACATGTGGGGGGATCAGATCTACTAGTTCTAATATCTGAGAGATACGATGACCAGAAACTGTAGAACTGATGAATGAAATTGTTTTTAATTGTTCACTTTATTAATGTAACTTCATAAGTAAAGTTTTATGAATGAAACAATATTCATTCATAAAACCGGTTACCCCAATAACTGGCTAATTAACAGTTAAGATGCTTGTTAAGAGCCATAGCTGTTCAGTCAGCTGCCTTTGTAAGTTTCACTATCAATCCAATTCCTGCTTAAATCACTGAGACTTGCACTGTTTCAGTATTGGAACTTCTGTTCACCATTTATTACACTTGCCTACAGCGTAACTTCTGTTCACTGTTTGCCATCCATTATACTTGTCTATATTGTAACTTCTGTTCACTGTTTGCCATATTGTAATTCAAACCCCATTTTACAACGCTTACTCCATTTTGTAAGGGCTTGCTGCAACCTTCATTTTTGCAAACCCTGCTGTAATCTTATTAGTTTAGTTTAGATGTGTGAATGAGGTATGTATGGATGATGGAATCAACCTCCAGCCCCAGCCTGTCCTGATTAAATAGAGTTCAAACACCAATGGCTGAAGATGCAGACAAGAGCCCTAACAAAGTAAAAAGAAGAACAGGAGTACTTGTGGCACCTTAGATATTAACAAATTTATTAGAGCATAAGCTTTCGTGGACTACAGCTATATGCATCCGAAGAAGTGGGCTGTAGTTCACGAAAGCTTATGCTCTAATAAATTTGTTAGTCTCTAAGGTGCCACAGGTACTCCTGTTCTTCTTTTTGCGGATACAGACTAACACGGCTGCTACTCTGAAACCTAACAAAGTAAGAAGAATCCACCCTAAAAAGAAAAGGTGCAATAGAAGAAAGATCAAAGCCCGGTCCAAGGCTGAAAGTCATGTCTGCAATTGATGGGTGATCAATCACCAAACCCAGAGGCAGCGTGACACAGCAAGACCTATAGACTCTGCATTCAAACTAAAGCCTACAAAAAGGATGGGTGAGATGGAAAACTTTGGAGGAGGGTAACATTCTGCTGCCAACATGGAAGGGTACCGGTGCATGCCCAACAGAGACCCAGCTTGTCCTTGTGCCCGGCTTTCCTGGCCAGTTACTGCCACAAGCTACGAACCCAAGCTGCAAACTCAAGCCACAGACTCAAGCAGGACTGGTAACTATGCAGCAACTGCAGAACATCTGATGGATGTGTGTGTGTGTGTGTGTGTTAGTGTGTGTGTATAGGTATTAGGTATAATGTGTGTGTATAAGGATTAAGATATTAGTTATTGGTCATAAATCAAATTGTTATCATAATAAATGTGGCATCTTTATCTTGTCCCCTTTAATAAGATCCTGCTAGTTCTTATTGGTATAACAAAACAATCAGTTCATGTCACTAACTGCAGATACCTCCTTACATCAGTTAGGTTCAAATGAAAAATACGTTTCGATCCACTTTTTTTTTATTATGTATTCAGCACATTTAAGGTTGTTTTATTTAATTAATAAACATATTGAAAATGCTGTTTCTGTGCATTTGAATTTCCATCCAAACAGAGCTTGGACAAATAAGAAGTAAAAAAATCATCATAATCTAGGAAATAAATGTATCATTTGCCATTTTCCAACATAATTAAAATGTAAAAATTAGACTGAAGAAATGTAAATGACTCCATATAACTGCTTCAATCAACGTGGATAGATATAGTTTGCCATCATGGTTAGCAAAAGAAAAAGCACCAAATTCAGTGTTAAGACTATATTTAGTTGCAAATCAACATTTTTAATGGTTATCAACTAATGAGAATCAACTTATCATTAGGAAAATAACTAAAAAATACAACATTAAAACCTCCTCGTCCCCCTGGTGTAACCACTGGACAGCACTTCCCATCCCGAGCCGGGGAGAGAACCCAGGAGTCCTGAATCCTAGGGCAGGTAGATTGGGGTGGGAAGCAGAGCTGGGGTCTCATCTGCTCTGTCTCGGGGCTGGTCCTTACCCTGCAAAGACATGAAGCAGATTTATCCATGAGTCGACCCTGATCCCCATGTATCAGCCCTGCCCCTCAGCCCTACAGGGCAGCGGGGCCAGGACAGAATCCCTGCCCCCCATGCTCTGCCAGGGGGAGCCCTGCCCCATCCAGCTGCTGAGCCTGGATACCCTAGAGACAGGTTCCCACCCTCGGCAGCACAGTGGCTCCTACCGAGCCCCCTGCCCCACCCCCTGCAGCCCAGCGCCCCCTAGTGCTGCCCAGGGGCTTTGGGGCCAGATCTCACTGCCAGGGGAGTGCCCCCCCTGCTGGGCCCCTGCCACAGTCCCTGGGTTTCCTTCCCTGTCTCCCATCTAAGCTATGACCCCTTTACAGCCCGGCTTAGTCAGAGCAGGTCTGGGTGCAGTTGTCCCTATTTTAGAGGAGGAACATCCCTAGTTCTTGTGATCCTCATATGCCAATGTGTGGCCCCTGCCCCATTCACTGCATCCAGCCCCCCGAGCACAGAGCGACTCACGGGCTGGTCTCTGGTGCCCGGCACCACCCAGCACCGCAGGCCCCAAGCTGCACACAAGAAGGGAGTCAGCCTCCCATTCTACATAGTGGGAAACTGAGGCACAGACACAGTCACTTTCCTCAGTGAGCTCCCGGGGGCCGGGACTGTCTCTTCACTCTGTGTTTATGCAGCGCCTGGCACAACAGGGCTCTGATTATGGTGGCGGCCCTACATGCACCCGCAACACAAGGGATCCAGCGCTATTGAGGCCAGCGTTTGCAGAGGTCTCCACTAACTGTGGGTGTCTCGGTTTGTGGGCGCTCAGCCTGAGAACCCTGAAGATTGAGGCCCCCCCACAATGAAGGACACTTTTGAAAACCGCGACGTGCTCCCATCACACAGAGTCTATGTCCGCAGCAGGAGCTGGGCCAGATCCCCTGGGTCCCAGCCCAGCGCCGGGTCCACCAAGCCACCGCTTCTCCTGCAGCCCCTGCCTCATTCAGCCCGGGCCGGGGCCCTGCCTGGGGTGGGCGCTGGAGAACAGAGGGGAGGGGATCATGGGATTAAATAGCGACGCACAGTTCATACAAACTGGGGACAGCATTCAAGTAGCTTCCAGGGCTGCTGCTCCCCCCTGGCTGGGGAACCCCCCAGTGACTCCATCCCCGCTCCCCAGCCGGGCGTCCCCTCTGCAGGGTCAGGGCTCAGGGCAGAGCCTGGCTCTGAGTGTCCCATTGGCACCGAGCCCCTGTGAGGGTCTGGCTGGGGGTGGGGCTGGGAACGGGGACACGAGACGGGCCCCTCACCTCTCACCACCAGCTCCACAGACTCGCTCCACCTGACGAACGGCTCCGACCTGCTGTGATGGGAGCAGCTATAGTTCCCGCTCTGCTCCCGGCGCACGTTGTTGATGGGAAACTCAAACACCGACTTCTCCGAATCCACGTGGGCAACATGGCGTCCCCCTTTATTCAGCACGATCCGCACGCCCTGGCCCTGCCCCCGACACTGGATGGACACAGCTCCCCCCAGGGAGACCTCCCCGCTGGGGCTGATGATGGGCTTGGGCAGAGTGGGCTCTGGGAGTAGAAGGAGACAAGCCGTGAGACGCAGACCCTGGGCGGGGAGGGGCCAACACAGCGACCCAGCCACCGGCCCCCACCCAGCACAGCTCCCCATTGAGTGCTCAGTGTCCAGGAGAGTGGGGAGGGGCTGGCTGAGCAGCCCCTAGGCCCCAAAAGCTCTGTGTGTCCCCCGTGATGGGGAGTATCCCCCTGGTAAAGGCCCCCTGCTCCGCAGCTTCCCCTGGAGCCAGGGATTCCCACTCCCTCAGACTGAAATCTCCAGCGGCTGCTGCTCCCCCAGTGACTCCATCCCCCATGGGCAGTGCGTGGACCCCCCTTTCCGGGAGGATAGCCCTGCAACAGCAGCCCCCCACTGCACAAAGCCCCGCTTCTAGTGGCAGGGGCCCTGAGTGCCCCTCGCCACCCCCTCCCCCGGCCAGAGAACCCCCGGACTAGCCGGAACCCCGAGACAGCCCCCCACCCCCGCCGCCAGAGGACCCCCGGCACAGCCTCTGTCCCGGGTCAGCCAGCCAACCGACCGGAGCCCCAGCCATGCGATGCCAAGAGCCCCAGCGGCGCCAGCCGGCCCGGGTGACCCCAGCCCTGTGCTAGACCAGAGCAGCCCCAGCCCCAGGCCCCGGCCAGCCCCAGGCCCCGGCGAGCTGGCCAACCGCAGCCCAGCGTCCCTCAGCAGCGGTTCCAGCCAGGGAAGGCAGAGCTTTCCCTGGCCTATTATACCTGCCACCCACGTCGTCCCCGATCCCCGGCCGGGCATCCCCTCTGCTGGGCCCAAGGCTTAGGGCAGAGCCTGGCTCTGAGCGTCCAGCAGCATGGAGCCCCCAGCAAGGGACTGGCTGGGTGTGGGGCTGGGAGCGGGAACGTCGAGCTGGGCCCCTCACCTGCTACCACCAGCTCCACGGGGTCGCTGGGCTCTGAGGAGACGAAGGGCTCTGATTGGGGCCGGTAGCTGCAGCTGTAGTTCCCTCTGTGCTGCCGGCCCACGGTGGGGAGGCGGAACTCGGCCCAGTCCCCAGCAGGGTCCACGTGTCGCTGCGGGTTCAGGTCTCGAGGCTTGTGCAGGAAGAACGTCACATTCCGGCGCTGCCCCTGACACCGGATGGTGACGTCTGCCCCTGGGGCGGTGACCCCAGTGGGGCTCAGAGAGATGGAGGGTCTGGGTAAGCTGGGATCTGCACACAGGAGACAAGCTGTGAGAGCCAGACCCTGGCACCCACACAGCCCCGGCCTTCCTGGCTGGCCACTGCCCTGCGTAGATCCTGGGGCCCCGGGCAGAGATTCTCTCCCAGATCCCAGAGTTCCCCCACCCACAATCCCGGCCCTGCGAGCTGGGCTCCCAGCCCCACAGACACCGAGCCGCAGCTCCCTAGTGCTTGGGATCTTCATAGGCCCATATGTGGCCCCTGCCTCACTCACTGCATCCAGACCCCCGAGCACAGAGCGACTCACGGGCTGGTCTCTGGTGCCCGGCACCGCCCAGCACCAGGCCCCGAGCCGCACACAACAAGGGAGTCAGCCTCCCATTCTACATAGCGGGAAACTGAGGCCCAGACATAGTCACTTTCCTCAGTGAGCTCCCAGGGGCCGGGACTGTCTCTTCACTCTGTGTTTATGCAGCGCCTGGCACAACAGGGCCCTGATCATGGCGGGGGCCCTACATGCACCCGCAACACAAGGGATCCAGCGCTATTGAGGTCAGCGTTTGCAGAGGTCTCCGCTAACTGTGGGCGTCTCGGCTTGTGGGCGCTCGGCCTGAGAACCCTGAAGATTGAGGCCCCACCCACAATGAAGGACACTTTTGAAAAGCGCGATATGCTCCCATCACACAGAGTCTGTGGCCCCACCAGGAGCTGGGCCAGATCTCCTGGGTCCCAGCCCAGCGCCGTGTCCACCAAGCCACCGCTTCTCCTGCAGCCCCTGCCTCATTCAGCCCGGGCCGGGGCACTGCCTGGGGTGGGCGCTGGAGTACAGAGTGGATGGGCTCACAGGATTAAATAGTGACTCACAGTTCATACAAACTGGGGACAGCGTTTAGTAGCCTCCAGGGCTGCTGCTCCCCCCTGGCTGGGGAACCCCCCAGTGACTCCATCCCCGCTCCCCGGCCAGGAGTCCCCTCTGCGGGGTCTGGGCTCAGGGCAGAGCCTGGCTCTGAGTGTCCCACTGGCACCGAGCCCCCGTGAGGGTCGACTGGGGGTGCAGCTGGAAACGGGGACACCGAGCCGGGCCCCTCACCTCTCACCAACAGCTCATCGGGGTCGCTGGGGTACGACACGGTGAACGGCTCCGATTTGCTGTGACAGGAGCAGCTGTAGCTCCCGCCGTCCTCCCGGCTCACGTTGCTGATGGTAAACACAGCCCCAAACCGGTCCGACTCCACAGGTGTGAAATGGCGTCGCTCTTTATTCAGCACGAACCGCACGCCCTGGCACTGCCCCTGACACCAGACGCTCATGGATCGCCCCAGGGAGACCTCCTTGCTGGGTTTCATGGAGATGGTGGGTTTGGTGTAGTTGGGCTCTGCAGTGGGAAGCAGACAGGCCATGAGACGAAGACCCCGGGCGGGGAGGGACCGACATGACAACCCAGCTAGCAGCCCCTCCCCAGCACAGCTCCCAGCTGAATGCTGGGTTTCCAGGGGAGTGGGGAGGGGCCGGGGCCGGCTGAGCAGACCCTGGGCCCTGAGCCCTCTGTGCGTTCCCCGAGATGGGGAGTATATCCCTGGGAAAGGCCCCCTGCTCCACAGCTCCCCCGGGGACAGGGATCCCCCCTCCCTTAATCTCCAGTGGCTGGTGCTTCCCCCCAGTGACTCCATCCCCCTTGGGCGATGGGTGTATCCCCCTTTCCAGGAGGCTAGCCCTGCAACCTCCCACACACACACCCTACACAAGGCCCCACTTCTAGTGGCAGGAGCCCTGAGTGCCTCTCACCACCCCCTCCCCTGGCTGGAGAAACCCCGGCTGGCCAGAACCCCGAGCCAGCCCCCCATCCCCACCTCCAGAGGACCCCCGGCACAGCCCCAGGCCCAGGTCACCCCAGCCAGCCAACCGACTCCAGTTCCAGCCGTGCGATGCTGAGCAGCTCCAGCTGCGCTGGTCGGCCAGGGTGACCCCAGCCCTGTGCTAGGCCAGGGCAGCCCTAGCCCCCAGCCCCAGCCACCGGCCTTCCTCTGCCCCAAATCTCCAGTGGCTGCTTCTCCCCCCTGGCTGGGGAACCCCCAAGTGACTCCGTCCCCACTCCCCGGCCAGGCGTCCCCTCTGCTGGGCCCAGGGATCAGGGTAGAGCCTGGCTCTGAGCGTCCCATCAGTGCAGAGACCCCCTGTGGGTCTGGCTGGGTGTGGGGCTGGGAGCCCAGGCCCTGAGCCAGGCCCCTCACCTCCTACAATGATCTTGACAGGGTCGCTGGGATGCGATGTGCGATTCTGATCCGTTATGGAGCGATAGTCGCAGGTGTAGCTCCCTCCATCTTCCCGGCTGACATTGGCGATGGGAAATTCAGCCACGGTCCCATCAGGCACCGTCTGCCTCTGCGGGTTCAGTTGTCCAGTTTTATGCAGAAAGAACTCCATGTCCCGGTACAAACCCTCACAGCGGATGGTGACGCTTCCCCCGAGCGCCACCACCCTGCTGGGGCTCACCCAGATGGTGGGTTTGGGGTATTCTTGCCCTGCTCTCAACAAGAGACAGGAGTTAAACAGGGAAGACACAGCCCCCACCTCCCCCCACCCCAATTCAGTCCATCCGTCATTTGGCCTCTCTAGGAGTCAGTCCCCTACCAGGGTTGGCACTTCCTGCCCATGGGGTTAGGGGGCAGGGGGTTCACCCAGACTTAGCTCATGACCCAGCTGCAGGAGAGATTCCCTGCCCCCCCGGCCCCGCCTGACGCCAGCCAGGGAGCCTGACCAGTGGGCCCCTGCAGCTCTGCCCCCACCCCGGGGTTGGAAATAGAGGCTGTGACCGGCAGGAATCTCACAAGACCCACCTTTCCCCAGGCCATGGGATCGGGGGGTGGGGCTGTGAGTGCAGGGGAGGGAGTTGTTGGGGTGGATCTCGGGGCAGGGGAGGATCTGGGGGTACTGCCCATAGCTGCACTGACCTTGAACGTTTCAGTTCCCCGAGGGGATCTAGAGCCCATGGATGGGCCCTGTTAACATTTGTATGAGCTGAAATAAATCCACGTGTTGCCCCCACCCCCCACCCCGATCCTCACAGCCTGGGGGCGGTGGGGTGGGGGCAGGACATTAAACTAGAGGATGGTTCCCGTCTGCTTCATCAGAGCCCACGAGCCAGAGTCAGCTCTTAGTTATTCCCTAGCGGGGCTAGGACTGGGGAGGTTCACAGAAGAACGGGGCCAGGTCTGAGCTCAGGGGCGGAGTTTGGGTAGAGTTTTGGGGAAGGTTCAGGGCTCAGTTCCGCTTTTCTCCACCCCACGTATCCCCTCCCCCGTCCTTGATGTTATCGTCCTCCCCACAAACTGATACTCACCTCCCCACACGCCGCTGTGCCCGGCCAGCCAGCAGCCTGGAGAGGAGACGGCTCGTTAGTGACCAGATACCAAAGCAACTGGATCCTACACCCTGGTCTCAGATCCCTCCATGGGCACACTCCCTGGTCTCAGATCCCACCCCCCATGGGCACACGCCCTGGTCTCAGATCCCATCCCCCATGGGCACACGCCCTGGTCTCAGATCCCCCCATGGGCACACACCCTGGTCTCAGATCCCACACCCCATGGGCACACACCCTGGTCTCAGATCCCTCCATGGGCACACGCCCTGGTCTCAGATCCCACCCCCCATGGGCACACGCCCTAGTCTCAGATCCCCCCATGGGCACACGCCCTAGTCTCAGATCCCCCCATGGGCACACGCCCTAGTCTCAGATGCACCCCCCATGGGCACACACCCTGGTCTCAGATCCCCCCATGGGCACACACCCTGGCTTTATTCGATACTCACTGAGGAACAGGATAGTGAGAGCAGATGCCATGATGGGGGCAGCCAGGGGCCCCTCAGCGCTGCCACCAACACCCCGAAGCCCAACTCAACCAAGCCCCAAATGAGGAACTCAGCTGGTGGCTCCAGCTACAGGAAGTGGACGATGTGTCGTCTCTTCCTGCATCTATCATATGTTGGCTCTAATCTGCAGGTGAAATCTAGGGCAGGCAAAGCAAGCAGAGGTCCCTGCAAAACCCAGGAAATCCTGGGCCCGCCATAACAAGGGTGAGGTGAGTGAGGCGTTTGCCTCGGGCATGCAAAGTTGGGAGGGTACAGAAAGTGGTGGAGAGGGAAAAAAAGGCTGCTGACACTGAGATATTTATAACCTGGGTGATCTCCCCTCTGGCCCCACCTGCGCCCCCCCCCCCCCGACTCTCCCCCCCCCCCGCCCCCCTCCCCCCCCCCATTCCTGGCCCTGGAGCAGGGCAGCTCCATGCTGCCTCCCTGCCGCAGGGTGCTCGTGCCCCCTTCTCCTCTGACTCTGAGCCTGACCTTCCCCCTCAGACCCTTCCCTTTTCTGGCAGGACTCTCCAGGAGCACAGGAGGCCCCCCCACCCGCAGTCACTGCTCCTGCCCCATGCTGGGCAAGGAGGCAGCCCCATCCCTCACCCCCTGTGGAGCTACAGTCAGGGGCAACAGCAGGGGAGGAGGCGCACGCGGCAACCCCCGGCACCCACCATGGGGGAGGCGAGGGAGATTCCTGGACCTGAGAGGGGCCCTAGGAGCACATGCAGTGACAGTGGTGGGGGTGAGTGTGCTGCTGGGGGGCCAGGAAAGGGGGGCTCCTCCCCCAGAGTTTGCTGCTGCTAGCAGGGAAAGGGCTGGGGGGAGTCCTCCTCTCTGTCCCCTGACCCAGAGCAGCCTGCCTGCACCCCAAACTCATCCCCAGCCCTGCCCCACCTCAGAGCCCACACCCCCAGTCAGAGCTTTCACCTCCCCCCCACACCCTCAACCCTCTGCCCCAGCCCTGAGCCCCTCCAGCACCCCAAACACCTTATCCTCAGTCCCAGCCAGTGCCCTCACCCCCCACACTCCTACTCTCACCCTGAGGCTCTCCCACACCCCAAACCTCCCATTCCCAGACCCAGACAGAGCCCTCACCCCTATTCTCGCCCTGAGCCCCTCCAACACTCCAAACCCCTCAGCCTGCAGCCACAACCCACAGCCCTCACCCCTGCACCCCATCCCTCTGCACCCCTCCCATCCCCAAACTGCCTCCCAGAGCCTGCACCCCAATCTCCTGCCCCAGCATAGGGCCTGCACCCCAGACCTCCTCCCTCACCCAAACTCCCTCCCAGAGCCTTGGGCGGGTGGGGGGGGCACAGTTTAGGTGGGGGCGGGTTCTGGGCACCACCAAAATTTCTACAAACCTGCCACCCCTGATCCTGCCCTGCAAATCTGAACTCCCAGCATTCTCAGGACATACGCTGATATCCAGCACCTCCTTCCTCTCTTAACCTGTGAGTCCCTCTCTGGATTGGAACTGGACTGGAACCAAAGACCATCTTGGAAGCAACATTACCAGCCCAAGCAGTCAAAAATCATGAGTTAGACCCCCCCAAAATCACAGGCTGTACCACCGCCACTTCATTCATTCTTCGGCAGCAATTCGGCGGCAGGCCCTTCCCTCCAAGAGGGACTGAGGGACCTGCAGCCAAATTGCCGCTGAAGAGCTGGCCCTGGGGGAGGGCGCAATTTTATATTCTTGCCTAGGGCGCAAAAATACCTAGTTACGGCTCTGCCTGGGCCCCTGAGCCTGGCCAAGCATCATGCAGCTCCCAACTTCTCTATGTCTCTGTGGGGACTCGGGAGAGGTCTCTGTGATGCAGCAGGGAGTGGAGAGTTTGGCTGGGACTGTCTGCATGGGGGATGGGGGACTTTCCTTGAGGGAAGATACCTGAGCATGTAACATAGGAGCCCAGGATGGGGGGTTGGGGCCAGGTGACACCTTCTGCCTGGGAAACTGGACAAAGGCTGGAGGAGGAACCAGGGAGAGGGCGTGTGAGACACCTGGAAGGGGTTTCAGTTTGGAGCTGGCTGGGGAAATGGAGGGAGTCCCAGGATTGATCCCAGCAATTACAGACCAGTAAGTCTAACGTCAGTACTGGGCAAGAATAAAATTGTCAGACACCTAGAAGAACATAAATTGTTGGGCAAAAGTCAACATGGTTTCTGTAAAGGGAAATCGTGTCTTACTAATCTATTACAGCTCTTTGAAGAGGTCAACAAACATGTGGACAAGGGGGATCCAGTGGACATAGTGTACTTAAGATTTCCAGAAAGCCTTTG
>NC_048313.1:6219309-6242410 GCF_013100865.1 Trachemys scripta elegans
CCGGGAAGAATTGAAAGACAGAAACCGGTGAACATAGCTCATCAGTTCATGCATGAAGGAGTGGAAGGGACGCTGGGAAGATTAAAGCAAGTGGCAGAATGGAAGGGGATGAGAGATGATGTGAATATATGGGTCAGGAATTGTATACAGTGTCCCAAAGATAAAGCTCATCCTCCACACCAGCCTCAGATGCTACATCAAAGAAGGCTGGGACCCTGGCATAGAATTCAAATTGACTTCATTGATAAATTGCCAAGGAGTAAAGAAGGATTTTGATATCTACTTGTAATCATAGATTCCTTTTCAGGTTCGGTGGAAGCTTTCCCTACGAGGAACAATAGCGCCCGCACAACCACTAAGAAACTATTCTCTGAAGTGCTTTACAGATATGGATCTCCTGACATTATTGACTCAGAGAACGGAGGATCCTTTGTGGGAGACATATTTACTCTAATGATTAAAGCATTAGGGGTTTCACACAAACTCCAGAACCCATACAGACCGCAGTATTCAGGATAACTAGAGAGGATGAACCGCACTATTAAAGAAGCCCTTAGGAAAGTTGCAGACAACACCGGTAAAAACTGGCCAGAGATACTGCCGCTAAAATTAGCAGCCATTCACAGCAGTAACAGGCTGAGAACTAAGATCCAGCCATACCAGATCCTCTTCAGACAGGCAATAAAGTTGGTCATCAACCCAGAACAAGCGGCAGACACAGAGATGAACAATCCGAGTAGTATACCAATCGATAGTATCCATCACCGTGCAATTTTGACAGGTCTGTATGCCCAATTAGGGCCCATTTAGGGCTTATGTCCTGCCTTCCCACCCCATTTCCAGTGGAGGCAAAGATTGGCGCTGTTGGCCATTTTGAAAAAATGTGTGGATGTGTGTTTCAGTAGGGGTAGTGTTGTGGGTGCTTGTGCTTGGGTACGTGGAAAGAAAACAGTTGAAAGAAGAGAGTGGGAGAGTGTAAAGATGAAAAAAGAAAGTTTGAGTAAGATTTAGAGAAAAAAAGGAAAGAAAGGTTCTTTGGGGTGGTTGAGTTAGGAGAGAGGTTGGTAAAGACAAGTTATTCAAGAATAGAAAGATAGAACTTAAAGAAAAAAGGAAATATTTGTTTTTAAAGGGTTAGTTTAAGAAAAGAGTAAAACAATATTCAAAACTAGGTTTAAAAAGGAAATTTACTAAGGCAAACCCTGTTTTGTAAGCCCAGGGTAAAAAGTAAATAAAAAACCATTAAGCTATTCCATATCCATTTAGGTTAAGAAAAAAACATTTAAAAACAATAAAACGAGGTTTAAAAAGTGAATTACTAAGGCAAAGACTGTTTCGTAAGCACAGAGTAAAAAAGTAAATAAAAAACCATTAAACTATTCAATACCATGGTAGGTTATGGAAAAATCCTTTAAAACATTAAATAATATTAAAAACTAGGTTTGAAAAAGGAATTTACTAAGGCAAAGCCTGTTTAGTAACCCCATGGTAAAAGGGTGGCTAAGAAAAAAGCCATTAAATTATTCAATACCAGGGTAGGTTAAGAAAAAAGCCTTTAAAACTTTAAATAATATTAAACTAGGTTTAAAAAGTGAATTACTAAGGCAAAGCCTGATTCATAAGCACAGGGTAAAGAGGTGAAGAAAGAAGCCATTAAACTATTCAATATCCATATAGGTTAAAAAAAAGCCTTTAAAACATTAAATAATATTAAAACTAGGTTTAAAAAGTGAATTACTAAGGCAAAAGTAAATAAAAAACCATTAAACTATTCAATATCAGGGTAGGTTAAGAAAAAAAGCCTTTAAAAATATTAGAAACTAGGTTTAAAAAGGATTTTACTAAGACAGGACCTGTTTGGTAAGCACAGGGTAAAAAAATGAATAAGAAAACGTTTAAACTATTCAATACCCATGTAGGTTAAAAAAAAGAAAAGTTAAAAGAAAGATCAGGGTAAGAAAAGGGAAAAGAGAGCCCTCTTTGCAAAGGGCAAAAATCGAGAGCACATGGTAAAATCAGAATAAGAAAGAAAAATAAACAAAGAGAGAAGCAGGTAGAGCCTGTTTGGTAAGCACCGGGTAAAAAAGTAAAGAAAAAAGCATTCAGTATCAGGGTAGGTTAAGAGAAAGAGAGAGGTTAAAAGAAAGAACAGGACAGGAAAAGAGAGCTCCCTTTGCAAAGGGCATAAATAGAGAGCACATGGTTGAATCAGAAAGAGAGAGAGAGAGGGAGAATTCTTACCTTTCAAGTCTTTCTGTAGAATGAGGGTATTTTCCTGGTTCAGACCATCTCAGATGTATTACCACCGCCTTTGGATCAGCCCAATTAGAGGTTGTTTTACAGCAGCGTCATAGAATTCATTTTTCTGATCCAATCCTAGATTCCCAACAAAAGCTGCACCTTCATATTGTGCTTACTAAATAAATAACCCCTGTTAGTTTAAAATCTAGGAAAAATTTTTTTTAAATTGTTTGTTACTAAAAGCTTATGGTTTTATCTTTTATAAAAAAAAACCCACTATGCAAGGGTTACATGGCAGGAGAAATGCTGGGGGTCTGTTTCTATAGATAAGAATAAAACAGTTAAAAGGGGGAAGAGGGAGGAGGGGTGGGGGAAAAGGAGGGAGTTGGCTCTTGTTTAGTCTTGGGACTCTAGGATTGGATCAGAAAACAACCTCTTATTGGGCCGATCCAAAGGCGGTGATAAGAAGTCTGAGAGGGTCTGAACCAGGAAAGTTGCCTCATTCTACAGAAAGACTTGAAAGGTAAGAATTTAAACCTAGTTTTTAATATTATTTAATGTTATAAAGGCTTTTTTTCGTAACCTACCATGGTATTGAATAGTTTAAATGGGCCCTAATTGGGCATACAGACCTGTCAAAATTGCATGGTGATGAATACTATCGAGTAGTATACTACTGAAGTGACCAAATTTTTAGAACAGATGACCAAGTGGGAAATCGAGCTATTTATATTATACATGCCAATAGAGACATGTTAGGAATTGCCACCGCAGAGAAACAAATTACAACCTACCACTGGTATGATATATTATGTGGATGGTCCCTGACTACCACTGGCATTCTATCAGTAATGCTACACCCCTTGATAGTAGTCTTGATATTACATTGTATTTGTATAATTGGTATGTGTGGCATGTGTTTTCAGATAAAAAGAATGTACGCTAAATTGGAATCAGAAACACATGTTGCCTCACAGTACCTTCTCTTAAACAGGTTAAAAAGAAAGTGACACTAACAATTATATAAATATCGTAGTGTCAAAAGGGGGATAATGTAGGGATATTAAAGAAGGTACTAACAGTGATTCCCCCAAGAAACAATGATTCCCCCAAGTGACAGTGACCCTCCCCATAATTTGTCCCCCACACTTTAAAACCCAACGATTTCACCAAGTACAAAAATCTCTTGTGTCTTCTGTTAAAACTTGTAAGCTACTGTCTATAGAAACCATTGATTGTTTCTGTCCTGTGAAAGATACTTTATTACTATGTAAAACTTACAAACAAGTTAATTGACTTTGTTCTTGAAGTGAACACTATGTTACCACCCCTGCTGTGAGCATTAAGCCGTTAATTGACACTGCGCTTCAGGCAGTTTATTCTGTAATTGTTACAATATAAACAAATGCTATAAGCCGTTAAGTGACTTTCACTACATTGTAAGAGAAATGGCTATTAGGAACAGACCCCCAGTCTCAAATGAATTAGCACAGACCCCGAAAGTGGTGGAGACAGTAAATTAAAAATATGGTTAAGATATGGAATGTATATTGATGAATGCTTGATGTACATGAATGGTTAGGGAGGTGCCAGCCTAGAAAGGGAGTATCCATCGGCCAAAGAATGTGTCAAGTGGACCACCAGACAACCCCGGGAGGGTAAACTGGGATCCACCGCATCACCTGGAAGGATGAGAGACACAAATTTTGGACAGTGTGGTGCCACCAGGAATGTGCCATCTGCTGATTGAGTCAGGAACAGCAGGATGCAACAGCTCCCATAGACTAATATAGGAATTAATTCCTATAAGAATGGACTCTAAAGACTGAGGACTTTGAGTCTCCGGTTCTGCTGCCAACCTCCAGGAGCATCAGGTGCACCTGACACGGACTCGGCTCCATCCTCATGACCAAGATACCTGGCCAGTAACTTGGCATGAGCAGCTTCTAGGCTGGTAACTATAACACCTATACAGAACTTGAATGAATGATTGTGTGAATGAATATATATTGTGACAGACCCAGACCAGTGGGGTACAGGAGTCTGGTAGAGGGCAAATATACTTGTCACTGGATGAGTAGTTTTCTGTTCCCTGAGTGACCAGAGCAGGGGTTGCACTAGAGTAATCAGGAACCTGCTAGAACCAGTTAAGGCAGGCAGGCTAATTAGGACACCTGAAGCCAATTAAGAAGAAGCTGCTAGAATCAATTAAGGCAGGCTAATCAGGGCACCTGGGTTTTAAAAGCTCACTTCAGTTTGTGGTGTGAGTGTGAGGAGCTGGGAGCAAGAGGCACAGGGAGCTGAGAGTGAGTGGGTGTGCTGCTGGAGGACTGAGGACCACAAGCATTATCAGACACCAGGAGGAAGGTCCTGTGGTGAGACTAAGGAAGGTGTTTGGAGGAGGCCATGGGGAAGTAGCCCAGGGAGTTGTAGCTGTCATGCAGCTGTTACAGGAGGCACTATAGACAGCTGCAGTCCACAGGGCCCTGGGCTTCAACCCTGAGTAGAGGGCGGGGCTGGGTTTCCCTCAAACCTCCCAATTGACCTGGACTGTGGGTTTTTCCAGAGGGGAAGGTCTCTGGGCTGTTCCCCAACCCCCATAGTGAATCTCTGAGGCAAGAAAATCCGCCAATAAGCACAGGACGCACCAAGATAGAGGAGGAACTTTGTCATATATATATAATGTGTGTGTGTGTATAAGGAATAAGNCACTCGGGGGGCTCGGACAGGGAAATCAGCAGCTGGCGCTGCCCCGGGAGCGGAGCCCGCAACGCCCCCCATCCAGCGGGTCTGGTCCAGCCCCCCTCTGGCCGTCTCCCAGGCACCGCGGCTCTGGGGCCTCCCTGGGGCTGGACCCCTCAGGGGAGGCTGCGTCCTGCTGCCCTGGGGCTGAGCCTCAGTTTCCCCGGTGAACGGGGCACCTGGGCAGTTGAACTGCCCCCTAAGCCCCCCAGCCCCCCTGTAGTCCCCTCTGTCCACTCCCACAGGTGCCTCTACTCCGGCCTGTCTGCTGTGCAGTGAGCCCAGCCCCGGGGTATCTCGGCTCCTGCCAAACACAGCCAGGCAGTGCGTGCGGGGGGAGGCTGGGACGTCACCTGCTGCCCCCCACGTCCCAGCGGTGCCCAGGGCCCAGCCAGATGCAGCAGAACATCTATTGGGGGGGTCGGGGATCCCCTGAGAACCCAGTGAGGGGAGGGCAAGGAGAGGGAATTCTGGGTAATGGTCACCCCTATTGCCAGGGGGACATCATGGGGCCTAGGGAAGGGGATTATAGCCCCAGCCCCCCTGTGCCCAGGGGGACCCAGCACACCAGATCCTGCCCCGCCCCCGGGATCCCCCACAGCTTTCTGGCAAAGACCTGCAGGGCAGGAGGCTTTGGGGGAGCTGGGGGGCTGGCAGTGGGGGAGGGGCAGTGGGGGTTGTCTTTCCATCCCCCCATTTCAATGAGCCCCTCCCTGCGGTGTCTGGGCCCCACCCAACCAGATTCACTGCCCCCGTCCCAGCCCCTGGGCACCGCGAGCCTGTTTCCAGGGCTGGTTCGATGGTGATTCCCCTTAGCCCCGGTACCCGGCCCCGCGCTGCCCGGGCAGGTGGGAGCCCGCGCCGCTCCTGGCTGGGTCGGGTCGGTTCCCCCTGCGGGAATAGAACCAGTGTCCATCGGGGCAGGGGGAGGGGATGGAACAGCGACTCAGTGATCCCCCCCCAACTCAGCATCAATCGTCACTGTCAGTCCCGGGATGGGGGAGGGGGATTTTAGTGGCTGGGGAGTGGGGACCCCCCATTCCCTCAGTGTATCAAACCAGGAAGTGCAAATTCCGACAGCCCAGACTCGCTCTGAGATCACCAGTGCGGGTTGGGAACCACACTGGATTCGTCATTTCGGGTCCAGTTTTCATGTAGACAAGGTCTTAGTCCATTTTTGTATCCATCACCAGATGTGCTCCCATTTGTCCACCGCCCTATGTTCCCAAGGACTCACATTCCCATGGACCCGTGGCCACCCCCACCCCACCATGGAGCTCTCCATCATCCTCTATATAGAAGAACTAAACCCATCAGTTCTGTCTGCAGGGACCATCCCCCTCCAAAGGGCCCGAATGGCCCCGTGGGCATCTGAGCGGGGAGCCCTGTTCCCTGGGGGATGAATTGTTCCATTTCTCCCACTCACCTTCTCCATCCAGCTCCGTCAGGGGCGGATCCGTCTGCTGGGACCCAGCTGGGTCAGTTCACGTGGTGGGATTAAAATGAGCATCTGCTGGGATGGGGGAGGGAGGGAACCGAGAACCCAGGCCCGCGGGGGGAAGCCGCTGAAAAGGTGACACTGCTCAGCCAACAACCTAGCGTTTCTTTTGGCTTTGATTTTCCGGCCTGGTGGGGAGTGAATTCAGCGCTGGGGCCGGTGCTGACTGGGCAGCCCCTGGACCCCAACTCCATTGTGCATCCCCGGACCAGGGAAGACCAGGGCAGCATCCCCTGGGAAAGGCCCCTGTTCTGCAGCTCCCCATGGGGCAGGGATCCCCCCTCCCTCAGCCCTGAACCTCCAGCAGCAGCTGCTGCCCCTTGCTGTTGAACCCCCCCAGTGATTCCGTCCCTACCCCCATCTGGGCGTCCCCTCTGCTGGGCCCAGGGCTCAGGGCAGAGCCTGGCTCTGAGCGCCCCATTGGTGCAGAGATCCCCTGATCAGTGGCATGAACAGGAATAAAAATGTAGCTGCTTTTGGAGGGGCACTTTGTGTGCTCCCCGCAGGGCTCTGCTCCCCGGAGGAGTTCTGTGCTCCGGACCCACTGATTCGAGGGCCCTGCGCCTGCTTCCTCCCTTGCACATGCCGCTGCCCCGAGGGTCCAGCTGGGTGTGGGGCTGGGAGTGGGGATACTGAGCCGGGCCACTCACCTGCTACCACCAGCTCCACAGGGTCACTGGGATACGACCAGATGAACGGGTACAATTTGTGGTGATAATAACAGCTGTAGCTCCCTGCGTCTCTCCGGCTCACGTTGCTGATGGGAAACTCAGCCACGTTCCCAGCCGGCTCCGCGTCCTGCAGCGCGTTCGGGTTTCCATCTTTGTACAGAAGGAACCTCACGTTCTGGTACCAACCCTGACACCGGACGGTCACAGCTCCCCCCAGGGCGACCCCCCCGCTGGGGCGCAGGGAGATGGAGGGTTTGGAGTAGGTGGTCTCTGCAGTGAGAAGGAGACAGGCCGTGAGACAGACCCCAGCACAGTCACTGCGCCCCGTCCTCGCCGCACGGTCCCAGAGACGGGGCCCCTGGGAGAAAACCCAGCCAGAGGAACCTCTCCGAGATCCCAGAGATTGCTGGGAGCTACGCCCGGAACTGCCTAAAATCCAGAGCACCCCTCCGCACCGTCTAGTTACTTAATGGGGCCCCACAGCCTGGGAGCCAGGACTCCTGGGTTCTATCCCTGGCTCTGGGAGGGGAGTGGGGTCTAGTGGTTAGATCAGGAGGGGGCTCGGAGTCAGAGGTGCTGGGTGCTGCACAGACACGGTGAGAAAAAGCCCCCGCCCTAGAGCCAAGTCCTGATGATCTAACCAGACACAAGGTGCAGGAGGGATGATTATCCCCCATTCGTACAAGGGGAAATGGAGGCACAGGCAGGTTCAGTGACACCCCAAGGAATGTCCCACCTGCCCAGAGACCCCCATGATGGTCTGGCTGGGTGTGGGGCTGGGAGCGGGGATGCCGAGTCGGGCCCCTCACCTACTACAATGATCTGCATGATGTCACTGGGATCCGACCAGTCGGGTGGCTCTGATCTGGAGCGAGATTGGCACGTGTAGACACCTCCGTGTTCCCGTCTGGCACTGGGGATGGTGAATTCACCCCCATCCCCATCAGCATCCAGCTCCCGGATTTGGATTCCACCTTTATACAGAAATAACCTCCTGGCCTCGCACCGACACTGACAGCGGATGGTGACGGCTCCCCCCAGGGTGATCACCCCGCTGGGGCTGATGGAGATGGAGGGTCTGGGTGCAGGGAGCTCTGCGTTCACACACAAACAGGAGTGAGATTGGGAGACACAAACCCCTCCCTGTGTGTCTGTAACCTGCCCTTAGCGCCCAGCCCCAGGGACAGCACCAGGGGTAACAGACACCTCACTGCACCCACAGGGAACTGCATCTACTAATGTGATATATGCCATCATGTGCCAGCAATGCCCCTCTGCCATGTACATTGGCCAAACCGGACAGTCTCTACACAAAAGAATAAATGGACACAAATCTGACATCAGGAATCATAATACTCAAAAACCAGTGGGAGAACACTTTAACCTGTCTGGCCATTCTATGACAGACCTGTGGGTGGCAATATTGGAACAGAAAAACTTCAAAAACAGACTCCAGCGAGAGACTGCTGAGCTGGAATTGATATGCAAACTAGATACAATCAACTCCGGATTGAATAGGGACTGGGAATGGCTGAGCCATTACAAACATTGACTCTATCTCCCCTTGTAAGTACTCTCACACTTCTTATCAAACTGTCTGTACTGGGCTATCTTGATTATCACTTCAAAAGTTTTTTTCCTCTTAATTAATTGGCCTCTCAGAGTTGGTAAGACAACTCCCACCTGTTCATGCTCTCTGTATGTGTGTATATATATCTCCTCAATATATGTTCCATTCTATATGCATCCGAAGAAGTGGGCTGTAGTCCACGAAAGCTTATGCTCTAATAAATTTGTTAGTCTCTAAGGTGCCACAAATACTCCTGTTCTTTTTGCGGATACAGACTAACACGGCTGCTACTCTGAAACCCTACAGAGAACCTGTGGGCCAGGTTCTGATCTCAGCCCCCCAGGGTCAATCCGGAGTCATCCCTGACTGCACTGGGGGCAGGGCTGGGTTCTGATCTCAGCCCATCAGTAGGGTGACCATGTTTCCCTATGCTGAATACGGGACACCTGGTAAAATTACTCGTATTCAAGTGAGTTCAATGACAATCAATCAGAGCTACGCAGTACAAACATTCACATTAACATCAAGTTGACTGAGCCCCTGTTAAAAAGAAATTCTGCGTAGCTGGATTCTTTGTATTTACTTTATCTTTAAAGCTTTAGCGTTCACATGGGGAGGGGTGACACACACACACACACCCCTATCCCCCCCCCACAGGAAGAAGTTACACACAGACACACACACAAACACACACACTCCCGTATCCCTCTCTCACATGGGGCTGGTGACTGACCAACCCGAACCTCCCTGCCCAGCACTCTCCATCCTCCATGCCTGGCTGGGCCCCTGGGGACGGACCCGCCTCTCCTGATACCTGTTGCCGTGTCTTCCCGAGGCAACATGTGAGGGCGGTGAGACACAGGGTCATATGCCCCCCCACCGCCCCCAGATTTCTGCCAGGGTTCACACCAGAATGTTGCCAGCAGCAGCCTCTCCGCACTGTGTGGGAGGGGAGAGACGGGAGCTGCTTCCAGCCACCGGGGAGGAGCGGGGCAGGAGGGAGAAGGGCTGACCTGGCCCCTGTCTTTGCAGAGCTCATCTTTCCCCCTCTCCCCCAGGGATGGAAGCAGCTTGTCCCTTCCTGCCCGCACAGTGTGGAAAGGCAGCAAACACCCCCAGGCTGCTGCTGGCCACCCACATAACCCAGCCGCCTCCTGTCCCCCGGCTACCGCGCGGGCAGGAAGGGGTTAAGCCCTAAGGCTGCATTGTGCACCAGAGCCCAGGGAACTGACTGAAGGAGCCTCAGGGACCCCGGCCAGAGAGGTGGCTCAGCAGGGGAAGGTGCCCAGGGGGCGGAGCAGCCCTGCACTCCCTGGGGTCAGGACCCCAGAATGAGGGGGTGGGGGGTGAAGAGGGTGCTAAGCCCATGCCCGGGGGGCTCCTGTGGTTCAGGGTGGGAACAGGCTGGAAATCACTTTCCCCCTCCCCGTCCTGAACACGAAAGTTTCCCCTGCCCCACAGATACTCACGTCCCAACACCCCGCTCTGCCCGGCCAGCCAGCAGCCTGGAAAGGAGACGGCTCATTAGGGACCAGATCCCACAGTGACTCAATATTACACCCTGGGCTCTGATCCCACCTGCCCACCCCATGGGCACATGCCCTGGTCTAGGGTTTCCCCTTGCCCGCATGGACACATGCCCTGGGATCAGATCTCCCCCATGGGCACACGCCCTGGCTTTATTTGATACTCACCGAGGAAGAGGACAGTGTGAGCAGATGCCATGATGGGGGCAGAGAGGGGTCCCTCAGCGCTGCCACCAATGCCCCGAAGCCCAACTCCACTGACCCCCAAATAAGGAACTCAGCTGGTGGCTCCAGCTACAGGAAGTTGATGATGTGTCGTCTTTTCCTGTGCCCATCACACCTTGTCTCTAATCTGCTGGCGAAATCTAGGGCAGGCAAAACAAGCACAGGCCCCTGCAAAACCCAGGAAACCCTGGGCCCATCAGCCTGGCCAAGCATCCTGCAGCTCCCAGCTTGTCTATGTCTCTGTGGGCAGGGGGGAGAGGTCACTCTCAGTGCACCCTGCAGGATTTGGGAAGGTGCATTGGGCTGGGAGCCAGGAGACCACAGGGTCTTGTCTTCAATCTTCCACTGACCACTACAGTAGAACCTCAGAGTTACGAACTGACCAACCAACCACACCCCTCATTTGGAACTGGAAGTGAGCGATCAGACGGCAGCAGAGATCACTTACAACAAGCAAATACAGAACAGTTCTGTGTTAAACATAAACTGCTAAAAACATAAAGGCAAAGTTTAAAAAGAAAGATTTGACAAGGGAAGGAAACTGTTTCTGTGCTTGTTTCATTTAAATTAAGATGGTTAAAGCAGCATTTTTCTTCGGCATAGTAACGTTTCAAAGCTGTGCTAAGTCCATGTTCAGTTGCATGAAGTCAATGTTGACGTGTAAACTCTTGAACGACCAGCAATAACCTTTTGTTCAGAGCAGCGAATATTTCAGAGTTACGAACAACCTCCAATCCCGAGGTATTTGTAACTCTCGAGTTCTCCTGTATTTCCATAAAGATTTACAAACAGACTCCCCCTCCCTCGCCACACCCCCCACCCGCTTTGTTGCATTCTGAGTTCAAAGCTGGCTGGTGACCCATGTAGGTAAAATTAATACGTGTTCATGCAATTAAAGGGGGCAGAGTTGAGGAAAACTTAACTGTGGTATTTCCTGGTGCTGGAGGGTTTGACTCTGCAGCCTTCCCTCTCAGCCTGCCAACCCGCCCACCTGCGACACGAGCCGTGGCACCGTGTGAGGAGCAGCGCGATGGGGGACGCCTGGGTTTGCTGCCCCTTGTGCAATAGCTGAGTGGTGATGACGGGTTTACACTGTAACGCCTGGTTCTAAGGGGCTTTTCTCAGCGTGTGAATTAAATCAACCAGGTTCAAAAGAAAATTGAAGAAAGAGAAATTCCATCCCTGCCCCCCAACGGGTCACCAGCCGGGAGAGACCCAGGGACATTCTAATGCCCCCGCAGAGACCCTGCCCCCGAGCTGGAGGAGACACTGTCAGTGGTTATGTGGCCAGGCCCCTAGAGAGGACGTGACACAGGCTTTGTTTATACGCCATTGGCTAGCGGCAGGAGGAAGCTGGGGGTCAGGAAGGTCTGACTCTGTTCCGGGCTCTGGCAGGGGAGTGGGGACTAGTGGTTAGAGCCGGGGGGGTGGAGGTGGGGCCAGGACTCCTGGTGTCACCGTCACGGTGTCGCCCCTCTGGTGCTCGCAGACAGCGCTGGGCCGGGCTGGGGCTGCATTAAAGGTGCATCAGCTGCCCGGCCAAAGGGTCCCAATGAGCCTCCTTCAATCAGCCCCCTCGTCCCAGGGCCCCGACCCCCCTGCTCACCAACCCCCCGGGAGCCTTCGTCTCCGGAGCATGAGGGAGATGAGCAGCAGATTCATTGTGAAGCAGGGTCATTCCCCCACTCCCTGACCCCCCCACCCCTGCCTGACTCCCCAGCCCCCAGCCTGTCCCCCCTCACAGCCCCCCACTAGCCATGGCCGCCATCTCCCATTGCTTTCCAAGGGAAGGAAGCCCCTGGCTGCCCTCAGGTAACATGGCCACCCCCTCGCCCCCCTGCAGCCCTCGCAGGGCGGCCATGCTGGCTAAGATGGCCGACGCCTCAGCCCTGGAGGTGGGGAACAATCCTGCCTCCCCAGACTGCCTAGAGGGGCAGAGGGAGGAGGAGGGGTGAATGTGGGGTTGGGCCCATAAGCGCCGACTCGGTGGGTGCTCCGGGGCTGGAGCACTCACAGGGAAAAATTGGTGGGTGCTCTGCACCCACTGGCAGCCAAGCTCCCCGCCCTGCCCCTGCTCATCTCACCTACACCTCCGCCTCCTCCCCTGCTGGGTGAAGGTCTCCAGGTCTCTGGGCCTAGAGAGGGGAGGGGGGAAATCGAGGAGAACAGATGCCCTGGGTGCCGGCCCCGAGGGAAGAGGCCCCAAGGAGGGTGGAGAAGGACCCTGATGGGGAGGAAGCAGCCCAGGTTTGGGACGGGACAAAGGTTGGCTGGTGGTTGTAGGTTCCTGAGCTGGACCCTGGAGTAGCAGACGAGCCGGGCTTCCCCTGCCAGCCACGGGGGGCAATGGCACAGAGCGGGTAGCGGAGCAGGAGGCTGCCTGGGGCTGTCGTCCAGTGGGACTTTGATACCCTGGATGGGGAGGTGTGACGACTTGGGGGGGTTGTGTGGGTTTTTTCCGTGTTTTCCAGCGGGTTGCATGTGGAGGAGGTGGGACTCAGTGTCCCTGGGGGTTACTGGTTTAACGAGGTGAGGGGAGAGGGAGTTTGTTGGTACAGAGGACCGGAGAGGGAACTTGGGACCCCAGCCGATGGCCTCGAGGATGGACACCCCAGCGACTGGTGACCTGGTGACCGGGAGGCCCAGCTCAGGAGTCGCAGCCAGTTCTGGCCAGTGGAAGGACAATGGGCTGTGAAGAGAGGACCCCGGTGACCTGACCAGCCAGTTCCAGCCAGAGGGGGACAGAGGCCAGCTGAGAGGAGAGGAGGCCCAGGCGACCCTGTTTCCCTGGAGAGAAGACAATGGACAGAGGCGGGGCTGGGGGCCGGGGGTATCAGATGCCCAGCTGGGAAGCAGGGGGGCTCTGGGCTGGAGAGGGGGAGCAGGCAGAGCCCACCTGGATGCAGGGGAGACTTGGATGTGCTGTGCTGAGGAAGGCCAGGCCTGAGGCCCTGAGAGTTTCCTGTGCTGTGTTCAACGCTCAATAACCCCTCCTGTTTTACGCTGGCTGAGAGTCCCTCCAGTCTAGAGAACAGGGTTGCATCAACCCCTTTGGGGGATGGAGGCCCCGGGGGTCCAGAGCAAGTGGACTCCCTGAGGGGGCCCACGGCAGAGTCAGACGTGCTAAGGCTCAGAGAGGTGCGGCTCCAGGAGGTGGAGTGGCCTAACCCCAAGAGAGAGTGGACCCCAAGAAGGGCTGTCGCACTGAAAGGGGCACCCCCCACAGACCGCACGGGGCCAAGAGTGGGCATCTGTGAGTCCATGACAGGAGAAGCAGAGCAACCGCAGACCCAAAGAGGGGGTGTGACGTTATCGGATTAAAATAAGACCATGCCGATCATTGTTGCTACCGTTATATAATTTCAACAAATCTTGTACAAAGTATCCCAGTGAGGTGTGTATGGAGAGGTTATGATTGGCTGACTGTGGTTGCATGAATCATTTTTGTATCTGAAGTTATGAATATTAACCATGTACCTGTATTTCAAATGTTTGCTCTTGTGGTAACAACCACAAGGCGACTAGCCAGCAGACTGTGAAGGAACTATTCAGGTTGAATCGCCCATCAAAGCACACTTAGGTCACAATGGACCTGGGGAGATGCCTGTCTACACTGAACGGCCTTTCCTGGGATGGCCTCTCCTATGACTAAGGTCAGCACGCACGGACATGTGACTCCAAACACCATCTTCTTCCCTGTAATTTTCCATGGGAGAACGATGGATTTCCCTTCACTTGGCAGAAGCTATAAAAGGCACTGGAAACATCTCCATTTTGCCTCTTTCCTGCTCACACCTCTGGAGTCTGAACTTATACTAATGGGAGCATCTAACCAAGGGCCTGAGGACCTTCCAGTTATTTGGACGCAACCAGAGACTTCACAAGCCAGCAGTTTATTCCATCACTGCTACAAGCCTACAAGAATTGCCACATTGGGTCAGACCAAAGGTCCATCTGGCCCAGTATCCTGTCTTCTGACACTGGCCAGTGCCAGGTGCCCCAGAATGAATGAACAGAACAGGTAATCATCCAGTGGATATCCCCTGTCACCCATTTCCAGCTTCTGGCAAACAGAGGCTAGGGACACCATCCCTGCCCATCCTGCCTAATAGCCATTGATGGACCTTGCGACGGGTTCGGTCACAGAGACCCCCTTGGGACAGTCTCCTGATGTTCTGAGACTACCTCTGAGCCCATTTTCCCTGCCAGCTTGGGACTCCAGAACCCTGCCTCGTTGTGCCAGACACACCAGCCTGCTGCAACACAGACCCAGGTCTGGTTCATACCCCCAAAACTGCAGACTTTAACCAAAAACTGCTCAGGTCACCTATCTCCAGCACCCAGACACCCAGCTCCCAATGGGATCCAAACCCCAAATAAATCTGTTTTACTCAGTATAAAGCTTATACAGGGTAAACTCATAAATTGTCTGCCCTCTATAACACTGATAGAGATATATGCACAGCTGTTTGCTCCCCCAGGTATTAATCTCTGGGTCAATTAATAAACAAAAGTGATTTTATTAAGTATAAAAAGTAGGATTTAACTGGTTCCAAGTAATAACAGACAGAACAAAGTAAGTTACCAAAAAACAAAAAACAAAACAAAAAAAAAACCCGCAAGTCTGAGCCTAATACATTAAGAAACTGAATACAGGTAAATCTCACCCTTAGAGAGATTCCAATAAGCTTCTTTCACAGACTAGACTCCTTCCTAGTCTGGGCCCAATCCTTTCCCCTGGTACAATCCTTGTTAGCTCCAGCTCAGGTGGTAACTAGGGGATTTCTCCTGACTGGCCGCCTTTGTTCTGTTCCATTCCCTTTTATATCTTTGGCACAAGGCGGGAATCCTTTGTCACTCTGGGCCCCCACCCCTCCTTCTCAGTGGAAAAGCACCAGGTTTCAGATGGATTCCCGTATCAGGTATGCAGTGGAGGCTGGCAGGTAAACAGAGCCGTCTACAGTCAATTGTCCTAGTCAATGGGAGCCATCAACATTCTAAACCGCCATTAATGGCCCACGCTTTGCATAATTACAATAGGACCTCAGAGTTATTCTCTATTTCTAGTTTCAGCCCCGGGCTGTCTTGGCTTCTGACAAACACAGCCAAGCAGTGCGCGCTGAGGGAGGCTGGTATGTTACCCGCTGCCCTCCACGTCCCGGCGGTGCTGAGGGCCCAGACAGATGCAGCAGAACATCTATTGGGGGGTGGGTCAGGGGTCCCCTGAGATCCCAATGGTGGGAGGGGAAGCAAGAGCAGAGGGAATTCTGGCTAATGCTCACTCCTATTGCCAGGGGGATGTGATGCAGCCCAAGAAGCTGGGTTATTGCCCCAGGACTCAGGTACCCAGCTGGGCCCAACCCCTCAGCCAAGTCTCACGGGATACTGCCCCCCCCCACCAGGATGCCCCCAGCAGCTTCCAGGCAGCGACCTGCAAGGCAGGAGATATCAGAGGAGCTGGGGGTCAGGTGGTGAGGGAAGGGTGGGGGTTGCCCCCCCCGGTGTCTGGGCCCATGCACCAGGAGTCACTGCCCCCGTCCCACCCAACCAGCCCCAGCTCCCAGGGTGGCTCCTTGGGCACCATGAGCCTGTTTCCAGGGCTGGTTCTATGGTGAGTCCCCCCTCCCGATACCCGGCCCGGCTGGTGCTGTTCCAGGCTGGGTTGGGTTGGTTCCCCCTGCGGTCGTTCTGCACCTGCTCAGCCTGGGTTTGAAGGGCTCCTTGGTGCTCTCCTGGGTTCCCACGTTTGGTTTCATGAGCCCTGGGAGCAGGGGCTATGCCGGGTGTCCCAGGATCACTCTGGGCATTTCAACACCCCGCACTGGAATCTTCTGGTGCAGAAAGGAAGTCCCTGCTTGCAGCTTTCTGTCCAGGCCAGTGTTCCTGACGATGTGAGCGTCATGCCCCTTCCCGGAGCACCCCGCGCTGGGGTCAGTGAAACGCCCACGGTGATCCCCAAGTGCCTGCAACACCCTGGAGAAGTCCCCTTCCTACTGATGTGTCTGTCGCAAGATGGTCCGGGGCAAAAACTGGAACCTGCGTTGCCTCTATCGCCCCACTGCAGTTAGGGAATCCCACTGCGCAAAGCCCCTCCACTATTTCACGCACATTGCCAAGGGTCACGGTCCTTCGTAGCGAGATGCGATTAACGGCTCCACACACTAGTGTTAACGCGGCACCCGCCATCGACTTCCCACTTCCAGCGGATTCACGACTGGCCGGGAGCAGCCTGGAGTCGCCAGCGTCCACACAGCGATCGCCGGGCGCTTCTCCACGACAGGCCGCTCTCATTTGGGTGTCCTTGCGCCGCAGGGCTGGGGCGAGCTCCGCACACAGGTCCAGGGAGGGGGCTTCCCGCATCCGAACGATCTGTAGCCGCGGCTCGTCATCCCAGACCGGGCGACTGGGAACTGCAGATAGTGGGGACGGGGGGGCGTAATGACGGGCTCACCACCGCCTCCACCACTGCCCCGGTTGGCTTCCTGGTGACTGCCAAGGCCCCTCCAGCAACACCCTTGTGACCACAGCGCCTGGGCGGTCACCCACCTCGCCCACACTTAAGGCGGGCCCTACCAGGGTCGTCCTTAGGGAAAATGGTGCCCTAGGCAAACATTTTTTTTGGCTTCTTGGCCCCTGCTGCCTCCCCCAGCCCCCTACCCCCCATATTGCCCCAGCCCCCGCTGCCTCCCGCCCTTGCCCCAACTCCCTGAGCTCCCTTCTGCGCACCCAGGCAGGCTAGTCCAGACCCGCATTCAAGCAGGTACATACATTTCCCTGCTGGTTTAATACTTAGTTCACCAGACCTGTGTCACCCATGAAGGGGAGTTATTCTCATGGGGGCCGTGCTGCGCCAAGGCGAGGAAGGGGTGGGACTCAGCCGGCTTCCCTGTGCCCCCTCTGACAGAGAGCTGTGCTACCAGCCCGGTCTCACTTCCTGGCTCTGGGCCACACCTAGTGGGTCTCAGCGGGAGCGCTCGCTGCTGGTGCCTTTCCCACACACAGGCCAACTCGCACGCTGGCAGAAATCGGGGGGGGGGGGCATGTGACCCCGTGTGACCCCCCCTCACGCATCGCTTATCCCAGACCTGCGTAACAATATGATCCCACCACTCAGCGCTTGTTCCCCGAGCCCCAAAGCGACGCTCCACCGTGTGCAGCCGCTCCGTGATGCCAGGAGGAAGCCGGTGTTATTTCTTTCCATGGCACAGAGCAGCTCGGGCAACTCTGGTTCCCGTTCAGACTGGGAGCTCATGGCATCCTGCCTGGCCAGCCGTGCTGCGTTCACAGCAGTGGAGAGCCGGGCAGGACCCATCCTTTCACACAGGGATGGCGGGCACACCAGAAACAGGGGCCGTTGGAAATGCCGCGAAACGCAGTTGGAACAGCGTGGAATAACGCACCATGGGACGCTGAGCCCGCCCCCAGGACATGCTGCGATCCACTCTGCCTTCCCACAAGCCCTAGCTGCAGAAGGTGCGGAGTAGCACGGTGGGATAACTACCCACAATGCACTGCTCTCACTGTAGACGCTGGAGCACCAAATGTGGACGCGCTCTGCCGGCAGAGGAAGCGCAGTGTGAACGTGCAATAGCGATGTTATCATGGCGCTTTTTGTCGATAACACTCTGTAGTGTAGACAAGGCCCAACCGTCAGAGGAGCGAAGTTCTGGAGCAGCCTCCCAAGGGACCTAACTGGCTTCAGGACTGAGCTTGAGACGTTTCTGGAGGGGACAGGATGAGGAGACATCCCACAACGGCATGGAGCCGATCCACGACTGCTAGCAGCAAATCTCTCCAACGGCCGGAGACGGGACACTCGCTGGGGAGGGCTCTGAGTTACTACAGAGAATCAGTTCCCAGGTGTCTGGCGGGTGGGTCTTGCCCACATGCTCAGGGTCTAACTGGTTGCCGTATCTGGGGTCGGGAAGGAATTTCCCCCCCAGGTCAGATTGGCAGAGACCCTGGGGGGAGTTTCACCTTCGTCTGCAGCCTGGGGCGCAGGGCACTGGAAGGTTTAAACTAGAGTCACTGGTGGATTCTCTGTAACTTGAAGTATTTAACCCATGATTTGAGGCCGTCAGTGACTCAGCGGAGGCTGGGGTCTGCTACAGGAGTGGGTGGGTGAGGCTTTGTGGCCTGATCAGACCAGATGATCACGATGGACCCTTCTGGCCTTAAAGACTGTGAGTCAATGAGTCTGTTGCACCCTGTGGGCCGGCGCCCCATGGCTGTGGGGGGCTCTCACTGCAGGGCCCCCCGGCTCACGTTGATCGCGGCGTACATGCTGGGCGGGACAGGCTCAGAGGCAGGGGCCGGGCCCCCCGGCTTGACCTGCAGCGCCTGGCCGTCCAGCTCGGCGTAGGTGAGTCCATCGGTGCCCGGGTCGGGCTCCTGGGGGTGGGAGGGGAGTGAGTGACTAGAGTGTGTGCGTGTGTGTATGTGTGTACCAACCCCCACCACACACACATTCACACAGACCAGGGCTTGTCCCCTTCAGCAGGGGGTGACAGGACACACATACACACACACACCTGCAATCCCAGCTGGAGATCCCATAAGCTCCTCCCAGCAACCCAACTCCCACCCCAAAATACCGAGTGTGCCAGATAAGGTGAGTGGGGCCCATGGGGGTCAGGCCCCATGGGGGAACAGGGGACGCTTACCAGGGTCTGCGTCTCTTTCTCTTCATCGATGGAGGCGTCTGCAGAACAGAGACACCCGCTGAGCTGCACCCCCGGCTGGCCCCAAGCAGAACCCCACACCCAGCTCCGACCCCTCCGTCCAGCCAGGGGGCTCAGAGCCCGGCACAGCCACCCCTCCCCCGCCCCACAGCATGGGCCAGGGTCATTAGCCCCGTGTGACAGAGAGGAAAACTGAGGCACAGAGATGGCAGCAGAGTCTAGGGGGTTATGGCGGGGCAGGGGGGCTGGAAGTCAGGATGCCTGGGTGAAGTGAAGGGGGGACACACAAAGCCCCAGGCCTGGGAGGGAGAATGGGGGGCCCATAGAAGGAGTCCCTGAACTAGAGGGGGAGGGGAGGGTGGCCCCCAGAGAGCAGGTGGGAGAGAGGCAAGAAGCTCAGCTGACACCAGCTACCTCCGGGACCCTCTCCTTAGTCCCGCCCAGCAGCAGCTATAAATCAGGCCCCGCCCCGTATGGGTGGAGTCCCCACAAGCCCCGCCCCTCCCCAGGGGTCCTGCCCCACCCTGGTACCCCCTTGGGTGAGTTACTCACAGACAGGGTCTTGCTGAGCCGGCGCCTTCAATACTCCCAAGGGGCTGGTGCTAAAAGAGAAATCCACTTGTAAATGTCATAGCCCCCCACCCGCAGGGAGATTCCTCAACACAACCAGAGAGCCCCCCATCCTGCCTCACACTGACCCTGTTCCCTAACCCCCCCAACCACACCCACTAGACCCCACCCCCCTGCCAGAGCTGAGGACAGAACCCAGGCAGCAGCGACACATGGGTGGGGGCACGCAGGGTCACATGCCCCCCCCCAATTCGTCGGTCACATGGTGCAGCCGGGCCCCTCCCTGCGAAGCAGCTGAGCTGGACAGGGAGAGGCAGAGGCAGGAGCGGAGGAACAGCTGGGAGCTGCGGGAGGGGGGTCACGGCTTTCCGGGGGGAGGGAGGCAGGCATGGTGTGACTCCAGCTGTTCTGGGGCTGTGCCCCTCCACTGTCAGCAGGCCCAGGTCATCTCTGAGGAGTCCTGGCCCTCAACCCCCACTCCCTCCCCCCAGAGCCAGGGACAGAACCCAGGAGCCCTGTGACCCCGGCAGGTCGATCGGGAGGGGGAGGAGCCGGGTTCCTACCTGCTCGGTCTCGGTGCGGCTCCTTTTCCTGCAGAGGGACACAAACCAGAATCCCCCATGAGCCGATCGGGATCCCCCGGTCCCAGCACCCGGCCACTCACCCCCACAGGGCAGCAGGGATGGAGGGGCCTGGGGGGTCCCCTCTGCTGCTGGTGCTGAGCCTGGATCCCTGCTGGGCTGGGCCGGATCAGCAGGGGGCAGCACAACACCATAGCATGTACCGGGGGGAGGGGCAGATTAACTCAGGGGGGCTTTTCCTGTCCCCAATCCTCTCTTGTTAGTGACTCGTTATAACGAACCTGATCCAGGCCAGTCGGCTCCTCTGTCACCCCAGTTACCTGAGAAGCACAGTGCCGGTTGCTCTTTATTCAGGGACCCCTCGCCTGGCACTGAGATGCGGCCACCTCTGGGGCGGCACCGCTGAGTATACAGGGATTACACACGCAGCAGCGCCCCCTGCTGAGCCCCCCACTCTTTGGTTTTCCCGGCCCAGTCCCCCATCCAAGCCGTGACCCCATCTCGCCCTGCTTAGCGGCAGGTTTAACCCTTCCCTTGCTGGGCAGGGCACTCACTGGCTCGGGTTTTTCTGAAGCAGACGAAGGCCACGAGGAGGAGGAGGAGGAGGAAGCCGGCGGCTGCTGCACTCGCCCCGGCGATGATGGGGCTGGTCAAACCCAGTGATTCCGATCCGCCTGGGAAACAGCAGCGGCTGTGAGTGCCGGAGCAACTGGTGTGTTCCCCCCCAGCCCCTCCCACCCCAGGCGGTGCCCAAGGGGCTGGGACACCGCAGGGCACAAGCAGGATGTTGGGGGGGCCCAGGGCATCAAGGTGGGTCAGACCAAGCAAGATACGGGGGATTTGTAGCACTAGGGTACAGGGCTGAAGGGGGTGGGGGGCTCAGTAGGGGTTGCTCCCTCATCAGTCAGGGCTGGCCCCATTGCCCCAGCATGGCACTAGGGGGCGCTGTCTGATCCAGCCTGGCCGTCATTTCTAAGGCATTTCACCCCCTACCTCATGGCCACTGGACCAACGGGCCCATCTAGCCCCGTATCCCGCCTCCCATGCTGGCTGCCCCTGGCTGCTTCGCAGGGAGCTCCAGCACCCCCCCCCGCCCCCCCATGGCCACTGATGGGCCCAGCTGCCCCCAGAGGAAGCCTCCGGCTGCCCCATTAGCGGTGGGTTCATGTCCAAGCAGGAGGCTTCGCTCCCCTCCCAAATCCGTTTGCGGGGGGATGGAGAGAGTCAATGCCCCTGAGAACAAGCTCCGTCCCTCCCCTTGGGCAACCACTGGGGGAAACTGCCCCATAATCTGTGACTCAATAGATTTCCCCCCCAGCCCCAGTACCTGTCCCTGCACTGCCCGGGAAAGTGGGAGCCGGCGCTGCTCCAGGCTGGGCCGGGTCAGTTCCCCCTGCAGGAATAGAACCAGCGTCTCTCATGGCGGGGGGATAGGGGCTGAAACACTGACTCAGAAAGGGAAAGGAGTCAGCCCCCAAGAAGGCAGGAAGGGCTCATTATCCCCATTCTACACAGGGGGAAACTGAGGCACTGACATGTTCACTTTCCTTAGTGAGATACCAGGGCCAGCGACTGTCTCTTCATTCTGTGTTTATACAGCGCCTGGCACAACAGGGCCCTGATCATGGCGGGGGCCCTACATGCTCTCCCAACACAAGGGATCCAGCGCGATTGAGGTCAGCGTTTGCAGAGGTCTCTGCTAACTGTGGGCGTCTCGGGTTGTGGGCGCTCGGCCTGAGATCCCCCAAGATTGAGGCCCCGCCCACAAGGAAGGACACTTCTGAAAACCGCGACGTGCTCCCATTACACAGAGTCTGTGGCCCCACCAGGAGCTGGGCCAGATCTCCTGGGTCCCAGCCCAGCGCTGTGTCCACCGAGCCACCACTTCTCCTGCAGCCCCTGCCTCATTCAGCCCTGGCCAGGGCACTGCCTGGGGCAGGGCCTGGAGAACACAGGGGAGGGGATCACGGGATTAAATAGCGACTCACGGTTCCCATGCACAAGGGGCAGCTTTAAAGTCACCTCCCTGCCCTGGGAGTCTCCAGGGGCTGCTGCTACCCCCGGCTGGGGAACCCACCAGTGACTCCATCCCCGCTCCCCGGCTGGGCGTCCCCTCTGCTGGATCAGGGCTTAGGGCAGAACCTGGCTCTGAGTGTCCCCTTGGCACCAAGCCCCCGTGAGGGTCTGGCTGGGGGTGGGGCTGGGAATGGGGACGCCGAGCCGGGCCCCTCACCTCTCACCACCAGCTCCACGGGGTCGCTGGGGTACGACACGGTGAACGGCTCCGATTTGCTGTGATAGGAGCAGCTGTAGCTCCCGCCGTCCTCCCGGCTCACGTTGCTGATGGGAAACACAACCTCAAACCCGGCCGAATCCACGGGCTGGAAATGACGTCCCTCTTTATTCAGCACGAACCGCACGCCCTGGCGCTGACCCCGACACTGAACGGCCACAGATCCACCCAGGGAGACCCCCCCGCTGGGGCTCAGCAGGGAGATGTTGGGTTTGGGGTAGCTGGGCTCTGCAGTGGGAAGCAGACAGGCCGTGAGACGTAGGGTTACCATATCTAATAAATAAAAAAAGAGGACCCTCCACGGGCCCTGGCCCCGCCCATTTCCCCACCCCCAGCCCCGCCCCAACTCCGCCCCTTCCCGCCCTAACTCCGCCCCCTCCTCCCTCCCACTCCCAGCCATGTGGAAAGGGCTGCCCCAGCGCTACCGGCTTCACGGTTTGCCGGGCAGCCCCCAGACCCTGCGCCCCCGGCCGGCGCTTCCCCAGCGCAGCTGGAGCCCGGGA
>NC_048313.1:6242625-6245166 GCF_013100865.1 Trachemys scripta elegans
GGGGCTGCCCGAAGCCGGTAGCGCTCGGGCAGCCCGGCTCTTAAACAGAGCCGAAGAGTCAGGGAGGAGCAGAGCCACCATTTTCCCAGACATGTTCGGCTTTTTGGCAATTCCCTCTGGACGGGGGTTTGAGTGCCGAAAAGCCGGACATGTCCGGGAAAAAGAGGACGTATGGTAACCCTAATGAGATGCAGGCCCCGTCACTGACTCCTGGGGCCCGTCCTCACCACGCGGCCTCAGTGGTGGGTTGGACCCGGTGGCCCTGGGGACGGGCTCCTGGATGCCTTTCCACAGGGGCCAGAGTTTCCTCTGAGCCCTGGGCTAACAGCATGAGACACGGAGCAACCCCAGCCCCTGGGGCCCAGAACTCTGCTCCCTAGTGGGTGACAGGCCAGTCCAGCCTCCAGGGTCCATTCACTCCCTGGCTTCTCAGCTGGGAGCCGGGACTCCTGGGTTCTGTCCCTGGCTCTGGGTGGGAGTGGGGTCTAGTGGGGAGAGCAGGGGGATGGGGGCCAGGACTCCTGGGTTCTGTGCACAGCACCACCACTGACTTGTAGGGGACTGTGCAAGTCTCTACTATACACTGAGGTTTATAATCTTCAGCTCCGCCCATCACCCCGTAACTGATCTGTTCCCTGGGAAAGGCCCCCCCTGCTCTGCAGCTCCCGGGATCCCCCCTCCCTCTGCCCCAAATCTCCAGCGGCTGCTGCCCCCCCCTGGCTGGGGAACCCCCCAGTGACTCCGTCCCCGCTCCCCGGCTGGGCGTCCCCTCTGCTAGGCCCAGGACTCAGGGCAGAGCCTGGCTCTGAGCGTCCCATTGGTGCAGAGACCCCCTGAGGATCTGGCTGGGTGTGGGGCTGGGAGCCCGGACGCTGAGCCAGCCCCCTCCCTCACCTCCTAGTCCTACAATGATCTCGACGGGGTCGCTGGGATGCGATGAGCGACTCTGATCCGTTATGGAGCGATAGTCGCAGGCGTAGCTCCCTCCATCTTCCCGGCCGACACTGGGGATGGGAAATTCAGCCATGGTCCCATCAGGCACCGTCTGCCTCTGCAGGTTCGGGTCTCCAGCTTTATGCAGAAAGAACTCCATGCCCGGGCACCGACCCGCACAGCGGATGGTGACGCTTCCCCCGAGCGCCACCACCCTGCTGGGGCTCACCCAGATGGTGGGTTTGAAAAATTCACACTCTGCTTTCAACAAGAGACAGGAGTTAAACAGGGGAGACATAGACCCCGCCTCCCCCCATCCCAATTCAGTCCATCCGTCATTCGGCCTCTGTAGGAGTCTGTCCCCTACCAGGGTTGGCACTGCCTGCCCATGGGGTTAGGGGGCAGGGGGTTCACCCAGACATAGCTCAGGACCCAGCTGCATCAGAGATCACCTGCCTCCCCCCCGGCCCCATCTGAGGCCAGCCAGGGAGCCTGACCACTGGCCCCCTGCAGCTCTGCCCCCCACCCCGGGGTTGGAAATAGAGTCTGTGACCGGCGGGAGTCGTGTAGATAAATCTCTGCATTAAGCATCTTCACATAACTTTCCTATGACTTTGTATTATGTCTCTTCATATAACCTTGTATTAACTCTTTCCATATATAACCTCTTTTTTCATACAACTTTGTATCAAGCAAGTCCTTATAGAGAAACTTTGTACTGAGCCTTGGTATAATGTTATAGCCCCTAAGAATAGTTGAGGTAGAAGAAAAATGTCTTTTCGCTAGGAGTAAAATAAAATCTCCCCCCTTTTAATCAATTGCCCTGTTGAATGAACGAGGTGTGGATGAGGAAGGTGTGGAAGGCAGCACCTCCAGACAGCTGCAACCCTTGGAGAGGGGCTGGAAGCCAGACCCAGAACAATAAGATTAGACATACTGAGGGCCTTGGGAGTTAGAAGCGAGCACCTTCTTTTGAAAACACCCTCTTTGAACTTAAATGTGGCAGCATTAAGACAACACCCAGAGAGAAGCAGCACAAAGGACCAAGGGACACAGACACAGATTTTGCATCTGGTGTAGATTTGCATGAGAGGGAAGCTGCTATAAATGTGAGGTGTCTTGCAGAGGATCTCGGGTCTCGTCTTGTCAACATGGGAGCATCGAGCCGGATCGGCAGAAGCCCGGCTCCACCCCTCCCCCATCTAACTCACCTGGCCAGTGAAGTTAAGGGGAGCAACTACTTGGTAACAACAACAAGACGGAGTGTGCTTGTGTGTGTATGTGAGTGCATGAGTGTAATATAGATCGTCGGCATATCATACAGTGTTGATGGATACATATATTACCACTTTGGTACTTTGTGGCGCTTTGCCTTATCCCCCCTGAAAAGACCCTGTGTGGTACTTTAAGTACAACATGACCCAAAGAGGTCAGGGTGCACAATCACAATCAGGGCCGGGTTTAGCAAGAGCGGGGCCCGAATCCTGGGGGCGGGGCTTGCTGCAAGCCCCGCCCCCAGGAATCGAGCCGCGCCGCGGGGGGGAGCCGCGCTGCGGGGGAGACGGGGGGGGGGGGCCGCGCCGCGGGACGGGACGGGGGGGGGGGCCC
>NC_048313.1:6245232-6260829 GCF_013100865.1 Trachemys scripta elegans
CGCGCCGTGGGGGGGACCCGCGCCGCGGAGGGGACGGAGGGGGGACCCACGCTGCGGAGGGGGGGGACCCAAGCCATGCCATGGAGGGGACGGGGGGGGACCCAAGCCGCGCCGCGGAGGGGACGGGGGGGGGGACCCGAGCAGCGCCGCGGGGGGGACCCAAGCCGCGGGGAGGAGGAGACCCGCACCGCGCCGTGGGGGGGGGAGACCCGAGCCACGCTGTGGGGGGGGAGCGGGACCCGCACCGCGCCGCACCGCGGAGGGGGACCCGAGCCATGCCGCGGGGACCGGGCCGGGCCAGAGCCGCTGGGGCCTGCAGGAACGGGCCGCGCCTCCCCGGAGCCCTTCTCGCACCCCCACCCCAGCTTACCTTGTGCTGCTGGCCCACCCCTGCTTCTTTTCAGACTTCCCGCGAATCAAAGCAGGGGAGGGGGCGGGGCGTTCAGGAGAGGGGAGGAGGGGCCGGGGAAGTGAGCTGGGGGCGGGGTTGATAGCTGCAGCGCGGGGCCCTCTTGGCGCAGGGCCCAATTCAGCCGAATCGGCTGAATCGGCCTAAAGCCGGCCCTGATCACAATCACCCACCGAGGTGCTAGTGGGTAATGACTTGGAGAACTGGCCGGATAGCACTCAGAGTGTCCTTACCCGGAGCCGGAGCCAGCGAGGGACGTGGGACCTCCTGAGTGGGGGGGCCGAAGCGCCGAGGGGGGGGCTTGAGAGGGCTGGGCCGGAGCCTCCGTCCCAAAGTGGGAAACTGAGGCATCACCAGCCAGGGCTGTGTTCTCCAACCCAGCAGCTGAATTCCAGACGGAGCTGCAGGAGGATCCCCCCTTGGAGAAGCTGAGGGCCCTGGCTGGCCACGGCGGTGCCGGTTCCCAGGGGGAGGACCGCCGGGAGCGATTCCTGTGGGAGAAGGGCAGGGGCGGCTCTAGGCACCAGCAAAGCAAGCAGGTGCTTGGGGCGGCCCATTTGCAGGGGCGGCAGGGATCCAGCCCTGGGAGCTGAGAACCAACAGGGGACCCTGGGAGCTGTAGTTCCTTGCTTAGCTCCCTGCCTATAGAGCCAGGGAAAGAACTACATTTCCCAGCATTCCCTTGGCCGCTATCAACGGGGAGGGAGTATGGTAGCTGAAACCTCATGCTGCAGCTTGCTGTGAATGGAGAGCTCACTGCTAGAGCGGGTGGCCCTGTGAATGGGGAACAAGTGTGCCCAAGGCGGAGAAGGCTTTGGCCCAGATATCCCCTTCAGAAGATATCCCCAGACTGGATTAGGGATACTGGTGTGACCTCACCTTGCAGCCCCCAAAGAAGGAATTGCGGGGGACTAAATGGACAGTGCCCCTCTCTATCTGAAGCCTAGCAAGGGAGGTCCATGGATCCCACTAGAATTTAAAATGGAAAGTAAGGGAGGGGAGGCCCTGCACCTGGGCAGCTTTAGATACAGTACCAGGCACGTAGGAGGATTTCCACTTCTGAGCATTGGAAGCAGAAATTGACTTTTCCTTTCCAGATTTAGCTAATATTCAGACAGGGTATCCATCACCTGCCTTCCAGATTTGAACACCTCAAAATTCAGGAGTGGTTAAATTCAATTTGGGCAGCTGTTACTTCATTTCTCCTAGGGTTACCATACGTCCGGTTTTTCCCGGACATGTCCGGCTTTTCAGCAATCAAACCCCCGTCCGGGGGGAATTGCCAAAAAGACGAACATGTCCGGGAAAATGGCGGCTCTGCTCCTCCCCTGACTCTTCGGCTCTGTTTAAGAGTCGAGCGCTACGGGCTTTGGGCAGCCCCCATACCTCCAGACCCTGAGCCGCCGGAGCCCGGGAGGGGAAGTGCCCGGCTGGGGGCGCAGGGTCAGAGGCATAGGGGCTGCCCGAAGCCCAAGCGCTACCGGCTTCACGGTTTGCCAGGAAGCCTCCAGACCCTGCGCCCCTGGCTGGGTGCTTCCCCTCCCGGGCTCCAGCTGCGCTGGGGAAGCGCCGGCCGGGGGCACAGGGTCTGGGGGCTGCCCGGCAAACCGTGAAGCCGGTAGCGCTCGGACAGCCCTTTCCGCGTGGCTGGGAGTGGGAGGGAGGAGGGGGCGGAGTTAGGCCGGGGAAGGGGCAGAGTTGGGGCGGGGCTGGAGGTGGGGAAATGGGTGGGGCCAGGGCCCGTGGAGGGTCCTCTTTTTTTATTTGCTAAATATGGTAACCCTAATTTCTCCCAAATCAAAGATACTGATCCACTGTAACTTGCTGTAGAAAAAGTAGAATAAATTGAGCAAGAAATGCTTCCCAGTGGTTATTAGGACTGGAATTGCTATTTTCAACAGCCATTGTCTTTATTTGTTTAAAAGGAAGACAGTGATAGTGCATTGGCAAATTCCCCCATAGAAACAAAGAATGGAACAAAAGAATAATAAAGGCACCTCAACTTTTCCTCCTTTATGGAGGACAGTCTTATAATATGCATCCAGATATCCTCCAGTCACACAAGCTGAAAATTGTTCCACTTTACTGCAGTTCTGTAACCATATGGGAACCAATCCTGTCTGTGTGCTGTGCACATCCAAAATTCCTGCTGAATGACCCGCCCTGGGAGCGAGTTACCAGTGACCCAGGGCTGGGGCGGAAGGAGGGTGCAGGTGGCGGGGGAGAGCCCAGGGCTGGGGCGGCAGGGGGTGCAGGTGGAGGGGGCAGAGCCCAGGGCGGGGGCGGGGGGGGGCGCGGGGGGGGGGCGCAGCGGGTGGGGGGGGGGGAGAGCCCAGGACTGGGGAGGCAGGGGAGCACGGGGGAGCGAGCCCATGGCTAGGGCAGCAGGGAGGTGTGGGGGGAGCCCAGGGCTGGGGTGGGGCCAGCCAAAATTTTTTTGCTTGGGGTGGCAAAAAACCTAGAGCCGGCCCTGGAGAAGGGATTCCTGTACCGGAAATGGACTGGTTCAGGGCAAACTGAACCTTGGGAAGCCAGGAGGTAGTAGGGTGACCAGACAGCAAGTGTGAAAAATTAGGATAGGGGGTGGGGGGTAATAGGAGCTTTTATAAGAAAAAGACCCAAAAATCAGGACTGTCCCTATAAAATCGGGACATCTGGTCACCCTAGGAGGTAGTTGGTTGTTCCCCAGAGGTACCGCCACGAAGTGTTGTACTTGGCCCACGACATCCCCCCAATATCCCCCTTTCGGGGCATCAGGGCATCCGGCGCACCAGGCAGAGGCTGCTGCAGAACTTTTACTGGCCCGGGGTCTTTGACGCTGTCCGACAGTATTGCAGGACCTGTGACTCCTGCCAGAGGGTGGGGAAGGCCCGGGATAAGTGTAAAGCCCCGCTGAGACCTTTGCCCATGATAGAGGAGCCGTTCCAGAAGGTGGCCATGGACATAGTGGGGCCCCTCAGCAAGACGACCCGGTCAGGGAAGAAATACATCGTGGTGGTGGTAGATTTTGCTACGCGCTACCCCGAGGCGGTGGCCTTGTCCTCTATCGAGGCAGACACCGTGGCAGACGCGCTGCTGACCATCTTCAGCAGAGCGGGGTTCCCCAAGGAGGTCCTTACAGACCAGGGGTCTAACTTCATGTCGACCCTGCTCCAGTGATTGTGGGGTAAGTGTGGGGTCTGGCACACCTGGGCCTCGGCCTACCACCCTCAGCCCAACGGGCTGGTGGAAAGGTTCAATGGGACCCTAAAGAGGATGCTGAAAACCTTTATGGACCAGCACCCACAGGACTGGGACAAGTATTTACCCCACCTGCTGTTCGCATACAGAGAAGTGCCCCAGGGATCCACAGGGTTCTCCCCGTTCGAGTTGCTGTACGGGAGGAGAGTGAGGGGGCCCCTGGACTTGATGAGAGCCGAGCGGGAGGGAAAGGCCTCTCCCGATGGGGAATCAATGGTGGAGTATGTACAGACTTTCCGGGAAAAGCTCGTGGAGCTCATGGGCTTGGCTAGGGGGAACCTAGCAAGGGCCCAGAGGAAGCAGAAGGTCTGGTACGACCGCTCAGCCCGTGCCCGCTCATATGCTACCGGGGATCAGGTGATGCTCCTCATCCCCGTGAGGAAGAACAAGCTGCAAGCGGCCTGGGACGGCCCCTTCAAGGTCACCTGACAGGTAAATGAGGTGAACTATGTAGTCAAGGCCGTCCCTACCCATACGCAAAGTACGCAGCTGTGGAGGGCACCAGGAAAGCGATGTGATGCTACAGCCTCTGCTCCGCCTCTTCCCTCCCCTGCTCTGCCCCAACTCCACCCCCTCCCCATGGCCCCTGCTCCACCCCCGCCTCGCCCCTTTTCACCCCCACTCCACCCCCTCCCCAGGCCTTGGGAACGGGGGGGCTGTGAGTGCAGGGGAGGGTCCTGGAGGGTGGATCTGGGTCTGGGGGAAGATCTGGGGGTGGGGGTGGATCTGGGGGGTTCTCCCCAATGGCTGCACTGACCGGGAACATTTCAGTTCCCCAAGGGGATCTAGAGCCCACGGACGGGCCCTGTTAGCATTTGTATGAGTTGAAATAAATCCACGGGCCACCCCCACCCCCAATCCTCTGAGCCTGTGGGGGGCAGGACATTGAACCAGGGGACGGTTCCCATCTGCTTCGTCAGATTTGGCTCCTAGGTACTCCGTGGGTGCGTTGGGGGCACAGAAGAACGGGGCCAGGTCTGAGCTCATGGGGGGAGTCTGGGTTGAGTTTTGGGGAAGGTTCGGGGCTCAGTTCCTCTTTTCCCCACCCCACGCATCCCCTCCCCCGTCCTTGATGTTACCGTCCTCCCCACAGACTGATACTCACCTCCCCACACCCCGCTGTGCCCGGCCAGCCAGCAGCCTGGAGAGGAGACGGCTCATTAGTGACCAGATCCCAGAGCACATGGATCCCACGCCCTGGTCTCAGATCCCCACCCCCCACCATGGGCACACGCCCTGGTCTCAGATCCCCCCCATGGGCACACGCCCTGGTCTCAGACACACACATACACCCCACCTGTGGACACACACTCTGGTCTGAGATCCTCCCCCTCCCCCCATGGACACACACCCTGGCTGTCTCTGATACTCACCGAGGAGGAGGACGGTGAGAGCAGACGACATGACGGGGCAGTGGGGACCCCTCAGCGCTGCCACCAATGCCCTAGAGCCCAGCTCCACCGAGCCTAAGGCCTGAGTGCGAGCAGAATGAGGAACTGCGCCGGGGGCTGCAGCCCCAGGAAGCCCGTGATGCGCTCAGCCCCTTTCCACCCCATCAGATGGTTTCTCTGCAATCTCCAGCCCAAATCTACTGTGGTCAGAGCAAAGTCAGATCCCTGCAACACCCAGCAAACCACATCCCCTCCTGCAGCTGCCCAGCCCCTGCCATCACCTCCCAGCCCCACATGGGAGCTGCCCAGTCCAAGGACCAGCTGGGAAAGGGGAAATCTCAGGAGGTGTCAAGAGGTGACCAGGCTGCCCTGACCTTTTCCAACAGATCCATCTAACCTCCCTGGAGTAGGAGCTCAAAGCAGAGGAGGGCTCCCCACCCCCACACAGTGCCCCTCACAGAGTGACCCTCTCCCATGGAGCTGGGAAAAGATTCCTTCCTGACCCAGCTGGGCCCAACGCCTGCCCTGGAGCATGAGGGTGGAGGGGCCTGGCCAACCTCCTTCTCAGGTAGTGTCGCTGCAGATGTGGTTCTTAGCCGAGTGATGTGGCACAGAGACAGGACAGAAGGGTGTGGGGCTGGGAGGGGTTGTGGTTTCCGGCACCTGTGAAGGGGTGGATGTAGGGGTAAATTTAGAGCCTGAGTTATTAAAGAAGGAACCAGTAAATCTGTGAAAAGGGGAACTCTGCCCAGAGCCGGAGCTCGCTTCCTGTTTCTGGTACCAAAAAAACCAACGAGGAGTCCTTGTGGCACTTTAGAACAAATTTAGTGAAACTCGGCATAAACCTGATGCCCCAGCGGCTACCTTGTAATATACCCTGGCACTGGGAGGGGAGTGGGGTCTAGTGATTGGGGGGTGGGGGACTGGTTGGGGGGTGGGGTCTGGTGCTTAGAGAAAAGGACACAGATCAGAACCAGCCCCCTAGAGGTGAAAGGCCCCGTGTCCCTTCCCCAGCCCATCCCCGGGGCCGTGGGTCTGCGCAGCTCAGGGCCCAGGGCAGAGCTCACAGGGGCCGACAGCTGAGCCGAGCTTCCCTCTCCGACCCCAGGATGCTGTGAAAGGGTGTGACGAACTGGGCCTGTTCTCACTGTGGTCTGTGAATGCTGACAGGGGAGTGTGCTGNTGTGACGAACTGGGCCTGTTCTCACTGTGGTCTGTGAATGCTGACAGGGGAGTGTGCTGGGATAGTCTGCATTGCAGGATGGGATCTGCCCGAGGGCGCATACCTGAGTGTGTAACATGAGAACCCAGGAAGGGCTCTAAACCAAGAGAGCCCAAAGCACAGACCTCCAGACTGGAGCGCTGGGAGAAGACCACAGCCCAGTTGGAGCCCCAGAGGTATGGGGGTGGGAAAAGGGCACAGGCCGCATAAACCTTCCCACATGCGAACTGCGAGTGCCATCAAGCACCCCCAACCTAAGGGGGGGCGTGAAACTGGAGGGGCCTGGTGTAATTCTCACCAAGGAATGGGAGGGATGCGGGGGCATCCATGGGAACGGGGGTAGGTTCGAACTTCCCCGGGTCACTGGCTAAAGTGACCCTGCTCAGTTCGGTCTCGAAGGGGGGAGAGATGTGACGAACTGGGCCTGTTCTCACTGTGGTCTGTGAATGCTGACAGGGGAGTGTGCTGGGATAGTCTGCATTGCAGGATGGGATCTGCCCGAGGGCGCATACCTGAGTGTGTAACATGAGAACCCAGGAAGGGGTTGAAGGCGAGGCGACTCCTTAGCCCGGGAAACTGAAAAAGGCTGTGGGAGGGGTCGCTAAGAGCAGAGTGCTGGAAGCAGGCTGAAGAGATGGCTGGGAGGCAGAGATGGCTCTGACCCCCCAAGGGGGGCTGGGCTGGAATGGCCGGGGACCCCAAGATGGACCTAACTGAGGGGGTCCCTGTTGTCTGTGCCTGCAAGACCTGTCTTGGACTGTATTCCTGTCATCCAAATAAACCTTCTGCTTTACTGGCTGGCTGAGAGTCATGGTGAATCACAGGAAGCCGGGGGTGCAGGGCCCTGAGTTCCCCAATACTCCGTGACAAAGGGACACCCAGAATGGCGGGGGGGGGGGGCGACCAGCCCCCTGGAAAGGGGAGGGGACAAGAACATGGGGACAGAGCTCAAGACAACCCCCCCTCCCCGGCAGATGTCCCAGCTCTGGCTCCCCAGCTCGTTTGCCCTTCACCCCCCACCCCCGACGTTCACACATTGGGCCCCTCAGCCCCCCGATCTGCCCCCTGGCCGGTGTCCCCTCCCCCATTCTGTCCCCCAAGCCTGAGTTCCCTCACATCCCCCCTCCCCCCATTCAGGTTCCCATTCCCCCAGTTCTGTCCCCCATCCCGTCCCTTCACCCCCCGTTGTGTCCCCTCATGCCCCACGTCCCCTCCCCCTTTCTGCCCCCATCCCCTATCCCCTCACACAGCTGCCCCATCTCAGCAATCCGCGCTCCCCGCTTTGCTGTGGGGGGGCACCTACATGGGAAAGAGCCCCCCGGCCTGCCCCTCCCCACACTCACCCCCCCCCCATCAGCCCATCTCCCACAAAGCTCCCATCTCTCAGGCAGCCTGTTCCCTGTCAGGGAGGCTGAGAGGATGTGTGGGGCATTAAAGACCAGGCAGCGTGTGGGGCTGAGGGAGGGAAGAAGAATGTGGGGGGAGGGAAAGGAGGGGCTGAGACTGAGGGGGCAGGAGCTGAGGGGAGCCTCGGGCAGGACAGTGACAGAGGAGGGGGGATTTGGGGTCCCCCTATGTGTGTTTGAGACTGAACCTACCCCATGACCATGGGGGCGCCCCCGTCCCTTCTCCCTGCCCCCGCTCAGCTCAGCAGGGGTTTTGGCAGGAAACAATCCTGCCCCCGCTCGCACCTCAGACCCACTGAGGGGGGGGGGGCAAAGTGTGGGGACAGAGAAGGGGGGTCAGGAAAGGACACTAGGGGGCTGGGAATGTGGAGGGGCAGGAGTATCTAGAGGGGTGGAGATGAGGAAGAGGGGAGGGGATGCTGAGGCATGGGGGGTCATTATGGGGCAGGGAATGTGGGGCAGAGGGGAGTGTGGGGGCAGGAGACTGAGGGGAAAGAAAGTTCGGGACCCAGGACTGAGGGGGCGGGAGCAGGAGGGGGGCAGTGAGAGGGGAGCCTGCTGAGGGGTAGCGATGGCAGCTCCCTCCTGGGGGGCACCATCTGCCCCTCCCCCCTCAGACACCCCAACAATCCTACACCCCCCCCCCCAGCTCTGACCTTCTGTGGGGAGCCTGTCTGCCCTCAAACTCCTGTCCCCCATCCCAGCCCCCTCAACCCCCCTCCCGACACCCCCAACCTACTTCCCCCAAACTCCCAGCTCCCCCCAGCCGGCTGCCCCCAAACGCCCACCATGGGGGGGGCCAGAAGCGCCGGCGGCTAAATCACTCTGCGCCCTGTTGTGTTCATGGAGATGCAGTAAAGGGCCCAAGGTGCGAACACGCCCCAGCCCCTGCCCCACACTGAACAGGGTTAAACACGGGCTGGGGGAGGGGTCCAGAGCCCGCAGCCTGCTCAGCCCCACAGCAAACCCCCCATTGACCCCTGGGACCAGCTGTTACAGACAAAGCAGAGCAGGAACCAGGGGAGCAGTGGCAGGCGCCGTGTGAAACGAGGGGTTTGTTCCAGTCCCGGCCCCGTTCACTGGAGCGAGTCTCTAGCCGGAAAATCCCCCGGGTTTGGGTGTCTCCCCGCTGGCCCCGGAGACGCTAGTGACTGTCCTGGGAGGGCCGAGGAGCCGGCGGAGCTGGGCTGGAGCCGGCGTCGCCGCGGCTGGTGTTAAAGTCCGACCCCGTTTCCTCCCGGGTCGGGGGTTCAGCCGGGGGAGGGGCGATGGCGTCGGGGTCCCTCTCTCCAGCCGCTCTGCTCAGGACGTCTCCGCGGAGCAGGGTTCGTAGCGGTGAGTTGAGTGCCCCTAAAAGGGGTGGTGGGCGGCACAGCCCGTCCCCGCAATATTTTATCCACCAATGAGGCCTCGTTTCCAACACCCCAATTTTGGGTCATGGATTTCTGCTCCCCCACTTCTCCTGTGTCCCAGGCGGGCCCCAACCCGGCCCGTGGGTTTTGTCTGGCGGCCGCTCGGGTTGGACTAATCCTGTCTTTCTGTCTCGCCAACTTTCCCCGCAACGTTCATTCGTCCGGGTTCTCGTGACGCTGCCTGAACTTCTCACTCACCTTCGTCGGCTGAACCCCCCACAAGGGGACATTTGGAGGCTCCGCGACCGTTACCACAGTCTCCCCCCGGGGTGGGGAGATTTGGGGGGCAGGGCAGAGGAACAGGAAGTTCTGGGGATTTATACAATAGAAATGCAGGGCGGGGGAGGTCTAGGGAGAAGGGTGCAGCAGTCGGGTCGGGAGCAGTCTGGGAGGCAGGATTCTCGAGGCAGGGGGGTTTGGGGGCAGGGGGGTTTGTGCCGGCATCTCAGCCCCCCAAGGGGAAGCGGCTTGTTCCCCGGGGAGATTCTCTTCTCTGTACAGCCAGATCCAGGCTCCTGGGGGTGCAGAGAGACAGCAGGTTAGAGGGGCCCGTGTTGCCCTGCACCCAGGCCCTGGGGGGAGCAAGGGGCACAGAAGTGGGGGTCACCTCACCTAGGTGCTCCCCTCGGGCGGCTGTAATAGGCCTCAGCCAGGATCAGCCCCAGGACGAGCAGGATCACAGCGCTCAGCGCCAGGCGGGCGATGTTGGCGTGGGTGAAATCCGGGCGCCCCGGGGGGGCTGCTGCGGGGGGAAGGGGAGAGTCACTCGGCGGCTCAGACAGTGAAATCAGCAGCTGGCGCTGCCCCGGAAGGAGAGCCCCCAAACCCCCATCCAGCAGGTCTGGCCCATCTCCCCTCTGGGGGTCTCCCAGGCACCGCGGCTCTGGGGCCTCCCCAGGGCCAGGAGGCTGCGTCCTGCTGCTCTGCGGGTGACCAGGCTGCCCTGACCTTTCCCAACGGGCCAGTCTAGCCTCCCGGCCCCCCTGTAGTGCCCCTCTGTCCACCCCCACAGGTACCTCTGCCCTGGCCTGTCTGCTGTGCAGTGAGCCCATCCCCGGGGTATCCGGCTGCTGCCAAACACGGCCAGGCAGTGCGCGCGGGGGGGCGAGGCTGGTACGTCACCTGCTGCCCCCCACGTCCCGGTGGTGCCCAGGGCCCAGCCAGATGCAGCAGAACATCTATTGGAGGGGGAGGGTCGGGGATCCCCTGAGAACCCAGTGGGGGGAGGGCAAGGAGAGGGAATTCTGGGTAATGGTCACCCCTATTGCCAGGGGGACATCATGGGGCCTAGGGAAGGGGGTTATAGCCCCAGGTCCCCTGTGTCCAACGCCCCAGACTCTGCCCCACCCCTGGGATCCCCCACAGCTTCCTGGCCGCGACCTGCAGGGCAGGAGGCTTTGAGGGAGCTGGGGGGGGGTCTGGCAGTGGGGGAGGGGCAATGGGGCTGTCTCTCCATCCCCCCATGTCAATGAGCCCCTCCCTGTGGTGTCTGGGCCCCACCCACCCAGATTCATTGCCCCCGTTCCAGCCTCTGGGCACCGCGAGCCTGTTTCCAGGGGTGGTTCGATGGTGATTCCCCCCCGCAGCCCTGGTACCTGGCCCCACGCTGCCCGGGCAGGTGGGAGCTGGCGCCACTCCAGGCTTGGTCGGGTCGGTTCCCCCTGCAGGAATAGAACCAGCATCTGTCGGGGCAGAGGGAGGGGATGAAGCAGCAACTTAGTGATCACCCCACCCCCGACTCAGCATCAATCGTCAGTGTCAGTCCCGGGACGGGGGGGAGGGGGTTTTAGTGGCTGGGGAGTGAGGACACCCCCCTTCCCTCGCTGAATCCAAACCAGGAGGCACAAATTCCGACAGCCCAGACTCGCTCTGAGATCACCAGTGGGGGTTGGGAACCACACTGGATTCATCATTTCGGGTCCAGTTTTCATGTAGACAAGGTCTTAGTCCATCTTTGTATCCATCACCAGATGTGCTCCCATCTGTCCACTGCCCTATGTTTCCAAGGACCCACATTCCCACTGACCCGTGGCCACCCCCCGCCATGGATCTATCCGTCACCCTCTACATAGAAGAATTGAACCCATCAGTTCTCTCTGCAGGGACCATCCTCTTCCAAACGGCCCAAATGGCCCCGTGGGCGTCTGTGCAGGGAGCCCTGTTCCCTGGGGGATGAATTGTTCCATTTCTCCCGCTCACCTTCTCCCTCCGGTTCCGTTGTGGGGGGATCCGGCTGCTGGGGCCCAGCTGGGTCGGTTCCCTCTGTGGGATTAAAATGAGCATCGGCTGAGATGGGGGAACCTCATGTTCTGGTGCGAACCCCAACACCGGACAGTCACAGCTCCCCCCAGGGCAACCCCACTCCTAGGACGCAGGGAGATGGAAGGTTTGGGGTACCTGAGCTCTACAGTGAGAAGGAAACAGACCGTGAGCCAGACCTTGGCACAGTCACTGCACCCAGTCCTCGCCATGGAGCCCCTGGGAGAAAACCCAGCCAGAGGAACCGCTGGGAGCTATGCCCAAAACTGCCTAAAATCCAGATCACCCCTCTGTACCCCAGTCTGGGAGCCAGTCTGGGTTCTATCCCCAGCCCCAGTGGGGTGTAGTGGTTAGATCGGGAGGGGGCTGGGCGTCAGAGGTGCTGGGTGCTGCACAGACACAGACAAAAGGTGAAGAAGGATAATCATCCCCCATTCTTACAAGGGGAAATGGAGGCACATGCAGGTTCAGTGACACCACAAGGTTGCCTGGGGTCAGGGATCTGCCCTCCCTCATCCCCCTAGCTCCAGTGGCTGGGGAACCTCCCCCAGGGACTCTGTATCCACTCCCCGGCCAGGCATCCCCTCTGCTGGGCCGAGGGCTCAGGGTAGAGCCTGGCTCTGAGGATCTCATTGGCCCAGAGACCCCCTGTGGGTCTGATTGCGTGTGGGGCTGGGAGTGGGGACACTGAGCCAGGCCCCCCACCTGCTACAACAATCTGCATGTAATCACTGGGATCCGATCAGTTGGGCGGCTCTGATCTGGAGCGAGATCGGCAGCTGTAGACCCCTGCGTCTTCCCACCTGGTGCTGGGGATGGTGAATTCACCCCCATCCCCAGCAGCGTCCAGCTCCCGGATTTCGATTCCACCTTTATACAGAAATAACCTCCTGGCCTCGCACCGACACTGATAGCGGAAGGTGACGGCTCCCCCGGGGCGATCACCCCACTGGGGCTGACGGAGATGGAGGGTCTGGGCGGAGGGAGCTCTGCGTTCACACGCAAACAGGAGTGAGATGGGGAGACACAAACCCCTCCCCTTGTGTCTGTCACCTGCCCTTAGCGCCCAGCCCCAGGGACAGCGCCGGGGTAACAGACTCCTCACTGCATCCACAGTCTGTTACTCCTGGGGCAATTCTGCACATCTGCGGACGTGCTAGGGTTGCCAATTTTGTTTGGCTGTATTCCTGGAGATTTCTTCACATGACATAATCTTTAATTAAAGATTAATCTATAATTCCTGGAAACTCCAGGCCAATCCTGGAGGGTTGGCAACCCTAGGACACGCATGATTCATCTGTCCTGCATAATTTTGTTTTTTACCCACAGAAAATACATTCTGCCCCAGAAGTGCTGCAGTTCCACCTTTTTCCCGCCAGGGCCCGCTGTGGCGCAAGACCACCCAGCAGCATGAACACTGCCCGCTGTTCTGGCCCCACAGCGGCCCCTGGTGGGCAAAAGGCGGAACTGCAGCACTTCTGGGGCAGAATGTATTTTCTGTGGGGAAAGAAATTCTCTGCCTGCCCCGTGCTGCAGAATTCGCCCAGGAGCAGAAGTTCATCAGAGCACCTGCCCCAGAGCCAGGTGAGGGCAGAGTGGGGCACCCAGGGCTGCTGGGGGTCACAGACTGGGGCTCAGGAACTAGTGGGGTGACAGCATTGAGTCTGGGGATGGGGGAGGAGGCTGCAGGGACACATGAGGATGGGGGTTGCAGGGACAGGGGCTGATGTGCCTTACTGAATGGGGGAGGTTTGAGGCCAACCAGAGTCTGAATGGGGGAGGCTTCCCAGCTCCCTAACAACACCCCCCCCAAAAAAACCTTCTCCCGCCCACGCCCAACACCTTCCAGAGTCACTCCCAGGCTCCTCCCCACTCCCTCAACTCCCCCATTACCCCTGACAACCCCAAGCCTTTGCCCTGCTTCTGACAGGTGCAGGAAACACAGTTCTGTCGTGTATTTTAAATGAATTACCCAAAGTTCTGCGTTAATACGCCTAGTGAGGGATATATTTAAAAACAAAAAATGACCAGAATCTTTTGGTTTTCGTCTGCAGTGTTACAGACACACTCGCTGACAGATATTTTGAAATAAATGACCAAACTTGAAACTGTCATGATTATAGTGTGTTAGTTTGACAAATAAAATATGCAGCTTTTTGCTGAATTTTCAAATATTTGTGCGGAATTTTTAATTTTTTGGTGCAGAATTCCCCCAGGAGTATACAGTTGTCCAGGCTGCTGGGAAGTGAATTCAGTACTGGGGGTGGGGCTGGCTGGGCAGCCCCTGGGCCCCGACTCCTCTGTGCATCCCCTGAACAGGGGCAGCCCGGGGGAGCATCCCCCTGGGAAAGGATGGCTGCTCAACAGCTCCCCCTGGGGGCAGGGATCCCCCCTCCCTCAGCCCTGAACCTCCAGCAGCTGCTGCTCTCCTCTGGCTGGGGAAACCCCCAGTGACTCTATCCCCACTACCCAGCCAGGTGTCCCCTCTGCTGAGCCCAGGGCAGAGCCTGGCTCTGAGCGTCCCACCAGGGTGAGACCCCCCCAAGGGTTCAGGTGGGTGTGGGGCTGGGAGTGGGGAAGCAGAGCGAGGCCCCTCACCTGCTACCACCAGCTCCACGGGGTCGCTGGGCTCCGACCAGACGGGTGGGTCTGATTTGGTGCTATATCGGCAGCTGTAGCTCCCGGCGTCTCTCCGGCTCACACTGCGAATGGGAAACCGAGTCACGTCCCCAGCCGGCTCCACGTCCTGCAGCGCGTTCGGGTTTCCATCTTTGTACAGAAGGAACCTCATGTTCCGGTGCTGACCCCGACACTGGAGGGTCACGGCTCTCCCCAGGGCGACCCCCCTGCTGGGGCGCAGGGAGATGGAGGGTTTGGGGTAGTAGGTCTCTGCAGTGAGAAGGAGACAGGCCGTAAGACAGACCCCGGCACAGTCACTGTGTCCCGTCCTCACCGCATGGCCCCAGAGACGGGGCCCCTGGGAGAAAACCCAGCCAGAGGCACCTCTCCGAGATCCCAGAGATTCCTGGGAACTACGCCCGAAACTGCCTGAGGACCTAAATCCAGAGCACCCCTCTCTACCCATCTATCTACTTAATGGGCCCCCCCAGCCCAGTGTCCCCCTCCCCATTCCCAACCCCCCATGGGCCCATCTAGCCAGTATCTCCCCAAGGGTGAGTGCACAGAAGCCACCAGTAACTGCTGCGTCTCTGGGTCCCCGGCCGGATGTCCCATCTGCTGGGCCCAGGGCTCAGGACGGAGCCCGGCTCTGAAGGTTCCATCAGGGCGGACACTCACCGATGGTCTGGCTGGGTGTAGGGCTGGGAGCGGGGACACTGAGCCGGGCCCCTCACCTGCAACAATGATCTGCACGATGTCACTGGCATAGGACCAGTTGAGCGGCTCCCATAGGGCGTGGGATCGGCAGCTGTAGGCCCCTGCGTCTTCCCACCTGGCGCTGGGGATGGTGAATTCGTCCCCGTCACCCTCCAGCTCCCGGATTTCAATTCCATCTTTATACAGAAATAACCTCCTGCCCCAACACTGACACTGACAGCGGATGGTGACGGCTCCCCCCGGGGCGATCACCGCGCCGGGGCTGACGGAGATGGAGGGGCTGAACCAAAGGAATGCTGCATTCACACACAAACAGGAGTGAGATGGGGAGACACAAACCCCTCCCCGTGTGTCTGTAACCTGCCCTTAGCGCCCAGCCCCAGAGACAGCATCAGGGGTAACAGACACCTCACTGCATCTACAGGGAACCTGTGGGCCGGGTTCTGATCTCAGCCCCTGGGGTCAATCCAGAGTCACCCCTGGCTGCAGTGGGGACAGTCCCCATGGGAGTCAATAACAGGAGGTTGAAGTGAGTTTTGGGGTGAAGGTTCAGGGCTCAGATCCTCTTTTCCCCTCCCCAACCCCCGTCCTAAACACTAAAGTTTCCCCAGCCCCACAGATACTCACATCCTGACATCCCGATCTGCCCGGCCAGCCAGCAGCCTGGAGAGAAGACGGATCATTAGGGACCAGATCCCAGAGCAACTGGATCCTACACCCTGGGCTCAGATCCCCAGCGCCCCCCACCCCCACCTGCCCGCCCACCCGCCATGGGCACACGCCCTTGTCTCACATCCCCACCATGGACAAATGTGCTGATCTCAGATCCGCCCCCCCATGGAGACACACCCTGGTCTCACATTCCCCCCACCCCCATGGGAACACATCCTGGTTTCACATCCCCCCCATGGAGACACACCCT
>NC_048313.1:6295794-6319514 GCF_013100865.1 Trachemys scripta elegans
CTGGCGCACGCCCTTCCAGCTTCCTCGGTTTCCTGCCCTGGACAGTGGGGCTGGGCCCCCTGCGTTCCCACCCCAGCCCCCAGGAGGCCGAGACGGCGCGAAGGGGGGGGCGCCCCTGGATTCCCGCCCCAGGAGGCACCGGGCTTGAGGCTGCCGTGACTTTCTCCTCTGCCCCCCGGCACCGCGAGAGAGGGGCGCGCCCCGGGGGGGCTGCGTTCTGTCTACGGAGCCGGGTCGGGGAGCGACATCTAGAATCCCAGATTTCCCCCACTCCAGCGACTGAACGATGGCGACCAACATAGGCGACCAGCGGGCCTCTGAATGGTGATCTTTGCATGTTGGGTGCTTGGGTGGGAACAGGTTGCTCGTTAATATACTGCTGCGTTGAGGTTTTTGTGGGGAAGGGGAGTAGAGGAAGCAGTGAAATGTCTCTAGCAGGGACTGTCTTCTTTTGACAGGAGCCTGGATTTATGGGCCAAAGCAAACTAAGCTCCCCTTATTCTCCCAGGCTGCCACACGCCCTAGTCAGTTAGCCGGGCTGGATCGTCTTGTCACCAAATAGCTACAAAGGAATCTTCTCTTTCAGAACATAAGCTAGTGATTCAGAAGGGACAGGAACGGGTCCTTGTTCTCTGTGCGTTGTAGCGAGCCGGACACAGTGGCTGACACTGTGCACAGGATCATCCTCATCTTGTGTAGTTATAATTTTAAAATGACGTGGAAGAGAATGTTGACTTTTTAAGGCGAGAGTTGCCACCTGCTATGTAAGACCCTGACCTTGTCGAGGGTCTTTTTCTACTGCACCATGGAAAGGCCCATCTTTTCTCACGGCCTTTGAAAATGGGGCAAAGCAAGGTTGGGGTGAGCAGTGGTGGGTTAAGCCAGGTTTTTTTTACTGGTATAGCTGTTTCAGTTAGGGGTACGATTGATATTGCTGAAATAGTTATGCCCGGGTGGATTCAGCTACACCAGTATAGCTGATTTCCCTCGTGTGGGAATGAGCTATACCCGTATAAACATCTTGATGACTGCATCCACGCTAGGGAAGGTTAATGCACCGACTTTAATTATACCGGTATCAAAGTGGTCCAGCTTGTGTGTCTAAACAAGTCTTCTGCATCTTTGTTACGTCAAGTGTGACTAGCGTAGATGGGTGAACCCCTTTAAATGCTTCAGTAAGTTGAAATGTTTACTGGTACTGAGGCTGTGAGGATAAAAATTCTGAGCACAAATCTGAAAGAGCCAGTCAGAGTGACCAAGGAAGCCAGAAGCAAATTAATGGGCTCATCGCTGAAGAGCTGCAGTAAAACCTTTTAAGTGGTCTGTGGATTTCACATTAGGGGGTGGTTTTTCTGTCATAAACATTAAGTCAAAGGCTTAGAAATATAGCACAAAGCAGACTGCCTTAGTATGAGAACTTGTCAAACTAGTGTCGTTTGGCTGACTTTGGTATTAAGTGTAACATTCGTGATTTGCATGGCTGCGTTTAGCACTGTGAAGTTCTGAGCTCCAGTCCTGCTATGAATTCTCCGCAGGCAAAACCACTTGGCCCATGTGGGTCCCCTGTCAACTTTGTTGGAAGGTCCCTCGCTGAGCTCATTGTAGGCTGGGACCCTCCCAGAGTGGACACACATTTTCAGTTCCTTTTTAAAGGCCTCAAAACTACATGTGAATCGTTTTGCTGCATACCAGGGTGTTGTGGGTTTTAAAGGTTGTCGGGGGTAGGAGGAAAACTGAGGGTGTTCCTTTTTTTCTTCTTTTGTGATGTATAAAGAAATCTCTTTTACCGTTAACTGTTTATTGGGATTTACCTGTGTTTGAGGGGGAGGTTTATGCGGTTGGCAAGCGAGTCATAGCTTAGCAAACTCTTAAGGCCGGGACGAACATTAAATCATCTAGCCTGACCTCCCATTTAACAGGCCATAGAATTTCCCCTAATTCCCCTTCTACTGACCCCAATAACTTGCATTTAACTAAACAAGCGTCTTCCAGAAAGGCATCCAGTCTTGATTTGATACCATCAAGAGATGGAGAATTCAATTCGGCACAACCTGTGGGAGTTTGTTCCATTGGCCACAGACCCTTGCAGTTACAAATTTGTGACTCGTTTCTAATTTGTTTGGCTTTAACGTCCAGCCACTGGGTCTTGTGCTCCATCATGGTGTGGGTCAAAACCTTTTTTATGAAACCAGGAGGATGGTGCATTAGATAAAGAGTCAAAGAGATCTTTTCTTCTAACAATCAGTTTTGAGTTAAATCAGTGTTGGAAAGAGAGTCTGGAAAGATCTTCCCCTAGCCATTGGCTTAGAATCCTGCAAAGCCTTAACTTTCCCCATGTCACCTTGGTACTTGTGATGTCATAGTCCTGCCAGTTCTCCAGCCGGATGGATAGATATCAATCATGATTTGAATCACCAAGTGGAAAGCCTCCATTTAAACCATCAATTTAAATCAACTTTTCCATTTGTACTTCAGTTATTTTTTTTATGAAAGGTGCGTTCTCTCATTGGTTGACAGAACCATTAAAATGTAGCACCTTTACAGTAGATGTGGTTAATCTTTTTGCTATCTTTGGGTGTACAGTATATCTATATACACTTATTTAAACAATTATATAGCTTAATATTTTCAGATTATTAATTGTACATTTTTAGTATGTTGGAAAAAGGAGAATGAGATATTGCTTAGTTAAGTATCGGGGGGTAGCCGTGTTAGTCTGTATCTACAAAAACAACAAGGAGTCCGGTGGCACCTCAAAGACTAACAGATTTATTTGGGCATAAGCTTTCGTGGGTAAAAGCCTCACTTCTTCAGATGCATAGAGTGAAAGTTACAGACGCAGGCATTATATACTGACCCATGGAGAGCAGGGAGTTACTTCGCAAGTGGAGAACCAGTGTTGACAAGGCCAATTCAATCAGGGTGGATGTAGTCCACTCCCAATAATAGATGAGGAGGTGTCAATTCCAGGAGAGGAAAAGCTGCTTCTGTAATGAGCCAGCCACTCCCAGTCCCTATTCAAGCCCAAATTAATGGTGTTAAATTTGCAAATGAATTTTAGTTCTGCTGTTTCTCTTTGAAGTCTGTTTCTGAAGTTTTTTTGTTCAATGATAGCGACTTTTAAATCTGTAATAGAATGACCAGGGAGATTGAAGTATTCACTTACTGGCTTTTGTATGTTACTATTCCTGATGTCCGATTTGTGTCCATTTATTCTATTGCTTAGTTATTACTGTTGTGCCATATATATAAAGTTTGATGTCATAAGTTAGATGTTTTCCCCGGATTCTTTCTTTATATAGAAAAGCAGCCTTTAACTCAAAGTTTTTCTGGTAGAAGTTCATGGATTCAGCAGTTTTATTTTCTAATTACTTTAGGCCTAACATATCTTGTATTAAATTCAGATTTTCTTTTAAACAGGTTTATTTTTAAAAAGTAAACCTTATTAAAATTTAAATAATCAAAAAATCTGATTTAATAAAAATAATCATTGATTTTTATCCAGTCAACCATGGAGTCTTTCAGGAAAGAACTGGGTAGACAAGACATGAATTTCTACCATAAAACCTCTTAATGCCTTCATTATAAGCAAAAGGCGACACAACATTGGTATGAAATCTGATCAGTTTAGGGGCATTCTACTCAGCTTCCTAAAATATCCTCTCCCTGGCCAAGCAAGATGAGTTTGTATAGTTTTCTTCATAGTTTAGCTGGGTGTTTTCTAAGCCCTGGGGCTTGCCAGATGTTGGACAACTGAAAATAAGCCGTGTCATTTTGAAGTGGGAAGCACGCTTCTTTTATTTTTTTTAGCGATTTCCTTTTTTATTTTTTAAAAAAGTAAATCGACAGCTCTTTGAAAGTCACTCGGCGGTTTGATGCATAGAAGTAGTTGTGGCAGCAGGTGGATTAATGAGCAAAATGCAGGTGAGAAGGGCAGAGGTATAACACCCTGTAATGTTGCCCTCTGACTTACCTGTGAAGCCGAAAGCTTGTTTGTGTTGTCATAAAGACACTAGATGCCCGGGAGCGAAATAGCCACACCAGACTCAATGGGACTATCTGAGCGTATGCGCCTTTGTCGGATAGAGAAGGGGACTGGCAGTAAGGGACAGAGCTAGACACGTCTAAGTTTGACTCCGGATCTCATGGGTGAAGGCTGCTCCCCTCTGGCAGTTTGGTGATCTGTGTGAAATGAAGTATCTCAGTCCAATTCCTAGTGGCTATATCGTGTTTGGCTGTGGGAGGTCATGGAGACACGACTCCCAGAGCAGGATGGACCTAGTGATTTGGGTTCCTTTCCCTCCTAGCCTCTCTGTGCCTCGGTTTCCCCTCTGTAGCATGGGGGCGATAGCCCTGCCCAGCCTCATGCAGCTGCTGTGGGGATTAATACATTAAGATTGCAAAGTGCTTAGATACTACAGCAGGGAGTGGGGGCAGATAAGCATCATAGTGTGTCCTCATTAGTTACCGTGTGTGAGCAGGAGACCCTAGTGCGGAGGAGGAGGGAACAGCGGCAAGAGCTGAGGTGTGTGCAGTAGAGTGCCTGCCAAGAGAATCGCTGTATTTATCCTCTGGGTGGCACTCCTGCCTCCCTTCTGCTCTTAGCTAAAACTGCAGCTTGCTTTATCCTCGACTGCCTGGGGCTGACCCTTACCTGTTCAGCCAGGGCAAGGGGATTCATTCCCAGGCTCCAAGCGTAACTCTCATCTTTCTCTTGACACGTCCAGGGCTCCCCAGTACAATCTCGGGAACAACGCAGCCCGGGAAAACAGCATGGAGGGGCAGGCACACGAGAACCCTGAGTGGGAGAAAGCCAGGCAGGCACTGGCCAGTATCAGCAAAGCCAACGCCGCCTCTGGGACCAGCAAGGGCTCCAACAACGGACCAGCTAACACGCAGGTAACATGCCCCCCGCTTTTTGATGGGATTCTGGTCTCCTGGGAACCAGCGTGCCCGGAGATCTTACCCCGCCCCAGTGCCCGAGAGAAGGATCATACTGTTTCACGGGCTGACAGTGTAACCTAGTCAATAGAGCCCAGGACTGGAACTTGGGAGACCTGGCTTTGCTGGGTGAACCTGGGGAAGTCGCTTACCCTCCAGTCCCCTTCCTCTGCCTGTCTTGTCCATTTAGATCGTCAAACTCTCTAGAGCAGGGATGGTCTTGTGTATGGACAGCTCCAACCGCTGCAGGGCCCCCATCTGTTACCACAAATCACCTCAGACCACTTGGGATGACTACGTTTTATACCTTGCTGATTGGACACATTCGCTCTTCTTTATCTACGTGGCTGCTGCCCTCGGGAGCCCCAGCCCTGGATCGGGGCCCTGTTGTGTGAGCTGCTGTACAAACCCAGAACAAAAAGCCCCCAGTGAGCTTCCAGTCTGTCGTCTGACCCGGTTGACTTGTGTCCACACGCTGGTTTTAGACACGGTCTTCTATCGACAGTGTTGCGTGTGTGCACACGTCCTGCGCTACCTTATTGTGTATCGGTGCATGCTGGGAAAAATCTGGGTTGCTATCCCCTGCTGCCACAGCAGCAGGTCATATCCAGAGGTCTGGTACCCGGTGCAGTGCACCATGGGATAGCCAACAGAGGACTAACGGCGGCCACTGCGCAAGGCTAGTGGGGTCCCGTCTGCGCTCCCTAGTCACTGCCTTTCCTGATGATCCCGTGTGTTTCTCTGCAGTATGCCGCCCAGCAAGGAGACCCCAATGCTATGCAGCAGCAACAATATTACCAGTGGTACCAGCCGTACAGCTTCGGATACCCCTATAATTACTGTTACCCAATGGTGAGCGATTTATCCCCTGCCCTGTGCTTGTGATCTCTTAGGAGCTCTGGGGTCTAGCCCCAGCTCATCTCTTACTAAGTGACTTAGCATCAGCTCGTGAGAGGTGCTGGGCGGTGGGAGTTGACTTTGGGACGGGCTGGAAGCCTTTAATATCTTTTGCGGGGGGCAGGGCGTGTGTGTGTGGGGGGGGTGTGTGGTTAGCCAGCATTTGTAAAACCCTTGCCAAGTGCTGTGTCCTGATGCGACTGTGGGGCTGGGCTCTTCTCTGCAGAACGTCTACCCAGGCTACAGCTTCCCCAACCAGTACGGGGTCGCAGGCTCGTATTCCTCTTCGACGGCCCAGCAGCCACAAGGGCCGGGCCAGCACCAAGGGAACGTGAACCAGGTAGGTCCCAATGTCCCAGCCCTCGCAGAGCACTCAGGGGTCACGCTGCCCGGCCTTCTGGACAGTGCTCGGTTCTTTCCTCCCACCCAGGGCCAGGAGTCGTGTCAGGATGTGGCCTAGTGGTTAGAACAGGACTTGGCGCACCTGGGTTCAGTCCTTGGCTCAGAGGTGCCATGTTCCCTAGGAGTTGGAGCAGGAGGGACTAGGAGTGAGAAGTGACTGGATTCTGTTTGAGACTCTTGGCAGGAGTGTTGTCTAGTTAGAGGGGGGGCTGGGAGCCAGGACTCCTGGGTTCTCCTCTGCTCTGGGAGAGGAGTGGGGTCTAGTGGTTAGATTGGGGGGCTGGAAGCCAGGACTCCTGGGTTCTCTCCCCTGCTCTGGAAGGGGAGTGGGGTCTAGTGGTTAGAGTGGGGGGGGAGGGGGGCTGGGAGCCAGGACTCCTGGGTTCTCTCCCCAGCTCTGGGAGGGGGTGGGGTAGAGCACAGGGACTGGGTGTCAGGGCTGCCACCTGCTGGTTGTATGACAGCAGGCAAGAAACTGAGGTACACACTTTTCCTCTTGAGCCGGGGGCTTGTAACCCTTGGCCGCTCCCCAATTCTTAAGACGACGGGCTGAAAATGGCTGTTGGCCCAGTTCCCCCCTCCTTGCCCCGTGAAGGCCGTGGGGCTACACTGGTGTATCTGGGAGGGGGGATGGGCCAGTTTGTCTACACCTCTACCCATAATCTGCTTCTCACCGGGCCTTGACACTTGTGCAGGGCAGTCGTGTGCCACCCTCCACTGAGAGCGTCTCTCTCCCCCTTCCAGCCCCCGGTCCCTGGCATGGAGGAAGGCATGGCCTACCCCAACCAACAGCAGCAGATGGCCACCTCCAATCCCCCGCAGCCGCCTCCACAGCATGGCAACCACCCCGGGGGCGCCATGGGCCAGCAGCAGGGCGGCTCGTCCGGGGGCCAGCACCTGCAGCAGAACTCCTCCGGCGCCTCCTACAGCCAGCACGGCTACTCAGAGGGGCCCAAGCCCAAGAAGGGGCAGCAGCTGTGGAACCGCATGAAACGTGAGTCCTGGTCCTGAGTGCAAATGGCTACTCCTGGGTACCAGGCCTGGGAGGGGTCAAAGGATTAGAGCCGGGGGATCTGGAAGCCAGGACTCCTGGGTTCTGTCCCCAGCTCTGGGAGGGGAGTGGGATACTAGGGGATTAGAGCAGGGGAGGCTGGGAGCCAGCACTCCTGGGTTCTATCCCTGGGTCTGGTGGGTTAGAGCAAGGGGAAGGGGGCAGGGAGGCAGGAACAGAACCCAGCCATCCTGGGGGAGCGTGTTCTAGTGGTTAGGGTGGGGAGCTAAGACTTCTGGATTCTGTTCCCAGCTCTGGGTAGTTCTTACGGGTTAAAGCAGGGTGGGGGAGACTGGTGTCGGGTCTCCTGGGCTCTATTTCGCTCTCCTCAGCTGAGTGGCTGGATGAACTGGAGTGGGTCTCAGATCAGTCGCTCACCCTGTTGGCAGCACAGAGCCAGCCCCGCTCTGGCACTGGGAGCAGGACTGTATTTTGGCTCGTGCAACATCCCAGCTGTTGACAAGGTTCCTGTCACCGACCCTTTACTGGTGGCGAACGTGAGAGTTGGGGGCCCAGCGTAACTTTCAGAGCCCAGGTGAAGTTTGTGGCCCTGGTGATGAGGAAAAGCATCTCTCGACTTATAAATGAGCTCGGGCGATCCTAAATAGAGACATAATAAACACAGAGCCGCGTACACAGCTCTTCAGAGCGTATCAGCGCTTTGTGCTTGTTCCCAGTCTGTCAAAACGACTAATACCCCTTCCCTCCTCATGGGGGCGTGCTCTGCAATGGAGACTTTCCTCTAAGGGGCATCAAGTGTGTTAGCCTTCTGCCTTCTCTCTAGAGGCACTCCCCTCCCCTCCTGTATTGCTTGCCCTGTGTTTGGATGCAGCCGCTTCTGGGGTGGGGCGTGGGACTGGCTATACAGAGATGCTTGTCCTGGTGCTGAGATGCAGCCACCTCTGTAGCGGGGCACAGGACTGGTTATACAGGGGTCCCTCGCCTGATGCAGAGGTGAAGCCACCTCTGGGATGGGACATAGGGCTGTTTATACAGGGGTTTTAGCATCAGCCCAGCAAGACGACATAGCAGTTAAGGAGATTCTGTTTCCAAGTAAAATTAGAGAGATGGTGGATTGGCTTAAATCAAGTCCAACAGATGTTGGGGTCCCGTGTATCTAGTTTGGGGGCTTGATCTCGAGTGAGTCCCTCAAATCCAAGGATTTAATAAACTCGGAATTCACCTCCTGCTTCGAGCCATCCGGTAAACTTCTCCCTTGTCTCAGCAGAAGCCCCTGGAGCCGGCGGCCTGAAATTCAACATCCAGAAACGCCCCTTCGTGTTAACGAACCAGAACTTCGGGGCCTCGGACCAGCACGGCAACTTCGGGCCGCAGCAGAACTCGGAGAAACATCACAACCAAGGGTATGTGTCTCACTCCCCTGCCGCTCCGTCAGTCACACTCAACCCCTTAGGGAGGTGGGCTGGTCTATAAAGGGGGAAGCGACGCAGGGCTGGGAGCGACAGCGGAGTTAGAATCCCAGCCTGCCCCTAAACTCCCCGTGGGCAAAGTTTCTCATAAGATCAGCTCTCCACTCCCCTGTTCATCCTAGCAGCCCTTCTCTGCCCGTCTGGCTTGGATTCCTCTTCCTTGAATTATTTCCAGGGAGTTCTCTGGTCTATGTTAAAGAGATCAGATTAGATGATCACAACGGTGCCTCCTGGCTTTGGAAAAACCCTGGGGTGCCCGAAATGGGACACAGGACTCCAGTTGGGGGCTTCCCAGTGCCTTGTCCAACAGCGTTAATAGTTGCTCTCGTGATCGGGTGGTATCTGTTGTACTGGGGTCCCACTGAGCCCGCCCGTTCCACCAGCCTGGGCTCCTTCACACTGTCCTGCTGTACACACACGCACTCAGCTGTGGACTCACACAGAGTCTGCAGTCAGCTCTGTGTGGGAAGACTCAGCTCGGGGAGTTGCCCGGCACTCTGTTGCACACACCCTGTGGAGTGTAAACCCAAAATTATATGGTCTTATGCTGTATCGAGATCTATACGGTATAAGCTCATGACATTCGCTCCCTCCCTCAATGGGGAGGAAGATCTGCACAGCTTTTTACCCCCTCCCCGGTTATGAATTGCACAAACCGGGTTTCAGAATAAACACAAAAGGTAAATGGTAAGTGATTTTAAGAGACAGCAAACAGAACAAAGCAGATCACTGAGCAAATAAAACAAAACACGCAAACTAAGCTGAATACTGACTACAAATAATTTCTCACCGTAAATGTTGTTTCAAGCGGGTTGCAGAGTTTCTTGAAGGTAAACTGCACTGCTGGCAGCTTAAATCTCCAGGGATTCCTATTACAGGCCAGACCTTTCTCGCCTGGGCTCAGCCCCTGCCCCACCCCCCCCCCAGCTTAGTTCCTTTGTTTCTTCAGGTGTTTTCAGCAGTCTCCCTTCTTGGGCAAGGAGGCAGTGGAGAAGAACCAAGATTAACTCACTCCCCGGCCTTAAATATGATTTGCATATGGCAGGAATCCTTTGTTTCCTTGTTTGACCCCCACCCACTCCTAATGGAAAAACACTAGAAGCCCAAGATGGAGCCTAGTACCAGGTGACATGATCACCTGACCCTGTAATGTCAGAGCAGCATCTAAGGAAACTTCTGGGAAGACGGGAGATTCGTATCTTCAAAGTTGGATTGTCCTTCCTAATGGCCCATCCAGGCTGTTTGCGTACTGTCTGGTGGGCGTTCCCAGGGTGTACACACAGTTGTAATTGTTACATAGTCAGTATTCCCAACTTCAGATACAGAAATGATCCATGCGTACAAATTGGGTAATCCTATTCAGTAAATCAGAACCTTTCCAATGATACCTCACATGACCCATGCTGCATAAAACACATCTTAGTTGTGCCATATTCATATCATGACCATATCTCAATGAAGAATATGGGATGTCGTATCCCCATATCTTCTGGCCTGATCTAGCCTAGGTTTGCCCCATCTTGGGATCTATAAGTCCCATCAGCTTGGGGCGGGTCTGTGCCCTGGACTGCAGGAGTTTATATCCCCTTCCAAACCCTGCTTGAGTGGCTCACCCTGGGTCTTTAATGTCTGGCTTCTATTCTGGTCCTTTCCCCCCCAGCTCGTCCGCTGGCAAACCAGAGGACTGGCCCCAGGACATGAAGGAATACGTCCAGCGCTGCTTCACCGCCTGCGAGTCGGAGGAGGACAAGGACCGCACGGAGAAGCTGCTGAAAGAGGTGCTGCAAGCCAGGCTGCAGGATGGCACAGCCTACACCATCGACTGGAGCAGGGAGCCGCTGCCGGGGTGAGCCACAGTGCCGGTGGGGTGAGGGCTGGGGTGGCGGAACAGAGCGGGGCTGGGAGCCAGGACTCCTGGGTTCTGTCCCCAGCTCTTGAGGGGCCGTGGGATGTAGTGGTTAGAGCAGAGCGGGCTGGGAGCCAGGACTCCTGAGTTCTCCAGATACAGTCGGGAGTAGGCACTGTTGTAAAACAGGGGTGATCTCAGCCCCCCAAGAAGCAGGTAGCTGAGCTCTGACCCCCCAGCGGCGCTTCTCGTAACGTGCCCTCTCCCTTCCAGGCTGGGCAGGGACAGTATGGCTGAGAGCCCCAAGAAGAAGCGCTGGGAGATGTCTTCGCTTCACGCTCCCCGGGGCCCCATGCCGGCCGGCTTGTCGCAGCAGCAGCAGCAGCAGAGGGGCAACGGTGGGGGCGGCGCGGTGGGCTCCCAGTCCCAGCGCGGTGGGGGTGGCGGGGCCAGCCGGGCCCGAGGGAACAGCTTCCCCACCAAATTCGGGAACCGCAACGTCTTCATGAAGGAGAACAGCTCGTCCTCCAGCGCCGGCTCCCGCTCCCGCTCGTCCTCTCGCTCGCCCAGCCGCCACTTCCGGCGCAGGTAGGGGGCTGCGGGGCCGGGGCTGCGTGGGGGCCCAGCCAGAATACCGGGATACATGAGGGTGGACTCCTCAGACAGCCCTAGCTAGACCCTGAGGGCGGGATGTGATTGGAAACAAGATCAGACCCCAGGGCCTGTCCTACCCGGCGTGTCTCTCTTCTCTCTCCCCCCCCAATCAGGCCCCTGGGCCTGTCTAGCCTGGTATTCCCCACCCCAGGCCCAGCCAAGCTGGTATCCCTCACGCCACTGGCTCAGCCCCTCGGGCCCCTCCAGGACCCTGAAAAGCTAAGTTAACCTGCTGCCCTGGTGGGTGGGGAGACAACATTGGAAATGGGACCCCAGTGTGACTGGCACAGCGACGCCTGCCTGAGTCTGCAGAGAGCCTGAGCCTGTTGCTCGGAGTGGGGAGAGCTGCCTGTGCTTCTCCTCCTCAGGGGGAGCTCTCCCCCCCTCCCCCCCCATGCAGGAGACTGGGGGGGGCAGCGGGGGAAGAGCCCTGGACTGGCTCTTGGAGGAGGGGTGGAGAGGGCCCCAGGATTGCTGTGGGCAGGCCCTTCGGGGGAAGGGGGCAGGGCTGAGATGCCGGGCTCTAACCTTGCCTCTTTCGGGCAGCGATTCCCATTCGGACTCCGACAGCTCCTTCTCCGGCACCGACTGCCGCCTGGCCAGCCGCAGGAGTGCGCCGAAAAACCGCGGCCGAGGGGGGCACATGGAGCGGGGCCGCATGAGGATGCAGAGGGGTAAAAGGTAACCCTGCCGCGTCCCGGTCTTAGGCGCGCCAGCCAGGAAGTGGTTAGGTGGGGGGCTCTCGGGGTCGGGACCAGCCTGGCTTAGCTTCAGGTCAGTCCGTGGCGTCGCTGTCCAAACCAGCAGAGTTTGAGTGCAGACGGGGAGCCAGGACTCCTGGGTTCTCCTGGGCTCTCGGTGGGGAATGGGCGCTAGTGGGTTGGAGCAAGGGCAGAGTGGGAGTCAGGACTTCTGGGTTCTATCCCAGTTCCTCCCACAGACTTGCCATGTGATCCTGGGCAAATCTGCTGCCCCCTCCACTTGGCTGCTGTGCTGAGCCTCCCGGCCACGTCCCTTTCAGGCATGACCAGGGCCCCTCCAAGCGCAACCGCCGGCGGAACGCCATGGACTACGAGGACCCTGAGAAGGAGTTCAAGAAGCAGCGGCGGGCGGCCCGCTTCCAGCACGGCCACTCCAAGAAGCTGCGTCTGGAGCCCCTCATCTTGTCCATCAACAGCCTGGACCCTGCCGGCTCGGAGAGCCTGGACTGGAATGAGCTGAAGATTATGGGCACCTGTCAGGAGATCACCAAGCACTACCTACGGCTCACGTGCGCCCCAGACCCCTCCACCGTCCGGCCTGTCTCGGTGAGCGCCGGGCAGCCTCCGCTGGGGTTACTGGAGTGCCCCGGGGCAGGCCCCATCAGGCCAGGGGCCCCAGATGGGATTGGGGTGGGGGGAACATAATGCTGGGAGCCGAGGAGGTGTCCCAGCTGAGATCACAGCTCTGAGGGTATCCAGTGAACCAGCAAGGCGAGGAGCTAATGCTCTGTGCCACGTGAAAGCTGGCAGGCCTGGTACTCTGCTGGTGCCATCGGGCACTAGTGGACAGAGCGCCGGACTGGTGTCCAGGATGCCTGGGGGGGGGCAAGTCACATCCTGTTTCCTGCCTCAGTTTCCCCTCCCAGGCTTTGTCTGTGTCATACTCCAGTGGGGGACTCTGCCTAGGTAGCACCCCACATATGGAAGCTGGGTGAGGGTGGGCCCCGGATCTGGGTTGGGGGCTGATCTCGGGTTGGGGTCCAGGCAGCCCCTAGCATTATGGTCATCACCCCCCAAAGGTGCACCCCTCCAAAGCAGCGATCAGCCGGCCCGCAGGCCAGCCTGGCTTCGCGGCCTGCTGTCTCGTGAAGCACTGGGGCTGGGAGCTGAGGTCTGCTCCCCATGACAGCCAGGACACTAACGCTGCCCTGTCTAGTGCGGGCGCTGCTGTCCCCTGGGTGTCGCCGCTCTCACTCGCGTCCCCTGCTCACCCAGGCGCTCTACGTCCCCAGGTGCTGAAGAAATCCCTGTCCATGGTGAAGTCGCACTGGAAGGAGAAGCAGGATTATGCCTTTGCTTGCGAGCAGATGAAATCCATCCGGCAGGACCTCACGGTGAGTTGCCCGCCCCTCCCCCGGGAGGGGTCCACGGGGAACTGAGCTGCAAAAATGGACCTTGGCAAAGGCCTTCCTCCGAGGGCCCCTCTACACCGGGAAACCAGCCGCTTTGGATGCAGAGTCACGACTCCAGTCTAGGGTGTCCACACGAGTTCACGCTGGATCATTCTGCTGCTATCCGTGTTGGTTAACGTCTCCATATAGACAAGCCCTAAATGACTGGACATGGTGCGACTTGGGACTCCTGGGTTCTCTCCCCAGCTCTGGGAGGAGAGTGGGGTCCAGTGGTTAGAGCAGAGAGGGCTGGCAGCCAGGACTCCTGGGTTCTCTTATCCAACCGTACTTCACTTGCTGTTTGACCTCATTCAAAATTGGTGGCAGCTACAAGCAACTTCCTGTCTTGCGTCGGGAGAGGAATTCTCCCTTCCTAGACAGGTGGCTTCATACGTTACTGTCTCACTATATTCTGTGTGTACAACCTCTTCCTCCCGGCCCTCGGATCCCCCAGCGCTGACTCCTTGGCCGTGGGGTTAACTTGTCCTCACTCTCCGGAGCTGCCCACCTCGCTGGCCTGCCCTGTTGGCACCGCTGCGGGAGCAGCTAGTCAGAGTTCTTAAGGTGGCCCCTCGGAGGCCCCCCGACCTCTGCCACTCTTGGTACAGGAGAAGCGGCTCCATGGGACAGTCTGGTGGCAGGACGCTCATCACCGGGGGAGGGGGTTGTGTTTGAATCCGACCTGGATAACGCAGGGATCGTCCCGTCGCATGGGGGGTCCCTGCTTGTGTCTGGAGTAACCAGTCTCTCCCGCTCCATGCAGGTTCAGGGCATCCGCACGGAGTTCACGGTGGAGGTGTACGAAACCCATGCCCGGATAGCGCTGGAGAAGGTGAGGAGGGGTGGGCATCTGGGTTGTCGACTGCACGCTCGCTCCGTCATTGGAGGGGCGGCTGTCGGGGGAGGCGGGCAGGGGGGGATGTCTGTCGGCTGAGATAAAACTTGAGCGTTGGAGGCAATGTGGAATGGGCCGGGTGTAAGGGGTGCAAAAAAGGGCAAGTTGGCTTGAGCATCCAATTGGACTCCTGGGTTCTATCCCTGACTTTGGGAGGTGGTGGGGTCTAGTGGTTAGAGCAGGGGGGGCTGGGAGCCAGGACTCCTGGGTTCTCTCCCCAATCCCTCAGTAATGCGTTTTGGGTGAGTCAGGCCCCGCCCCGATAACAAGAATTCCCGTCTCTCCCCAGGGAGATCATGAGGAATTCAACCAGTGCCAGACCCAGCTCAAGTCTCTTTATACGGAGAACCTGCCGGGCAACGTGGGGGAGTTCACCGCCTACCGCATCCTCTATTACATCTTCACCAAGAACTCCAGCGGTGAGCGAGCCGGGCAGGCCCTGGCCGGGGACGGGAGGGGAAGGCCCATGCAGTATAAATATGCAGAGCCTCCTTGGCTGCTGGCCCCACATTCCCTAACCATAGAGATCCTGCCCTAGAGGGTGTCATTTTCCCCTCCCCAAGCTCAGCCCTTGGCCACAGATCGGGGATGCACAGCCCTTGGGTGGGGTCCCCCCTTGGCTGCAGAGCTGTGCCTAGAGTGGTTGCCTACATAAGTGCCACTCTATCCGTCACCCTGCTCCAGTCTGCGCTCTATGGTGAGCCTTGGAGGACTCCCCAGGGATTCTGAGCCATAGAGGCCCCCAAAGAGCCAATGAAAATGGCCATCTGATATGGAGAGCCTCCCAGACAGTGCCAGGAGACCGACCTGGCTCTGCAGCGCCCCCAGGGCTGGGAACGGGCCTGTGGCCAGCTGCGGTAACCACCTGCCTCCCCTCCCCTGCAGACATCACCACGGAGCTGGCCTACCTGACCAAGGAGCTGAAGGCGGACCCCTGCGTGGCCCACGCGCTGGCCCTGCGCGCCGCCTGGGCCCTGTCCAACTACCACCGCTTCTTCAGGCTGTACCGCCAGGCGCCCTGCATGTCCGGCTACCTCATCGACAAGTTCGCCGAGCGGGAGAGGAAGGCGGCGCTCAAAGCCATGATCAAAACGTATGTCGAGCCGGGAGGGCGCCCCGCCCGCTAACCTCACCCCCTGCCTGGCGGCTGGGCTGAGGTGCCCCCTCGCGGGCTGAGCGCTGTCCTCCGGAGGCGCCCGGCGCCTCCCGTCCAAATCAGGGTAGAGATGTGGGTGCATCCAGTCACATCTCTCCCTCTCCTCCGGTCGACTGTACGGCTGTGTCCGATTGGCCAGCTAGGGCAGGGGTTAGGAAGGATCCCACACTGGAAGGGGGGTGACCTAGCTCGGGGCGGGGGGAGAGTCGTCCATGATCTTAACCAGCCCCTCTGGTTCTGAGCAGTCGTCTCCATCCGGCAGGTAAGTAGAACGTAGCCAGTGTGCAGCGGGGCCCCCGTCATGGACTCGTCTCTGCTCCGTGCCCAGATGCTGGGCAGCCCGTGGCTCGAAGCGGGGAGCTGGGACCAGCCTGGCTTGGGCTGAGGCAGGGGATTGCAGCCCGGCAGCGACTCTTCCGGGCGTGGGGGGCTTAATTTGTGGGAGATCAACATTGGCACCTTGCCAAGGGGTGGCAGATCCAGGTGTCCTAGTGCTGTAGCCCCCAGACAGGACTGGTGGTGGGCGATCCCGTTGTGCTGGATGGTGGCACTTTTCTGGAGGTCAGATCTCCTGAAACCTTCTCCGTTCTGATTCGGAAAGTGCTGGTGGTTCCCTCCTGGAGCGGGGGAGGCTTGGCTGCCCTCCCTCTCCCGCTGAGATGCGGTGGAGGAGGCAAACTTCCTGCTGGGGGGAACAAGGGCAAAGCTAGAGAGGGCGGCCAGAGGACGGGGGAGGGTTGGGAGTGGCCTAAGGGGCCACCGTAGGAGAGTCTCCTGGCCACACAGGGAGATTCTAGCAGTCAGATCGTGCCCCAGGGCAGCTGCCTTCCCTGCTCTCAAAACCAGGACCTCGTGCTGCTCCTTAAGGGCATGGGGTGCAGCCCCCCCCGAAGAGCATGGGTGTGAGGGGAAGGAGGTATCTGTTACCCACCGCCTGACCTGGGATGCGGATGGTTGCTGTGGGGGGTGCAGGCAACCGAACTGATGGCGGTGATGGGTGGGAGCTAGCGGTTTGGGGCAGGCAGTTACCCGTTTGGCTGTGATCTCTGTTGTGGGGTGCTGCCTGGGGGTCAGGTCTGGGAAGGGCAGGGGGATCAGAGCTGCGGGGCTGGGGGGGAGTGTGTGTGCAGGCTGTTTGGGGGGTCAGGTCCAGGGGGAAATGGTGGTGTGGGGTCAGATCTAATGGGGCAGGGTGTTGTGGGGGGCAGATCTGAGGTGGAGGGGTGTACTGGCTACATCCCTGGGGCCGAGATCCATTAGGTGGTGGTTCAGTCTGTGCTTGTCCTAACCTGCCTCCTGCTGCGTTTTTCCCGCCCTGTTCCTTGGTGGGTTTTGTTTATTTGTTTCGTTTTGTTTCCTTCAGTTTCCGCCCGGTGCTCCCCGTCTCCTACGTTCAGTCCGAGCTGGCCTTCGAGGCTGCGGAGGAGTGCCAGCTCTTCCTAGCCGCTCTGTCCCTGGTGTACACGGGCACCGACGCAACCAAGATTGACTGCAGGCAGAGCTTAGCAGTCCTGGCCAACTTCTAACCTCTCCCTCCCCGCTCCAAAGCCCCCCCTCTAATCGCAACCAAAGGGTAATGGCGGCTCGGTGTGTGCCACAGGCCAGCCACCGGGGCATGCCCCCTGCCCCCACGCACCTCCGCAGACGGACGAGGGTAAGCCGGACGGCCGCTGGACAGCTCCTCCATGGCGTGCCGGGCAGGGGCCCACGCGATGTTAACGCTTTTCTTTAGTCTCTTGCCAGCGGATCGTTCTTTGGGGGCACTGGGGCGGGGAGGGTCAGCCTGTCCTCCGCAGCAAAATGCCCTCACCTGGCATGACCGCTGTCCCGTTCGGCCATGCCAGCCCGCGCCACCTCAGTCTTCGGCTCGGCGCACGCACGCCCGTGTTCGAAGAACCGCCCCTACCCCCACCGATCTGTGTATATGGTGTCGGGAGGAATCAACTACGAAACGCAACACTCTTTCCTTTCCTCCCGCCCGGAGCAATCGGAAGTGAACTCCGGAAGGAAAGAAAAACCCAGAGCTTAGCTGGGCTGCCTAGTTAAACCACCCTAGCAACAGGAAGCAAACGTCTAGAGCCGGCCGGTCTGGAAATCTTTTCCAGAACTGTAGTCTAGATCCTCCTGGCACTTTAAAAGCCAAGGAAACCATTTCCTCTGTGCAATGCTGATCTCTTCTTGGAAATGTGATTTCTCTGTGTATATTTCTTCAGGATATGCTGTACAGAACCCCACCCTTCTATGATGTAAATAAGGAGATAAATCCATTGTATTTTGTAAAGTATCTTTTCTACTTTTTTTAATTATAAACTTTAGCAGGTCGGGATGTGATTTTTCTTTTGTTGACATTGTTGGGGGTTTTTTGGGGGTTTTTTTTTTTTTAAGAGTAGATCTTTTGTTGGATGTTGTGTATATTTCCACCTTGATCTGAAACTAACGTTGTCTCAGTTTTCTCTTTCTCTCTTACCCCTGCTTCTGAGCTTTTTGGCCAGCCTTGGAAAGAAAGCCAAAAAAAAAAAAAAAGGCACATCTGGGCAAAAAGAGAAAAGAAAGAGAGAGCAGCGGCGGAGAATGAAAGCCGAAAGATCGAGCCCCGATCGGCTCTACCCCCCGCCTCAGAGACTGTTGCTTAGAGACATTGTAAGAATCGGGGGAACCTGATGCAGAGAGTGAAATTGGGGTGATGCAGATCACACAGCTGCCGGGAATTGGTCGTCCCTCCGCTAATGGATTCAACCAGTCGCCAGCAAATCTTCCAATCACGTCTAAGTTTCACCGTTTCTATGTCCTGGAGTTTTTTTTGTCTATGCTCAGTTTAGTTGATTTTTATTTATTATTTCCCCCCCCCCCCCATTTCCTCAGTTTCTTTACAGGTAACTTGGTAATGATCCATCCCCTTCCCTTTCCCCGCCCTCAGTTTACTTGTCTTTTTATTTTTATTTTTTTTCCTTTCTTCCTATAGTCTCTTTAGCATCTCATTCTCCTCCCGAGCCTTCCCCCTTCCTTTCTTTTGTTGGACATATGTAACTTTCTGATGTGCACTCGACAGCATGAATAGCTGGATTTCAAATGCTCTTTTTTTTTCTTTCCAGAAACTTTTCCTTTTTTGAGGAGTATTTTTCTCGAAATTGAAAATTAATAAAAACGACAAACGTAGGAAGAAACGCCTCGGGCCCCTGTCTATTTTTGAGGCTGGATCAGGGGATCTCATGTGGGACTTGGGATGCTGGCGTTTGCCCTAGTGCTTGTGACCTTGGGCAAATCGCTCGGGGCCACATTTCCAAAGGGATTTAGATGCTGAAAGATGCAGACAGATGCCTAATGTGGCATAAAGTGGCCCTAGGTGCCGGACTTGCTTAACCCTCTGTCACCGAGTGTGGGGGACTCAGGGCCCTGCACCCCCCACTTCCTGCGATTCACCATGACTCTCAGCCAGTAAAACAGAAGGTTTATTAGATGACAGGAACACAGTCCCAGACAGAGCTTGTAGGTACAGAGAACAGGACCCCTCAGTCAGGTCCATCTTGCGGGGTGGGAAGCCCAGACCCCCATCTGGGCCTCCATCTGTTTCCCCAGCCAGCCCCTGCGCTGGCCTTTGTCTCTTTCCCAGGCCAGGAGGCCACCTGATCTCTTTGTTCTCCAACACCTTCAGTTGGCACCTTGCAGGGGAGGGGCCCAGGCCATCAGTTGCCAGCAGACAGGGCATCGACCCTTCTGTGTGCAGACACCATCACACCTGCCCTCTAGGGCTCTGCAACAATCACACCCCCTTATCCCACCACCTAGATACTTAAGAACTGCATAGGGGAAACGGAGGCACCCACCCAGTATTCAGAGAAAACATTAAGAACTTTCCCACTTCATGTCACCCTCATTGTGCTAAGCTGGTTTGGTGAATCCTGCTGGACTCTCTGCATCTTTAGGTGTCTATATATGTCTCACTTCATCAATCATCACTCAGTCTGAACTGTAGAAGACAAGTCCCTACCTCTGCTGTGAATTAATTCCTGCCCGAGCGAGAACAGATAATCTAGTCCTCTGTTAGCACCAGCAAAGCCTGCAGATCGGCCTGTTCATATCCGTAGCAAGAGGCTGGAAGGGGTTAGATGTTTTCAGTGGGACCCGGCGGTAGATGCCAATTTCGCCGTCCGCACATGCCGACGAAAGACCGTTTCTGGCTACAGCAATTTGAGTTGAGAGAAGTAAAGCGAGAGCTGCTTGAGAAGGGTTATGTCCGTGGGACGGGTTATTACCAGCTTGGGTATAAAGGAGCTGTGAAAATTGCCGTTGATTGTAGAGAAAATTATTTAAAAGAAACATCCGTCCTGTGGGGCAAAATGATCCAAGAGCCTCAAATTCTACCCAACTCCCTGTGCAAACCCACAGGGGTGAGGGGAACAGACCCAGCCTGGACCCTTTGCCTTCCACCTGTGCGAGTGGAACTTCCTTGGCAGGAACCTGGCACACTGAATTTCTGGGCCCTTTGCCGTGGGGAGAGGCAGCTGGCAAAGGGCTAACAGACCGGAGACAGGAGGAGGTCCCAGAGCCCACCCCAGGCAGGCTGTACAAAGGGCTGGGTCCTGCATCTCAGCTAGGAACGCCCTCCTTGGTGGCGGCTGGTTGGGTGAATGCCTTGGGGTTCAGAAAAGCTGGAAGATGCTAGGGAAGGGGATTATATGCATGGGGGCAAGGTGAATGGGGGAGCAGAGCTTGGGGCTAGAACCCAGGAGTCCTGGCTCCCAGATGCCTCTGCTCTAACCACTCAACCTTGCTCCTCTCCCAGAGCTGCGGCTAGAACCCTGGGGTCCTGGCTCCCTACATCCCTGCTCTAACCACTCAACCCCGCTCCCTTGCCAGAGGTGTGGGTAGAACCCGGGAGTCCTGACTCCCAGCCCTGCCCGCCCCATAACTACCAGGCCCCATCCCCCTTCCTGCTGTGGGGATAGAACCCAGGAGTCCTAGCTCCCAGCCCCCCCCCCCCGCTCTAATCTTGATTAGGGGGCCTGAGAGAAGGGTCAATAGAGCCCCACATCCTGAGCTGGGATTTGGGGACTGGCGTGGGGCCCCCTCAGTACAGATCCAGCTCCACGAGGGTGCTGTAAAACCCATCGGTCCGTCTGCCCCCACCCACCTGGCACAGACACAGCGATTCCACCGCCTGGGTCCCCAGCTCCTCCCCGGGAGGCTCCGGGGGCAGGTTCAGCCTCGGCTCCCCGCCCGCCGGGATCTTAGCCACGGTGAGATGGAAACAATCGTGGGCCGGGAGCGGGACGACCGTCAGCCCCTTGCAGGCAAAGCCCTGCTCCAGGGCGTGGGCCAGCCCCGCCAGCTCCGGGCCGGGCGCGGGGGCGGCGTACAGCACCCGGCCCCGGAAGGCGCCCAGGCCCCGGAAGCGCAGGAGCGGGGCGGGGGGCAGGAGGCGCCGGTGCTCGGCCTGCAGCTCCCGCAGGGCGGTGACGGCCGCCTGCATCTCGGCAGCGCCATCCAGCTGGAGGAGGCAGAGGGTGAGGTGGAGGGTGGCCAGTGGGGTGCAGAACTCGGCCACGGTGGGGTCGGCCTGGCTCAGGGCCTCCTGGAGCCGGGCCACCGAACCCCGCAGCTCCGGGCTGGTGATGCGCGCGGCCACAAAGTGGGTGGGGCGGGGAGGCCGGGGGGCTGCTGGGGGGCAGCTCTGAGCTCCTGGCTCACCCACATCCTCCTCCTCTTCGTACTCTGGAGTTACAGCCTCCTCCGGCACCCCGGCTCCGCCGTCCCCCATTCCCACGGCCTCTTGGCGCCCGGCTTCTTCCTCCATCACCTCCAGGATGGTCCGGCCGCCCCCGGTGGAGCCGAAGACGTCGTCCAGCCGGCTGGCTTTGTCCCACACCACGCGGCCGCGATATTTGAAGTACTGGATCCTGTGCTGGGGTATGGCCAGCACCTCCGGCCCGACCGACGCCAGGTCCTCCCAGCAGAAGGTCGTGAAGGCGTCTTCCCGCACGCCGGAGAAGCGGTCCAGGTGGCCCACGGTGAACTCGCCGGGCGGCAGCTGGCGGTCCCAGAGGATGCGGGAGACGACGTCCCCTGCTGTCTTCATGGGGGGCTTCTTGCTGGGGCGCTCAAGGGGCTTCTTGCTGGGGGGTTCGGGGGGCGGCTGGGGGGCGGCGGGCGGGGCGCCGGGGTGGAGGTTCCGGCAGCGGGCGCCGAAGCGGCAACTGCCCGCCAAGAAGAAGCGGCAGGGGTGTTTGAGCGTGGGGGCTGGCTCTGTCACCCCCGGCCCATCAGAGCCCGGGTCCGGGGCTCCCCCTGCAGGGTCGGCTGGGGGGGCAGAAAAATCTCCGCCAGCGGACGGGCCCCTTCCCTCCATTGCGTCACCAGAGTCCAGTCTGCAAGGCAAAGAGAGAGTTAGCACAGGGGACGGGGCCTTTCCCTCTAGGGAGCGCCGGCTCCCACCCGGCCCCAGGGCAGGGAGTGGCTGGCTCAGGGGGCAGGGAATGGGGCCTGACCCCGCTGGGAGCAGGCTGCCTGGGCCGACCCTGCTGCATCGCTCAGGAATTACCTGCCCCTGCCGGGCTGGGTGACCCTGAGCCGGGCCCGGAGGAGGATTTCCTGCTTTGGGCTCCAGCCGCTCCCAACCCGTCCACTTGCCCAGGACTATAAAGGGAGCTGCAAGGGCTGCTGGGAAAGGCGGTGAATTTTTATGGCTCTAAACCCCAGGCCTCCAGCAGGGGGCAAAGAGTGTCCATGGTGAATGAGTAATTTCCTGCTTAGCCCAGCCCAGAGCCAGCATAGAACCCAGGAGTCCTGGCTCCCAGCCCCCCCTGCTCTAACACCAGACCCCACTCCCCTCCCAGAGCCAGCATAGAACCCAGGAGTCCTGGCTCCCAGCCCTCGCTCCCGCTCTTCCCACTAGACCCCACTCCTCTCCCCGAGCCTATCCTGGCTCCCAAGTCCAGAGCCGAGAGCCCTGCTTGTCACAGTCCTGGCCCCGTTACCAGCCCCACCCTTGCCAACTTCCTTGACAACACTAATGTTCCCCTACATAGCGACTGTCTACGGGACGCGGCGTCAGTCCGAGGCAGGAAAGATACTGAGATAAGGCATAACCGTCCTCTCACCCAGTGTCTGAACTGTAACCCCACCCAGCGGGCAGGAGAGAACCCAGGAGTCCGGGCGCCCAACCCCCCCCCCCCCCCCCCCCCCCCAACCACCAGCCCCCCCCCCCCCCCCAGAGCCAGGGAAAGAACCCAGGAGTCCAGGTGCCCAACGCCCCCGCTGCTCTAACCACCTGATCCCACTCCCCTCCCAGAGCCAGGGAGAGAACCCAGGTGTCCTGGTTCTCCCCTCCCCCAGAGAAAATGCCCTGTGCCTCATTCCCCACCTCCGAACCTGCCAGTCCCCTCCCTGGGGCTGGCTGGGAGCCCCCCGGGAGGGGAAAGCCCCCCAGCCAGCCATGCTGACGTTGCATCAGTTTCCCAGCTGCTCCATATCCCTGGCAGGGCCGGCCAGGCCTCCTGGACAATGTCACCCCGGCCCCGGCCCCCGATCTGTTTACAGTGGAAATCACCCGCTGCCAAGAAATTCACAGAGCGTGACTGGGAGCCCGGGGCCCCACTGGGGGATGCTATCTCAGCCGGATGGGCCAGCTGGGGGCGAAGTGCGGGGCTGGACAAGGTTGTGGGGCTAGGCAGGGTGTCTCAGGAGGAAAAGACAGACAGACAGACCCAAGCCAAGCGAGCTGGACAGACGGCTCCTGTCATCCTGGCTCCGGGGAGGGTGCAGCACTGGGGATTCCGACTATCTAGAAAAGTAGGGGGTGAGCCAGTGAAAGACCTGGGGATAGAACCCAGGAGTCCTGGCTCCCAGCCCCCTCTGCTCTAACCCACCAGCCCCGCAGAGCTGGGGATAGAACCCAGGAGTCCTGACACCCAGCCCCCTCTGCTCTAACCCCCCAGAGCTGGGGATAGAACCCAGGAGTCCTGGCTCCCAGTTCCCCCTGCTCTAACCCACCAGCCCCGCAGAGCTGGGGATAGAACCCAGGAGTCCTGGCACCCAGGTCCCCCTGCTCTACCCCACCAGCCCCCCCAGAGCTGGGGATAGAACCCAGGAGTCCTGGCACCCAGGTCCCCCTGCTCTACCCCACCAGCCCCCCCAGAGCTGGGGATAGAACCCAGGAGTCCTGGCTCCCAGTTCCCCCTGCTCTAACCCACCAGCCCCGCAGAGCTGGGGATAGAACCCAGGAGTCCTGGCACCCAGGTCCCCCTGCTCTACCCCACCAGCCCCCCCAGAGCTGGGGATAGAACCCAGGAGTCCTGGC
>NC_048313.1:6319540-6324088 GCF_013100865.1 Trachemys scripta elegans
TAAAATCAGGACATCTGGTCATCCTACTCCCAACCCCCCCCCCCCCCAACTCCCCAGCCCCCCAGAGCTGGGGATAGAACCCAGGAGTCCTGGCCAGGGCCGCTCAGAGGTGGGGGCAAATGGGGCAATAGGCCCCAGGCCCCGCAGGGGCCCCCACGAGAAGATAGATTTCTATAATATTGCAACTTTTTTTTATGGAAGGGGCCCCCGAAATTGCTTTGCCCCAGATCCCCTGAATCCTCTGGGTGCCCCTAGTCCTGGCTCCCAGTCACCCTGGCTCTAACCCACCAGCTCCCACTCTCCTCTCAGAGCCAGGAATAGAACCCAGGAGTCCTGGCACCCACACGAGCGCCTCACAGCTCTGAGAATATTTCCTTCCTGCTCCCCGTTTTCCCATTGTGTTTCCCTCCCTCTGCGTGTCCGGGACTGACCCCACCGTCACCCTGCGTCCCCTCCCGGCTCTAGCCAGCAGGTTACCCAGCTTGGGGGGGTGGGTGGATTCTCGGGGGTGCTGGGGAATGGATTCCAGGGGTAAAGAGGGTCAAAGAACTGGCCCAGCTCCAGACCGAAGGTCGCGCTTTAATGGTAAGAAATACAAACATTTTTCTCTCGCTAGAAAGATTTGCTTTAGAGTGAACTTGCCGCAGGGCTGGGGGAGGGGAATGGACATTTATACACACGGGGTGGGGGGAATATACAGAGATATAAAAAAATATACGCAGAGATCCATCACGCTATTTAACATGGGGGGGGAACCCGGAGGGCAGGGGGCAGACGTTAAGGTCAGCGTCCCAGGCATGGAGCTAGCAGGGGGGATACCGAAGGACTCGGGTGATGAGACCCAGGGATTAGCACAAGGTCAGACAGAGCATAAGGGAGATCAGAACCCGGCCCTGGCCCCGTGGCAGTCTGGGGGTGACTCCGGACTGAGCTCAGGTCAGCCTCCAGCCCCCCGCCTCCCCCTTGCACGCAGTGGCTGGAAGGCAGGTTCATCCTTAGCACCCGCGGAGCAGCTTTCAGCAGAGAAACTCAGAGCCCTCCCTCCCCACACCTCCTCCTTAGGGCAGTATCATAAGCGCCACTTTAGAAGGGGAAACTGAGGCACAGACTGACATATGGACTTGCCTGGGGTTACACAGGGGACCAATGACAGAGCTGGGGATAGAACCCAGGAGTCCTGGCCCCCCAGCTCTAACCACTAGACCCCACTCCCCTCCCAGAGCTGGGGAGAGCACCCAGGAGTCCTATTTAACATTACTCCCACCTTCCCTTCCCATCCTTTCACATTTACACTCTCTCTGTTTTTCCCACCCACATTTTTCTTTCTTTCCTCTTCCTCTCTCCCTCCCTCAGCTGTCTCCTGCAATCCATCCTTAATCCAGCCAATACGGGTCCCATTTAGCCGTCTTTCCCTCTCCCTCAGGGGGTGTGGGCCAATCCCCAATCTGGTCCCCCACCCTGCAGGGACTCGAACCCACAACTGTAAGAGCAGGCCCCACGCTACAGCGTCAGTAGCCTTTCTACCCGATCAGTCCACTAGGGGGCGACAGAACCACACTGCATTGGCTCCATTTGACCCTGTTGTTCATGGGCCCAGATTAGGGGACCCCTTATTAATCCATGACACCCGCCACTAGGACACCAGCTACTGCCCCACTTCATAACATTCCTCCTCCCCCCACCACACACACACACATCAAATCTGGAGCAGGGAAAATAATCTTAACATCCCTGCCCTCAAAGGAATAATGAAATGTACCCCTCCCCTCCACCCCACCCTTTTCTGGACTGGGATAAACTGCTCCTAGTTCCCAGCCCCCCCTTGTTCTAATCCACCAGACCCTCTAGGCACCTCCACCTAAAAATATAGGAGAGAACCCAGGAGTCCTGGCTCCCAGCCCCTGATGCTCTAACCCACCAGCCCCCACTCCCCTCCCAGAGCCAGGAACCCAGGAGTGCTGGCTCCCAGCCCCCCCTGCTCTAACCATTAGACCCCACTCCCCTCCCAGAGCCAGGGAGAGAACCCAGGAGTCCTGGCTCCCAGCCCCCATCCTGCTCTAACCCATTAGACCCTAGGCCTTCCACCCCTGGTGAATATAATCCGTTAATGTCTCAAGTAACTCTCCTTCCATGTGGGGGGAGCCCCAGGCATGAAATAGGGGGTGGGGGAGAGGGAACCCAGGTCATTTTCACAGCGTTACCCAAATCACTTTTCTCAAGGCTGATCCGTGCCCCTCAACCACCCCGGTACCACTGCTCTTGTCCGAGTCCATCTCTTGTGAGCCCAGAGTCCAGATGGGGTGTGAGATGGATACACACAAAACCAACATCAAACTGTCTCTTCTTTCAGTTCAGGAGTTCCTTCTCCCATTGGGAGAGGGGAATGAGGGAGAGGAACTGGGATGCTGATTGGTGGGTTATTTGGTCAATTGCTGAGATGATCGGTGGATTGATTGATTGGTTGGTCAACAGGTTGGTTGATTGTTCCACTGGTTGGTTGAGTGGTCGATTGGTGGCTTGATTCATGACTATTGCGCTGATGGGTTGGCTAGTCAATTGGTTGACCGTTGACCATTCCACCGACCAATTGGTTGGTTGATTGTTGACTGTTTCACTGGTTGGCTGACTGGTCGACTGGTGGGTTGATTCTTGACTAGTCCGCTGATGGGTTGACTGGTTGCTTTGTTGATCATTGACTGTTCCATCGGTCAATTGGTTGGTCAATAACTTAGTTGGCAGGTCAATTGGTGGATTGATGGTTGATGGGTCCATCGGCCGATTGATCAGTTGCGGGGGGCTGACTGTTGATAGCTCATTTTGTCAGCCAATGGGCCGATTGTTCTTTGGTGGTAGATTGATTGTTGATCAATTGACGGGTTGATTGATAAATGGATTGACAAGTTGATCAATGTATTGATGGGTTGATTGGGCAATCCGTGGGTTGGTGGATTGATTGAGGGGCTCATTAATAAATAGACGTATTGATGAGTTGACCAGTCAACGGACGGGTGGGTGGATTAGGATTCCAGAAATCCATACAGACAACGAGGTGAAAATTAGGATCAAACACATTGGACTTTCCATTGCAGATAGGATCACCAACCTCAGAGAACCGGTACTGCCATGGGGAGGGGGCCGGCTAGGGGGTAAGAATAAGTGAACGAAAAAAAAGAATGAAAGGAAGAATTGGCAGAAAAGAGAGCAGGAGCAAAAGAAAGAGAAGGGGGAAGCGCATGAAAGGAGGGTAAGGAAGAATGAAAGAGGAAAAGACAGAGAGAACACACACAAGGGAAGAGGGGGATGGCTGAAGCAGGAGGGGCGTGGATGAAGGGACAGGGGAGGAGACAGGTGGAGGGAATAGGGGGGAATGGAGGGATGGGAGGGGAGCTGAACCCCCTCTCCTATAGCCCAATCTCGTCATCCAGATCATCGTCAAATGTGTATCCATGCCCGGTGCCTTCCTCCTCCTCCTCCTCCTCTTCTTCCTCCTCTTCCTCCTCCCCTGCCTGGGGAGCCGCCCCGTGGCCCAGCCCCTGTCCCCCCACCGGCCTCTCCGCCCTGACGTCCTCGCTCCGGGGCTGCTCCCCGCCCTTGTCCATGACCCCCAACACCTCATCCAGAATGGACGGCCCCAGATCCAACTCGAAGGAGAACAGGGACTCGGCGTGTTGTAGTTCCCCCTCCCAGCCAGCGGGGGGCAAATCCAGGGCGCCGGGGCCGCCCCCCAAATCAGCCGGGCTGCCGGAGGACCCCGAGAGGCGGCTGGGGGACTGGGCCGGCGCCAGGGCCTCGGTGGCGGGGGGCAGCCCGTTGGCCTTGGGGCCCCCGTGGTTGCTGAGAAAGGAGGTGTCCCCGAAGACGTCCCCGCCCCGGCCGACGTGCATGGTGTGCCGGAAATCCCCCAGCGGGGCGCTGATCATGTCCCGCCCGATGCGGGACCTCTTCTTCGACTGGGAGATGGGGGACTGCTTCAGAATCGGCATCTGGGGGGCACAGAGAGAGAGACATGGGGGTCAGGGAGACAGGGCCCCACCCCTCTAGGGGGCACCAGCTTCGATCCAGGACTGGCTGGCTCAGGGGGTGGCGAATGGGGCACGGGGCCTTTCCCCTCTAGGGGGCGCTGGCTCCCATCCGGCCCCAGGGCAGGGACTGGCTGGCTCAGGGGGGCAGGGACTGAGGCACAGGGAAAAGGTTGGTCTCCTGCACCCCCATATCTTAGGATAAATAGGGGTCACTGGGGTGTTGATCCCAGGCAAAATATCCCCCACCCTGTGATGTGGGATTATTTCAGAGAGGGGGGCTGGGAGGCAGGACTCCTCTGCTTTCTCCCCAGCTCTGGGAGGGAGTGGGGTCTAGTGGTTAGAGCGGGGGGGGGGGGGGGGGGGGGGGGCTCCTGGGCTCCCCCCCCGGGGGGGGGGGGGGGGGGGGGGGGGGTGGTTAGAGCGGGGGGCGGGGGGACTCCGGGGTTCCCTGCCCGGCTCTGGGAGGGGTGGGGGTCTAGTGGTTAGAGGGGGGGGCTGGGAGCCAAGACTCCGGGGTTCTCTGCCC
>NC_048313.1:6324158-6349353 GCF_013100865.1 Trachemys scripta elegans
GGGGGGGGCTGGGAGGCAGGACTCCAGGGTTCCCTGCCCGGCTCTGGGAGGGGTGGGGTCTAGTGGTTCAAAGGTGGGGGCTGGGAGGCAGGACTCCGAGGTTCTCCCCCCAGCTCTGGGAGGGGTGGGGTCTAGTGGTTAGAAGGGGGGGCTGGGAGCGCGTGGCCGGCGGGGATCGAGAGGGACGGGAGGGGGCGCGCGGCCGGCGGGGATCGAGAGGGACGGCAGGGGGCGCGTGGCCGGCGGGGATCGAGAGGGACCGGAGGGGGCGCGTGGCCGGTGGGGATCGAGAGGGACGGGGATCTCCGCTGAAGAGGGAGCACTGGGCAGCTGGAACTGGGGGGGGGAGGCGGCATTTCCTGTCCTGGGGAAGTGAAGTCAGTTTCCTCTGGCTGTTCTCCCGGCAGCCAGCTGGGAACCCTGGCTCTGTGCCAGATCAGACCTGGCCGGGGAGCTCCCATCAGGGGCAGGCGATGGGACGGCTCCGACTGGGGGAGACAGCTGGGGGGGCAGGGGATTGGGGGGACTCAGTTGGGGGGGACAGCTGGACAGGATGGGGGTTGCTCTGATGGAAAGGGCGGCAGGACAGGGCCAGGGATGAGGCAGGTCAGATGGGGGGGTGGACAAGGCGGGGTACAGGGTGGCAGAGGTGGGCACTGGATGGGCCAGGCAGCCCCCCTCTATCAGAACAACAGCTGGAATCTGGAGCAGCTGGGTTGGGGTTCCCCACCCCCAGGAATGGACAGGGACGGGGGGGGTTAATGGAGGGAAAGAAAAAGGGATGAAGGAAAGAGAGAAGACGAGAGGAGAGAAGGAACACGGGGAAGGAGACAGTGACTAGGGAAGAGAGGGGCTAGAAGGGCCCTTTCTGGCTGGGGATACAGTGGGGGAGGCGAGGAGCAGGGAACACCCCCCCACACACACCCCACCTGGTTCCCATGAGCCACCGCCCCCCACCCCACTCCCAAGCCGCTCCCCTGGGGAAAGGAGTGGGGCGGGGAACCTGTCTGACCAGATTCCTGTTCCGCTCCACTGCCAGGGGACCCGGATCCAGGCTGAGCCTGGTGCCATAACTAACAAGGGAGCTGGGAGCCCGGACTCCTGGGTTCTCTCCCTGGCTCTGGGAGGGGAGTGGGGTCTAGTGGTTAGAGCAGGGGGGCTGGGAGCCAGGACTCCTGGGTTCTCTCTCCAGCTGTGGGTGAGTCATACTGGCAGCACTCGCTGCTGGGAGGGGATCTAATGGGTAGGGTTGATTCAGGCTTGAGGGGAACAGTGATTCTGCGGGCGGGGGCGGGGCAGGTCCAGCCCCTGCCCCAACAAACGCGAACAAGAGGTATGGCCAGTCCCTGGGAGCGGAGTCAGCAGGGCTGGGAGGCACGGGACAGAACCCAGGAGTCCGGGTTCCCAGCCCCACTCCTCCACTCTAACCACTAGACCCCACTCCCCTCCCAGAGCCAGGGAAAGAACCCAGGAGTCCGGGCTCCCAGCCCCCTCTGCTCTAACCCATCAGACCCCACTCCCCTCCCAGAGGTACCTTGTGCTCAGGGATTCCCTTCAATGCCCCCCATTCTGCCCTCCTCCCATACCAGGGTCCCCCATTCTTCCCCCAGGACCGTGCCCAGTAGCCGCAGTGTATTACGGTAGCACCCAGGAGCCCCAGCTCTGGAGCCCCATTGCGCTAGGTGCTGCACACGGTTAGGTGTATTACAGTAGCACCTAGGCCTCCATTGCGCAAGGTGCTGGGTGTTGTTCATTAGGTGAATTATAGTCACACCTCGACCCCCCTCTCCCCCGCCATGGCCCCACGGTGCCAGGCCCTGTACATTTGATTGCTATTAGGGGTATTACGGTAGCCCCAAAGCATTGCCCCTCTCTCGCCCCCCCAGCCATGCCCCAGACCCCCCAGGCCCTGTACATTTCATTGCTATTAGGTGTATTATGGTAGTCCCCTGGGTGCCAGGCGCTGTACATTTAACTGCTATTAGGTGTATTATGGTAGCCACCAGGCACTATACATTTCATTGCTATTAGGTGTATTATGGTAGTCCACTGGGTGCCAGGTGCTGTACATTTAATGGTGAGTAGGTGTATTACGATAGCCCCCGGGGCACCGGCTCTGCACATTTAACTGCTGGGTGCTACACAGACCCAGAACAAAGAGCCCATCCCTGCCTCAAGGAGCCGGCGAGAGCCAGCGGGCGATGGATGGGCAGAAGGACCGGGGGGGACGCCCGCGCAGGGCGAGGCCCCGTTGGCCAGCATGACGGGCAGGGCGCTCAGCGCCGGGGCCCGGGAGGGACCTGACGGTGGTGGTTCTGGGGGTGTTTACGGCGAGCATCTCCCCAGGGTGTGGGGTGGCCTGAGCCATTCCCCAGGAGGTGATGGCGACAGGGACCCCAGGCCCCTCGGAGAGGGATGGGGAGAGGATTAGATGGGTGGACGCCGTGGAGAAGGGGGAGCCAGTGGCGGGACGCAGAGAGGGGGCGACGGGACCAGGCTGGGGGACGCTGCTGGAAAGGGGCCCTGCTCTGGCTGGGGAGCAGGGTCGGGGACGCTCCTAGCGGCTCCCGGAAGCAGCGCCATGTCCCCCCTCTGACTCCTATGCATAGGGGCAGCCAGGGGGCTCCACTCCGCCTGATGCCCCCACCGCTCCCATTGGCCGGGAACCGTGCGATGGCGGGGCTTGTGGACGGGGCAGTGCGCAGCAGAGGTGCCCGGCCACGCCTCCGCATAGGAACCGGGGGGGTGGGGGGGATGTGCCGCTGCTTCCAGGAGCTGCTTGAGGTAAGCGCTGCCCGGAGCCCCTCCCACACCCCAACCCTCTACCCCAGCCCTGATCCCCCTACTGCCCTCCAAACCCCTCGGTCCCAGCCCGGAGCACCCTCCTGCACCCCAAACCCCTCATCCCCAGCCTCACCCCAGAGCCTGCACCCCCAGCTGGAGCCAATACCCCACCCCTCACCCCAGCCCAGAGCCCCCTCCTGCACCCTGAACTCCTCATTTCTGGTGCCACCCCGGAGCCCTCCCCCCAGCCAGAGCCCTCACCCCGTCCCGCACCCCAACCCCCAATTTCATGAACATTCATGGCTCACCATACAATTTCTATACCCAGATGTGGCCCTCGGGCCAAAAAGTTTGCCCACCCCTGGTCTAATGGTTAGAGCAGGGGGCAGGGAGCCAGGACTCCTGGGTTCTTTCCCCAGCTCAGGAAGAGGAGTGAGGTCCAGTGGTTAGAGCAGGAAGGGCTGGGAACCAGGACTCCTGGGTTCTATTCCTGGCTAGGGAGGGGAATCAGGGAGGCAGGACTCCTGGGTTCTATTCCTGGCTGGGGAGGGGAATCAGGGAGGCAGGACTCCTGGGTTCTCTCTGTGATCATCTGCTCTGACCTCCTGCGGCGCACATAGAACGGCCCTGAGCTGATATCTGCTCACTCTACAGCCGAACTCTTGGGAAGTTGCCCCCACGGGTCATTTTCCTCCCTCTTAAAAACTCGTCCCCTCGTTTCCCGGTGGGAATTGTTGAGTTTCAATTCCCAGCCGTTGGTTCTGCTTGGCCCTCCGGCCGCTAGGCGCCCAGGCCCGGCGTCAGGACCCAGGCAGAACGGCGCGGCGAGGTTTCGGCCTGAAGACCGAGAGGCCCGAGCGGAAGATGACACCCACATTATGGGACAGGCCAGACAGTCGTGGTTGCAGCGACAGAGAGGAGGGAGGGTGGCGGACTCGGGGAGGGGGGAGATTAGGAACTGAGCAGGGGCTGACAGCTGGACATCCACGAGGAGATGAAGCAGGGACGGACGGAGACAGCTCTGCAGTAGACCGGACACCGGAGGGGCCAATGGGATCCCGGGCTGCGTCCCCAGGGGAACCTCGAGCGGGAGCAGAGAGGGGAATTCACCTCTGGACGTGGCCCTGGGGCGACACTGTCGGGATCCCGTGTCCCGTTGCGCAGCCCCCAAGTCAAGGAGGACGTTGATGGATTGGAGACGGGGTGGAGAAGAGTCACGGAGACGACTGAAGGGTTAGAAAACCTGCCTGGGCGGGAGAGACACCAGGAGCTCCAGCTGTTTAGCGGAGCAGAGAGACGGTCCGGGGGGGGGATTCGATCCCGGGCTATCGGTACCGACGTGGGGGATGAATATTGACTAACGGGTTCCTCAGTGGAGCAGAGGAAGGTCGGACCCGGCCCCACGCCTGGAAATTGAAGGGAGACAAACCCAGCCTGGGAACACGACAGATGTTTTTCCCGCTGAAGGGAATTAACTATCGGGATAATTGGCTACACTTGCAAGGCCTCCGGTCTCTCAAAGACCTGATCTGGATCAGCCAGGACGGATTTCAGGGCAGCGCCATGGCCTGGGTTATCCCGGCACCCAGGCCAGCGGCTCATGACGGGCCCCGTCTGGCCGTGGGATCTAGGGGAGTGGAGAAAAGGCAGCAGGGCTTGGCCCAGAGATGAGGGAGATGAGAGGCAACCGAGGATGGAGTCTCGGGGAACCCGCCCCAAAAAAGTGAAGGGGGCCAGTGGGAGAATCCTCCAAAGGAAACACTGAAGGAGCAATTAAGAGAGGAAGGAAGAGAACCAGGAGAGGCCAACTAGAATAGAACCCAGGAGTCCTGGCTTCCAGCCCCCACCCTCTGCTCCAACCACTAGACCCCACTCCCCTCCCACAGCCAGGGATGGAACCCAGGAGTCCTGGCTCCCACCCCACCCCCAGCTTTAACCACTAAACCCCACTCCCCTCCCACAGCCAGGGATGGAACCCAGGAGTTCTGGCTCCCAGCCCCCACCCTCTGCTCCAACCACTAGACCCCACTCCCCTCCCACAGCCAGGGATGGAACCCAGGAGTCCTGGCTCCCACCCCACCCCACCCCCGCTTCAACCACTAGATCCCACTCCCCTCCCACAGCCAGGGATGGGACCCAGGAGTTCTGAATCACCCACCATCTTCCCCCTTAGCAATGAGATTATAGCTTCTCCCACGGGATTTTCATGTTTCCAAAGGAGAAAGTCTACTGGATGGAGTGTGGTCTATTGACAGAGGTAGAAGCTGGGAATCAGGACTCCTGGGTTCTATCCCAGTCTCCCAGTGACTCTGTCTGGGACCAAGAGGTGCTAAGGTCCCTCCTCCTTGTTTTGGGCTGGTACCAGTGGCCCCTTCTCTCGTCTCAGTGGGGATGGAGCTGGGGATAAGGCCCCTGCTATCAAGGGCTGTTTGCTTAAAGCTCCCACTCCCATCCTGGCTCTAAGAACCAAACAATGGTCAGGTCTCCTGGGCCGCCTCTAATCTTATCCAACCCCCTGAAGATTGGAGGAAGGAGCCCTCCCTGGGGTTGTGCAAGACATATAGAATTATAGCCCGTCCACTGGACCCCACTCCCCTCCCAGGGCTGGGGAGAGAACCCAGGCGTCCTGGCTCCCAGCCCCCCCTGCTCTAACCCATTGGACCCCCCTCCCCGAGCCAGGGAGAGAACCCAGGCATCCTGGCTCCCAGTTCCCCACCCCCGCTCTAACCCGCTAGATCCCACTCCCCTCCCAGAGCCAGGGATCGAACCCAGGTGTCCTGGCTCCCTGCCCCTTCTGCTCTAACCCACTAGTCCCCACTCCCCTCCCAGATCCAGGGAAAGAACCCAGGTATCCTGGCTCCCAGTTCCCCACCCCCGCTCTAACCCACTAGACCCCATTCCCCTCCCAGAACCAGGGAGAGAACCCAGGAGTCCTGGCACCCAGCCTCCCCTGTTCTAACCCACTAGACCCCTCCCAGATCCAGGAAAAGAACCCAGGAGTCCTGGCTCCCAGTCTTCCCTCACGTGCTCTAACCACCCGCTTCCACTCCTTGAAACAGAACCCAGGAGTCCTGCCTCCCATTCGCCCCAACCCCACACAGCGGCTTTTCCATCACCTCGACCCACCGGCTCGACAATCTCAAAGCATCCGCTTCCCCCCCCTCCCGCCGCCGTCATGAGGCCAGATCCCCTCCGAGGCTGCCGAAAAGAACCCGGAAAAAAATTCCTTTACTCACCCTGTACGAATCCCAAGTCTGGAGATCAATGAGTCACGTACAGAGCAAGCCAGAGTCTTCGTCTTCCTGTTTTGTAATCCAGAAATGGAGCTCGCTTTCCCGAGGACAATTCCACCGCCACCCAAGCTCGTGTGGGGCCGGGATTCGCTCTCTATCCGGTCATTTCTCCGCACCCCGATGCAAACGCGCCGAAAACCTCGGGGGTGGCCTTTGCTTCTCGGCGTCCTTCGCCCTTTTCCTCCTCCACTCGAGGTTTCTCTCCTCCCTCTGGGGCGGAAGCGGCTGGATTTTTATTTACCTGGCTCCAAAAACGAAAGGCATAAATAAGCGGGAGGCAAACCTACCCACGCCGCTCGTCCAAATGTGCACACACCGCCCGCCTTCGCTTCAGACCCCAGGCCGCACGGGCTTTGCCAGGAAAGTCGAGATCCAGAAGTCAAAGCAAATATTATCCCATGGGAGGGGGGAGAAAAAACCTGTACAGGCCAACTTATAAAGTTCACTGCATTCCTGAACTTCCGGGAGGTGCGAGTACCGATCGGCTCAGCCCAGGCTCTGTTTGCAAACAGGGCCAGGGGGCAGCCGGGCGGCTGGGTGCAGAACAACTTGACGTTGGGGTCTATTTAAAAACGAAGCTGCGCCGAGTGGGGTGCGGAGAGGAAGGCAAGCGGTGGGATCTATTTTATAATACGGGGATGGCAGAGGGAGCGGTTCATAGCGGGGCGGGATGGATGGATCGGAGAGGGAGGGAGGGAGCGGTGTGTAGGGGGATAGACAGCTACCCTAAGAGAGGAGTGGGGGGAGGGATGGAGAGATAGAGGGGTGTGGATGGGGATGGAGGGGGGGTGGATGGATGGAGAGGGGGTATGGGTGGGGATGGAGGGAATAGATTTAGATAATTTAAAAGTAATTATTCCCTATTGAAGAGGACTTTAAGTTATGGGACTGATTTATAGATAGATAGATAGATAGATAGATAGATAGATAGATAGATAGATAGATAGATAGATAGATAGATAGAGGGGGTGGATGGGGATAGATAGATAGATAGATAGATAGGATAGATGGGGTGGATGGGGGTAGATAGATGGATAGATAGATGGAGTGGATGGGGGTAGATAGATAGATAGATAGATAGATAGATAGATAGATAGATAGATAGATAGATAGATAGAGCGGATGGGGTGGATGGGGATAGATAGATAGATAGATAGAGGGGGTGGATGGGGATAGATAGATAGATAGATAGAGGGGGTGGCTGGGGATAGATAGATGGATGGATGGATGGATAGAGGGGGTGGATGGAGGTAGATCGATAGATCGATAGATAGATAGATAGATAATGTTTGACCGCGCTCCGCAGGGACCAGGAAATGCGGAGACCGACAGGAGTCCCCAGGACGGGAATGGGAAAGTCCCAGGACAGCTGGGGCAGGCCCCGACGGAGGGCTGGTCAGAGCACAGTCAGCCGCGGCGCCGGCGCGTGCCAAGTTCCTCGGGGGTTAACGCCGCAAGCGGATGGCGAAGAAACACCGTCACCAGCTGCCCGATCCGAGAGATAAAATAAAGGAGTCGGGATCAAATGAACTTGGAGACCCCGTTACAGAGTCAATAACAAGTCAAGGGACAGAATTAAGGTTGCTCAGATAAAGCCAAGCAAATCGCTGCCTAGCTTAATTTTAAGCACATCAGTGGTATCCCCCACCCCCGCTCTAACCCACTAGACCCCACTATTCCCCTCTTAGTCAGGATAGAACCCAGGAGTCCTGGCTCCCTGGCCCCCCCCCCCATCCTTCTGTGGACAGGACTTGAGAGCATGTTTAAATGCTCGGTGAATCTAACCCCTAAGCACATGCAGACTTTTAATCCTGCGGGCCGAGTTTTCGTTTGCAGAATCAGGGGTAAAAAATAAACTCCGTTTGGAAGAGACGATCATGGGGAAAGAGAGGCTGGCGACTTTGTGATCTCTGCTGGGGTCTGGGCAGTCCCTGGTAGGATGGACAGAGGGCCTGTGATGCACCCAAGGCGGGCCCCCGCTCTTGGTCGGGGTCTGGGCAGCGGCGCCTGGTGTGACGGGAGTCTTGGTTTGGCCCTCTAAGCAGTACAGGAACACAAGTAACTACTAATCAATCATCTTAAAAAGAGCTCAAACCCAGCCAAATCACTCAAACAGCCAAACGACAAACAAGTCTGAAAGCCAGTAAGTTATAACGCAATCTAGCAAAGAAGTCAGAAGTTTCATGGCACAGACAATATATTTCACGCTAGCACGAAAACGGGATATTAGATAGCAAAGCAGTCATTTAGCAAATAGATCATGGAGCAAATAAATACTGCGTACAGATGTGGTCTCCTCATCTCAAAAAAGATATACTGGCATTAGAAAAAGTTCAGAAAAGGGCAACTAAAATGATTAGGGGTTTGGAACGGGGCCCATATGAGGAGAGATTAAAGAGGCTAGGACTTTTCAGCTTGGAAAAGAGGAGACTAAGGGGGGATATGATCGAGGTCTGCAAAATCATGAGTGATGTGGAGAAAGTGAATAAGGAAAAGTTATTTACTTGTTCCCATAATACAAGAACTAGGGGCCACCAAATGAAATTAATGGGCAGCAGGTTTAAAACAAATAAAAGGAAGTTCTTCTTCACACAGCGCACAGTCAACCTGTGGAACTCCTTGCCTGAGGAGGTTGTGAAGGCTAGGACTATAACAGGGTTTAAAAGAGAACTGGATAAATTCATGAAGGTTAAGTCTATGAATGGCTATTAGCCAGGAATGGTGTCCCTAGCCTCTGTTTGTCAGAGGGTGGAGATGGATGGCAGGAGAGAGATCACGTGAGGTTCACCCCCTCTGGGGCACCCGGCATTGGCAGACGGGACACTGCGCTGGATGGACCTTTGGTCTGACCCGGTCTGGCCGTTCTTATGTTCTTAATAACAAATAAGTTATACAGCAAAGCAGCAAACAATTCACTAACTCATTTGCTAGTTTGCAATACAATGTATTTGTTATTTCATTGCTCGTTTGCTATAGAACATGTTCATTATCTCCGAGCTCGCTCTATATGTGCTAAATGATGGTTTTGCTATCGAATTGACTGGCCAATTCGCGATGTCTGGGCTGGCTTGCGGTCTGATTTATCGGGTCCGAGACACATTTGCTAGATTCCAGTGTAGCAAACGCATTCTCCAGCAGGCTAGCAAATAAACTCTACGGCAAAAGGGCAAATGTAACCTGCAGCGACTAAAACCTACAGCAAACGAACAGCGAGATCGGAAATCAAACACCTGGCGAAGGAGGAAATCAAATGACAAAGCAGTCCATCAGTGACAGGGCCAGGCCACCAGAAATCCAGCAGCTAATAACAGCATGATGGAGCGAATGTTGTCAAATAATAAAACAACTCCCGCCCACACCTGTGTCATAACAGCGGGCACCTGCCTGGCATCCTGGGGCGGGATGGGCAGGTTTCTAACACGGTTCGAACATGCCTGGGCCCCAACGGGGGCCCCGCCTAGAGCATGGCAGGGCCGGGGCGTCTGAGTCTGGGATGGGGACCAAGCACAGACTCTTGCATGCCTTCCCCTGCCCCACACTTATGGGCACCCTCACCCCACACGCACGTGCCCCCCCAGCGCCCCCCTCCCCGTCACATCTTTCTTCAGCCTCTTCTCGCCTCCCCAACTTTTCCTCTTTCTTTCTGCCCAAGTTTTCTTCTCCCGTCTTCATCTGTGAAGCTGCAGGAATATTCCCCCTTCCCCCCAGCTGCCCCCCACCACCCAGATCCCCCACTCCTGCCCCTCACCTAAAATGTGCCCTGCTGCCAATCCCCCCAGCTGCCCCCTACCCTCAGACCCCCAGTTGCTCCCCCATTCCTGCCCCCACACTCAGATCCCTCTCTGCTGCCCCCCACGCACTAGATCCCCCCCAGCTGCCCCACCTACCTCCACCCCCAGATCTTCCCAGCTGCCCCCCACCCCGATCCTTGCCCAGTTGCCTCCCTCCTTCCCTTTAGCTCTCCCCACCCCAGATCACCCCTCAGCCCCCCAGCTCTCCCCACCCTCAGCCCCCCAGATCCCCCACTCAGCCCCCCAGCAGCCCCCCAACCCAGATCCCTCACTCTCAGCCCCCCAGCTCCCCCCAATCCTGAGCCCACACCTCAGCTGCCCCCCGGCAGCTCCCCCGCCCAGCCGCCCCTCCACCCCCTACCTAGCTCCCCACCTCTAGCAGGAACGTACATCCTCAATGGGGCGCTGGCCCGGGCCGGCCCCCTCCGCTCCGCTCCGCTGGGGTCCCGCTGCGCAAGGGGCGAGAAAGTCAGCGCCTGGCTCAGAAAAAAAACTCTGACTCGTGAAGGGTTAAAGGGGCGGGGCCTCTCCCAGCCCCGCCCCCTGCTCCAACTCTCTCTTCTTAAAGAGACAGAGGCTCGAGGATTTTTTTTCAAGTGAGACACTCGACTCGTGGGAGGGGGGGAGGCCGCGCGGCAAAATTACACCCCCGCCCCCCCCCCAGTGCCCGGGGAAAGGTTGTGTGAAGGAGGGAATGGGGAAGGGGAAGGATGGGGAGGAAATGGTGGGAATCCCACACCAGGGGGGGCCCCGCCCCGCGCTGGAATTTCCTGAAGGGGGGGCGGGGGGGCATCCCAGCCAGTAACAACTTCCAGACCCGTGTGAGCCACGGAGCGGGGGGGGGGGGGGGGGGGGGGNTCCTGGGTTCTCGCCTGGGCGGGGTCTAGTGGTTAGAGCGGGGGGCGGGGCTCATTTCTTCTTTTCCCATCGCCGCGGCTCTGGACCCTGCGGCAGGAAATGCGGGGGGCCAGAGAGGGGGGAGGCGCTGGGTCCGCCCGGCTCCCTGCCGCCAGCCTCCGACGGCGCGGGGGGCTGGTAATTAACCCTTGAGAGCCAGGGCCGGCCGGGGGGGGGGGTCTGGTGCCCTGCTCTGTGTCGGGCACATGAACCCCCAACCAAGCGCCCTGCTCTGGGGCTGGGCCCAGGCCCCGCAGCGCAGATAACGGCCTTACTACTGCTGCCAGCGCAACCAACCTGTGCTGCTGCTCCAGCGGGGGGCTCATGTCCCACTGCCTCCAGATGGGGGAATCACCGAGATACACAGCAGCTCCCCCCCGTCCCCTGCTCAGGTGCCAGCCAGACCGGCCCCGACAGTCACACCTTGGGGGGAGGGGCCCTGACGGGGGGTTATTGTTTAGCTAATTAAGATAAAGTGGGTGAGATACACCCACCCTTCCTCACTACATCAGGCGTCCACGGTTAGTGGTCAGGGTGGGGGCTGGGACCCAGGACTCCTGGGTTCTCTCCCCAGCTCTGGGAGGGGAGTGGGGCTGGGAGCCAGGACTCCTGGATTCTCTCCCCGGCTCTGGGAGGGGAGCGGTTCTGGTTGTATAGAGGCGGGGGGCTGGGAGCAGGACGCCTGGGTTCTCTCCCCGGCTCTGGGAGGGAAGCACCGTCCAGCAATACATTGGACACCCAGCTGGGGAGGGGGCCGGAGCCTGCGATCTGGCCCCCTGGGGACTCGGCCGGCCGCATCCTGCCGATAAGCGAACAGCTGGAGTTCATTTCCGGCCCGGGCTGCCCCCTCCCCCTTCCCGCCCAGGGTACGTGGCCTTGGGGATGAATTGGGTTGGGGGGGAGGGCAGCGTAGACCAGATTGCGCAAGAGACGCCAGAGCACAGACGCCGCCACGCTCCAGGCGCTGCCCCGGATCGGGCCCTGCCCCCCCCCCCTTAGCCCCATTTCTGGAGCGGGGGATTGAGACGGGGAAGTGGGTGCTAGAGGATTGACAGCCCCTCATCTTCTGTTCCATGCGGACCCCCCTGCCCAGGGATGGGGGAAGCCGGCATTCCCTGTGGGCGAGAGGTCTCTGTATACCCAGCCCCCACGCCACACCCCAGAGCCAGCCGCAAACCAGTGCTGGGTGAGGGGTCCCCATATACCCAGCCCCCATGCTACACCCCAGAGCCAGCCGCAAACCAGCAACAGGCAACAGGTCCCCATATACCCAGCCTCCGTGCCCCACCCCAGAGCCAGCCGCATCCCAGCGCTGGGTGAGGGGTCCCCATATACCCCATGCTCCACCCCAGAGGGGCTGGGTCCCAGCACCGGGCCAGGGGTCCCCGTGTACCCAGCTGTCCTGGCAGGGGGCAGAGCTCCGTCCTGGCCGGCCCCTCACTCCCTGCAGCCGGGCCAGGGGTCCCCGTGTACCCAGCTGTCCTGGCAGGGGGCAGCGCTCCGTCCTGGCCGGCCCCTCGTTCCCTGCAGCCGGGCCAGGCTGGTTCTTTGGCAGCAGCCACAGTTATTTGTTTACCCCCCTCAAAAAAGAAACACATCAGGAGTTTTTGCTTCTGGCACGTGGTTCCCTAGAGCCCGAGCCCCGGCCCCGCCCACCGCTCTAACCACTGGACCCCACTCCCTTCCCCGGGACAGGGAGAGAACCCAGGAGTCCTGGCTCCCAGCCCTCATGCAGGCTGCCAGCGCCCCAACTTGGCCCAGGCCTGACGCCAGCTCAGTGGGGCAGGCTGGAGATTGTACCAGACTCGGGGGATCAGCTCCAGGGGCTCGAGGCTCCGGTGTGGGGGGCAGGGCCAGGGGGGCAGGAGAAGGGGCCAGGAAGGTACCTCTGTGCCCTGGGATTTCCCCTGCCCAGCTCAGCCACCTCCTGCCTCTGAATCATCGGCACAGGCCCAACCCCGGCTGGAGAGATTCACTCCTGTATGTCACCTCCCCACCCCCAGCCCTGCCGGTGCCCCTCACTCCCGACCCACAGCCCCTGCCCAGCCATGGGCTCCCCCCAGCCCTGCCGGTGCCCCTCACTCCCGACCCACAGCCCCTGCCCAGCCCTGCTCCCACCCCCAGCTCTGCCAGTGCCCCTCACTCCCGACTCACAGCCCCTGCCCAGCCCTGCTCCCACCCCCAGCCCTGCCGGTGCCCCTCACTCCTGACCCACAGCCCCTGCCCAGCCCTGCTCCCACCCCCAGCCCTGCCGGTGCCCCTCACTCCCGACCCGCAGCCCCCTGCTAGCCCAGCCCTGCCCCCAGCTCTGCCGGTGCCCCTCACTCCCGACTCACAGCCCCTGCTAGCACGGCCCTGGGCTCCCCCCCAGCCCTGCTGGTGTAACAGTGGAGGGAGGGGGGAGATTGAATGAGAGAAGGAGGAGGAGAAAGAAGGAATCCCAGGGATGGAGGAGATAGAAAAATAATGGAGGGAAAGAAGAAAAGAAAGAAAGAGAGAGAGAGAGAGAGAGAGACTGTGATTTCCCAGAATGCCCTGCTGCTGTTCTGCGGTTCAACCCCCCTCCCTCCCAGGCCAGGGCAGCCCATCAGGAATGAGAGGAATCTGCTCTTTAAACATCCGGCCCGAGCTGAACAGGGCTGGTCCCTGCTCTAACCACTAGACCCCCCTCCCCTCTCCTCCCCTCCCCTCGATGGGAGGGAACCCAGAAGTCCTATTGATGTGACCCTAACTGGGGCAGAGAATCAGAAAACGTGAGTCGGCGACACCAGCTGTCCAGTTTGAGGAACTCTCGAAGATTGGCTGGGAGAGGCTGGGAATGGGGCACGGGGCCTTTCCCCTCTAGGGGGCACCGGCTCCCTCCTGGCCCCAGGGCAGGGACTGGCTGGCTCGAGTGGCAGGGACTGGCTGGCTCAGGGGGCAGGGAATGGGGCTGTTCCCCTCTGAGCCCCGCTCTCAGGCTCAGGCACCCCATAATTCAGACCACACGCGAGCCTCACATTTGCAGCATGTTTTATTCACGCTCCCCAGATTCATCACCCGTATAAATATTGCACTTGTGAAAAGGCCCTGAAGGGTCAACATTTCCCACTATTTATTGCTTTTCCCCCTCCTGTTTTTGGGGGGTGGGGAGAATCAACCACCCCCCCACCAGTAGCCGAGCTGCCACGAAGGGCACGTAGTGGTGTGGAATTGAGCCATCCAACCGCATCACGGCGCCCCCGCGGGCTGAACCTGAACCTGTGGGTCTCCCTCCTGTCAGCCTCCCTCTCGAAAACGGCTGAATCCATTCGCCCCGAATAGGCCCCCCACCCCCAACCCAGCCTGCTGCAGAGCTGGGAACTTTCAGCCCCGGCCGTTTTGGTTTGGCTGAGTTATAAGCAGCCCCCCAAAAAGGGGGCTGGGAATGGAAACTGTTAAGCAACCTTAGGACTGGTGGCGCTGCAGCACTGACTAGCACAGAGCGTCCCCCTCTGGTGGCCGCAGGGGGTACTGCATGCAATGAGGTCCTCTGAGTCCCTGCTGCGCCCCCTAGCCTCAGGTCTGCACCAATCAGAACAGGAGGTGGGTGGGTTGGGTCCATTGGTGGGGGCTGAACAATGGGAAGGGGGTCATGCCATTTCTGGGGGAGAACATGGAGGGGGCACTGTGGAGACTGAGGTTGTACCACTTAGGGGGCAATAGGGGGGTTCTAAGGCTGGGGAGTCATACCAGTTAGGTGGAAATGGGGGGAAGATTGTGGAGAATAGGGTACATACCAATTGAGAAGAAACAGGGGTGGTGGTGGCTGTACCATTTGGGGGGAGAAAATGGGGGGACATACCACTTCAGAGGTAAAGGGGATGTTGGAGATTATACCATGGGGGTGGGGGACTGTGCAGACTGGGGGGGCTGTACCATTTGGGTCAAAATTCAGGGGGGTTGGAGTATAGGAGTTGTACCACTTAAGGGGGAACAGAGGGGGGATTGTGGACAAGGGAGGTCATACCATTTGGAGGGAGAAGGGGAGGCGCTAAATTTTAAAGTTTGCCCCCGTTCTTAAATAAATAGTGGAAGTAAAAAAACAACAACAACAACAACAAAAAGACGCCCGGAGGTAGGAAATTGGAACGAGCGGCACATATGCGCTGGGGGCTGTTCCTTTAAGAGGCGTGGTAGCCCGAATGGAGCAGGTGGTAGCCAGATGCCCGTGAAGAAATCTATACCCGTGCAGAGGTCCTTAGCGTGTCTAGTTTGGGGAGACACCCTCACAGAGAGTTGGGGAGGGGAGAGTCTGTGAGCCGGGTGGGGGTCCGGTGGTCCAGCTCCCCCAAGCAGCACCCTCGCCAGTGGGGGGAGCTCTGCCAGCTGGGGGGGCACTGTGTCCGTGGCTTCCTCACGAGCGGGATGCTTCTGTCTTGCCCTCCAATTTCCTCTTCCGTTTCTCCATCACGGCTTCCAGTTCAGAGGTTTTCTTAAAGTCCTGGGAGGGCAAAGAGGGCGTTAGTCACGGCCCTAGGTACCCGCAGCCCCTTCCCCGAGCCGGGAGAGAACCCAGGAGTCCTGGCGCCCAGCCCCCTCCCCTGCTCTAACCACTAGACCCCACTCCCCCAGAGCCTGGGAGAGAACCCAGGAGTTCTAGGGCCAGATCGTGGTACCTCCAGCATGGCCTTGTGTACGGTGACCTGGCTGTAGACTCTGGCTCCTTCCTCGGGGCTGACGGCCTGGAACTCGGCTTTGCACAGGGAGAAGAGCTGGGAGCCGTTCAGCACCCCCAGGGTGCTCACCGTCCTGGGGGGAGGAGTGCGGGGGGACAGTCAGGCCAAGTGCCCCACAGAGCCCCTCCCACTGATACCCCCCATCCCGGCACTGCGAGCTTCCCCCCTGGCAGTGACCCTCCCAGTGCTGCGAGCGTCCCCCCAGCAGTGCCCCCAGGCACTGACCCTCCCAGTGCTGCGAGCTTCCCCCCAGCAGTGGCTGCAGCCGGGGACCCTCCCAGTGCAGCGAGCTTCCCCCCAGCAGTGCCCCCAGCCATGACGCTGGTGGACACTGAGGCAAGAGAGACTTTAAACAGCACCACACATCCGCACCTCAGCTGCCACGTGATTGGCTAATGCCCCCCCCATCCTCTTTTCTGATTGGTCCAATTAATTATTAGCATCTTTTTGCCGCTTCGCCGGCTGTCCAATGAAATGCGATCATGAAGGAGTCCATGGGAAGGCACCACCCAATCACAGCTCGCCTGGGATCCAGCCGACCAATCGCAAGTGGCGGTTCTGAGCCACCACCAATCAGGGAGCAGCAAGAGGAGAAGTGGGCTCCTCCAGCAGGGAAGAACCAGCCAATCAGAGTGGAGAGGAAAGTTGATTCAAGCAATCACGGGGGGGGGGGGGTTGTGAGTTCCACAAGCCAATTAGAAGCCAAGAGGCTCCAGACCAGCCAATCAGAGCAGAGAGAAAGGACGTATCAGACAGCCACAATGTCGCAGCCCTCCCCCTAACCAATCAGAAGCCAGGAACTGCCGAGCCGGCCAATCAGAGTGGACATAGGGCTGGCAAGCAGAGGATGGCGGGATGCCCCCGCCAGTCAGAAGCCAGGAGGTGCCGAGCCAGCCAATGGGGAAGCAGAGGCATATCAAGCTAGCCAATCAGAGCGCGCCCATGTGCCCGCGCCCGTCCCAGTGCCCAAGGCCCACTCACAGGGGCTCGAAGCCCTTGGCCTCCAGCCAGGCCTGGACCTGGGCGGGGTCGGAGTCGTGGTCCAGCGGCACCGCCGTGTCCGGCGTCCGGTGCACCAGGAAGGGCTTGGCGGGGGCGCCCCGGCCGGCCGCCAGGCGCTGCAGCAGCTCCTCGTTCAGCCGCTCTGCGGGACGGGAGAGCTGCCCATTACCCAGCATGCACCGGGAGAGGGGCGGGGCCTGGGGACCCCTCTGGGATACAGCCCCTCCCCCACACACACCACAAGGGGCGGGGCCTGGGGTCTTTATGGGGGATCCCATTCCCCCCACACATAGGGGGCAGGTCCTGGGGTCTCCATGGGGTACTGCCCCTCTCCCCTAACATATAGGGGGCTCCTTACCTCTCTCATTGGGGTCTAGGCCAAGCCCCTCGGAGCCGTTCCACTGGGTCCCATTCGGGGCTGGGACCTTTTTCTTCAGAGCCGGCAGGCCTGGGGGGCCCTAGTCAGGATCGCAGGCAGGGGTCAAGAAATATTAGTCCCCCGTAGCGTCATGTCCCATTCCCTGCCCCCCTGTACCAGCCAGTCCCCGCCCTGGGGCCGAGTGGGAGCTGGTGCTCCCTAGAGGGGACAGGCCCCGGGCCCCATTCCCCGCCCCCCTGAGCCAGCCAGTCCCTGCCCTGGGCCCGGATGGGAACTGGCGCCCCCTAGAGGGGACAGGCCCCGTGCCCCATTCCCGACCCCCCTGAACCAACCAGTCCCTGCCCTGGGCCCGGATGGGAGCCGGTGCCCCCTAGAGGGGACAGGCCCCGTGCCCCATTCCCGACCCCCCTGAATCAGCCAGTCCCTGCCCTGGGCCCGGATGGGAGCCGGCGCCCCCTAAAGGTCCAATTCTCCACTCCCGTATTGCTGGGCTCACCGGGGCTCTGGTCTGGCGGGGGCTGGAGCCGGCGCTGCCGGTGCCGTTGAGCAGGTCGCCCAGGCCTCGGTTCTGGGTGGCCGGCAGGGGGCTGAGGATGTTGAAGGGGACGTAGCCCTGCTGGCCGGAGCGGTTCTGAACCTTCCACCACTTCTTGGTGTCGTCCAGCACCTGGAGGGAGAGACGCTGAGCCACGGGCACTGTCCCGGCCGGGGCGGGGAGGTGTGTCCTGGCGCTGCAAACTTCCCCCCAGCAGTGCCCCAGTGCTGTGAGCTTCTCTCCCAGCAGTGCCCCAGCCAGGAACCCCAGATGTTACGCACTACTCCCCAGCAGTGCCCCCAGCTGGGGACCCTGGATGCTGCAAACTTCCCCTCAGCAGTGCCCCGGCATTGCAAGCTTCCCCCCCAGCAGCGCCCTGGTGCTGGGAGCTTTCCCCCCCAGCAGTGCCTCCAGGCAGGAACTCCTGATGTTGCGCCCTTTCCCCAGCAGGGCCCCCGTTCTGTGAGCTTCCCCCCAGCCGGGGACCCCTGACATTGCACACTTCCCCTCCCCCCAGCAGTGCCTTGGTGCTGCGAGCTTCCCCGCAGCAGTGGCCCTAGCCAGGGAAACCCACAGACAGACTCACCTCCAGAAGCTCCCCCTGCAGGACAGACAGTTCATTGCTGTTCCTGGCTACAAAGTCGTACTTGCAGCTCACAAGCCTGCCGTCTTCTGTCTGTCTGTGGCTGGGGGGAGAGGGGAGGAAAACTGGGTCAGGGGGTGGGGGATCTAGTGGAGAGAGCGGGGGGGCGGACAGGGGCTGGGAGCCAGGACTCCTGGGTTCTCTCCCTGGCTTTGGGAGGGAAGAGGGGTCTAGTGGTTAGAGCAGGGGGGCTGGGAGCCAGGACTCCTGGGATCTCTCCCCGGCTCTGGGAGGAGAGTGGGAGCTGGTGGTTAGAGCAGGGGGGGATGGGAGCCAGGACACTTGGGTTCTCCCTTATTCCCCTGCCCCCCCCATCTCAGGGCATAGAACCCCCGCCATACACATGCTGCGAAGTTAAAGCGTCTGCACCGCGCTGGGGCCCAAGGGGTCACGTCTCACAATGCGGGAGGAGGGGCAGGGGCACCCCCAGCAGCCAAGCCCATGCAGGAGGAAGGAGGGAGAAAGGTCTATGCCCCCCCAAGTCCTCCCCCCCACTCCCTACCTTGGCTGGGCTGCTGGGGGGGGTGGGGCGCTGGCGGGACGGGCTCTCTCTCCTCCGATGTCTTCCTCTTTCGTTCCCTCCTTCCTCTCTATCCCCGTCAAGTGCTCCCCACTATGACATCTGGGGCAGCTCTCCCCACCCTATGCCTCCCCCCGGTGTGCCCCCCTTCCCAGTCACCAATCCCTCACTGAGGCCTAGCGTCCTATGTGCCCCCTCACTCCCCTGCCCCCCAGCCAACCCCTGACCCCACCTCTCTCACCCCCTCCACTGCCCCCTCCCCTCACCCCTCTCCATCTAACCCCTCCAGATCCCCTCCCTCCCCCTAACCACCCTACACCCCAAGCCAGCCCCCCAACCCCCTCTGCCCCCCGCCTCCCTCCCACCCCCTATCTTGCCCCCGCCCCCCTCACCACCGAACCCACCTGCCCCCCCCCGACAAAGAGAAACAAAGAGAGAAAACAAAGAAAAGACCTTTTTAGGTTCCTCAGCTGAAATGACCCCTTCGACCCCCCCCCAACCTCAGCTCCGTCCCCCCCATCCCCCTCCCACTCTGGGACCCCCCCAACCTCCCTGCACCGAGTTCCTTCCCTCCACAGCCCCCCCCGGCCTCTCTGAGCCCCAGCACCCCCCTCCCACCTGCCCCCCATGCATGGGGGTGAGGACAGTTTGTGGGGGGGGGAAGGGGCAGTGTGAGTGAGGGGGACACGGGCGGGGGGCTACGTACCCATTGGCTTCGATTGGAGGAGCCGATTGCTGCAGAAAGAAGCGGGGGGGAATGGAGTGAGTGGGGGGAGAGCGACCTCCCTGCTGTGACCCCCCCCGCAACTCTCCCCGTACCCCACTGCACCCCCCAGCCCTCTGCTCCCATCTCCCACCCTCTGATCTCTCTTACCCCCATTTTCTAGTCACCCCCTCCCCCCACTGTGCTCCCCCAATCCCCACCTTCCCCCCCACACCCCACGTTCCCGCTCCCATCCCCCACAACTGCCCCCCACACCTGCCTCCTCCCCACCCCACACTCCCCTCTGCCCTCATCTGATGAGGGGTCACCTCTCCCCCAGGCCAGTCACCTGCGCCCGGCGCACTTCATGCCGGTGCTGGGTCTCCACCGGATCCTCCCAGGGCTGCCCATCGGGGCCCAGGCGGGGCGGGACCCAACCGCTTTGGAAGGTCAGGGTATAAGGGGTGGCGTAGTCCCCGGGGAACTCCACCCTGTGGGGAGAGACAGAACCACGGATGGCTGGAACCATGGCGAAATCCAGGAATCATGGGCAGAAATCAATGGGCAGAAATTGGGGGTGAAATCATGGGTGAAAATCAAGGAATCCTGAGCAACAATCATGGGTGAAAAAATCACAGAGTCAGGGGTAAAAATCATGGACGGTGGGCAAAAATCACAGGTGAAAACCATGGGCAAAATGTGGAATCATGGATGAAAAATCAAGGAATCATGGGCAACAATCATGGGTGAAAATCACAGAATCACGGATGAAAATCAAGGAACCTTGGGCAACAATCATGAGTGAAAATCACAGAACTGTGCGTGAAAAATCACAGAATCATGAGTGGAAAAATCACAGAATCATGGGTGAAAATCATGGATGAAAATCACGGGCAAACCAATGGAATCATGGGTGAAAAAAATCAAGATGCCCTGGGGCAAAAATCATGGGTGAAAAATCACAGAATCATGGGTGAAAATCATGGATAAAACATGGAATCACGGGTGAAAAATCAAGGAATCACAGGCAACAATCATGGGTAAAAAAATCACAGAATTAGGGACAAAAACCATGGAACTGTGGGCAACAATCATGGGTGAAAACCATGGGCAAAATGTGGAATCATGGAAACCATGGGCAAAACGTGGAATCATGGATGAAAAATCAAGGAATCATGGGCAACAATCATGGGTAAAAAATTACTGAACCATGGGTGAAAATGAAGGAACCATGGACAACAATCGTGGGTGAAAATCACAGAATCATGAGTGGAAAATCACAGAATCATGGGTGAAAATCACAGGCAAACCAGTGGAATCGTGGGTGAAAAATCAAGGAACCGGGGGCAGATTCCCACGCCTGGCAGAGCCGGGCACAATCTTGGGCAGACATCATGGAGAACCAAAAGCAGCGCCCGAGCTCTGCTCCCCCCCCCGCCCAGCCCCAGGGTGAGCGAGGTACCTGGGCCGGGTCCAGTTGTCACCCAGCGAGCCCCACAGCTTGGTCTCCTGGGCCCCCAGGCAGCCCCGCAGCAGGGTGACGGCCTCCAGGGTCAGCATGGGGGAGCGGATCTCGCTGGCGAACTCTGGGCCCCCCGACGACTCCACCACCTGGGGGGGAGAGGGAACAGGGAGAGGTGAGAGAGACCCCTGGATCCCAGCCCCACCCCTCGACCAGGGTCAGCAAGAGACCCCCCACTGCCCCTTCCAGCGTCCCGCTATCTCCCCTCCCATCCTCTGCAGTCCCCCAGATCCCCCCACACCCCCCAGCCATTCCAAGGAGACAGCAACTGCCCCCACTCCAGCCACAACCCTCACAAAGCCCCCCCATGGTGGGATCCCTTCCTCCACTCCCTCCAGCTCCCCCCCTGCTGGGATCCCTCCCCCCACCCCTCCCCCCCCCGGATCCCCACAACTCCAGACCCTGCGGTCCCCTCCTCCCCTAACCCCCCAGCTCAGAGTCCCCAAATGCCCAGCCCCCGCCATGTTCCCCCCAACCCCTCCAGTCCTGCTCCTGGCCACTTCAGCCCCCCTCCCCACAAGCCAGGGTCTCCCCCCCAACCCCAGCTCACGCAGGCCCCTCCGTTCCCCTCCCCAACCCCAGCACTGGCAATTCCAAGCCCCACAGCTGGGGCTAGGGCAGCCCCCCCACACTTCTGCCCCCCAACCCCCCACTCACCATTTTCAGGGGGCCAAACAGGAAGTGAACCAGCTCCTCCGAAGTGGGATTTGAGATGTTTGACTGGAGTCTTGCCTGGGGGGAGGGGAAGGGAGAGAGACCCCCCCACTCTGGGTCAGTGAACCCCACAAATTCCAGATGGGGAGGGGGAGGGAGAGTGACTGGACTCCTGGGTTCTTTCACTAGGGAGGGGAGAGTGGGGTCTAGTGGTTAGAGCAGGGGGGGCTGGGAGCCAGGACTCCTGGGTTCTCTCCCTGGCTCTGGGAGAGGAGTGGGGTCCAGTGGATTAGAACAGGGGGAGGGGATGCTGGGAGCCAGGACTCCTGGGTCCCATGGCGGGGCGAATGGAGGTCCCCGTTGCAGGGGGAGATACAGGGCTGCATTCCCCTCTCCCCAGCCGTCACTCACCAGGAGGCTGAAGGAATATTTCATCTTGGCCAGGGTGTCCTCGAACTCTTCCATGGCGGGTGGCCGGGCCCGCAGGGTCAGCAGCCCCTCTGCAGGGGAAGGAAAGGGTTAACCCGGCGCTGGCGGGGCGCCGCGGGGGCGGGGGAAGGGGTTTCCGAGGAGGGCTGCTGAGGAAGGGGGTAGCTCACCCTTAGCACCTGGTGGTGTCCCCGGGTAATTCCAAGTATGGGGTGTATTGGGGGGGCAGATAGGGCAGATCTCATGTGGGGGGGGCGGAGGGGTTTCTCTCACCCCATCTCCTGGCAGCACCCCTTGGCCCAGTGCGGGGTGTATGGTGGGCAGGACGGGGTGGGGAGGAGACAGGGGTCTTGGGGGGGCAGATGGGGGGTCTCAGGGGGTCTCACCCCCTGGCAGTGCCCCCAGGCATGGGCAGTTCCCAGTGGGGGGCGTATGGGGGCAGGACGGGGTGGGGAGGAGATGGGAGGTCTCGGGGGGGCAGAGGGGGGGGTCTCGGGGTCTCTCACCCCCCGGCTCCCGGCGGCGCCCCCGGCCCGACCGTTTCAGCTGCTCCAGGATCCGAAAGGCCTCGGCTGATTTCTGCAGTTTGCCCACGAAAGCTTCGATGTCGTCGAAGATCCGGTTCAGCAGCTCCTGGGGGGAGAGTAACCGGGGAGGCTGGGGGTGAGTGGGAGGGTCTGGGCCCCTCTGTGCAGCCCCCAGAGTCCCCACCCCCAAGTCCCTGACAGCTCGGGGGTGGGGGCTGCAGCAGATCATCCCCCGCCCCCAGCCAGGGGATGGGGCGAACATGCAATCCCAGCCCCACCTCATCCCTCCCCCCCCAAATCTCCCCTCCCCCGGCTCCCCCCAACACCCCGTCCCTTGTACCCTAACACCCCCAAATCTCCCCTCCCCCCACTTCCACCCAGCCCCCCGGCTCCTCCCCGACACCCCGTCCCTTGTACCCTAACCCCCAACACCCCCAAATCCCGCCACCCAACCCCACCTCATTCTTCACCCCCCCAAATCTCCCTTCCCCCCGCTGCCGCCCAGCCCCCGGCTCCCCCCCAACACCCTGTCCCTTGTACCCTAACACTCCCAAATCCCGCCCCCCCAGCCCAACTCACCACATCACGCTCAGTCCGCAGCGCGCCTGTGTCCGAGGGGTCAGCTGGGGGCAGAAAGGACAGGGGGTCAGGACTCCTGGGTTCTCATCGGGCTCAGGGAGTGGGGTCTAGTGGTTAGAACAGGGAGGCCTGGGAGCCAGAACTCCTGGGTTCCCTCCCTGGTTCTGCCCACCCCCCTTCCACGCCACACACACACACCTGCGCCTCCCTGACTCTGCGTCTCCATCTCATTCAGAGTGGCTGAGGGGGTGATCACCACCTTCCTGTGAGGGGGTGGGGGCCGGGGGCCTGTCCCCCCCGGGGGTGGTGGTACCCCCTTCTGCATCATCTCCTGGTTTGCTCTGTGAACGATAAGGGGTGGGGATTGAGGGGGGGATGGGAGACACCCAAAAATGTACCCAAGCCCCCACCCCCTGGCTCCCCAGCCTGCCCCATCACCCCCAGCCTAGAGGGGGTCCCCCCAGCCCCTCAGTGTTTCCCCTTACACCCCTCTAGTCCCATCTCCCCTGGAGGCTGCCTCTGTCACCCCCATTTCTCTCCCCCACCCCCAGCTTCCACCAGCCCATGCGGGGGTCCTCCTTTCACACCCTCTAGATCCTCCGTCACCCCACTCTCATGCCTCTGTGGGGCCCCCCATAACCTCACCCCCCTGGTCTGCCCCATGACCCCCACCCGCTATGGCGTCCCTCCTTTACTTCAGCCCCCCAAAACTCCTCCAACAACGCCCCCGCATCGGGCTTCCGCTTCACCCCCAAGGTCAAACCTGCACCCAGGCCAGAGCGCCTGCACCCCAGTATGGCCCCCCACAATGCACCCGCCCAGCCAAAGTCCCCCGGACTCCGGGGTCCCGCCCCACCTGAGCGCTTCTTTCCGCTGAGCGTTGCTTCCCGATTTGAAGTCCAGCAGGGCACTGTTAATATCCTCCCGGATCGCCTCCGCCTGTGGGGTGGGGGGAACGGCACAGGTCAGATACTGGGGTAGATGGGCCCATGAGTTTGTCCTGAGGTGGGTGGGATACCAGCGTAGATGGGCCCCCGTGGGTCTGATCCAGGGGGCAGGATAGCGGGAACTCCCTCGTGTGGGTCCGTGCCAGCCAGATCAGAACACCCAGCATGCCTCGGGGTGGCCGGCCCCCTTGGCATGGGGACTGGAGGAGGCACAACAGCATTTTCCCCATCTTCCCCCAGAGTCAGACCCCCACTTCCCCACTAGAGGGAGGGGCCGACAGCTGTCAATCCTCCATGGGGAGGCAGGACTTCCTGGAATGCATCCAAGGCCCTTTGAAGCTGATTGGCTGATTCAGCAGAGAAATCCCTCCCATTGGAAGACGGGACTTCCTGCATTGGACACTACAGTCCTAGGAAGCTGATTGGCTGATGCCACATGGCAGTCCCGCCCCCCCAGAAGGCAGGACTCGCTGTGATGTCATGGCTCAAGAAGTTGATTGGCTGACGCTCCTCACACTGGCAGAAAGGCGGGACTTTTTGCAATAGAAATAGTGGCTCTGGAAGCTGATTGGCTCATGCCGCATGGAAGTCCCTCTCATCAGTAGGCGGGACTTCCTGCCATGTGGGAGCCATGAAGGCTTGTTCCTAGGGCCAGTGGTGGAGCCCGGGGGCATGATGCAAAAAGGGTGGCGCTATCACTGCCCAGGGCTGTTAAAAGGCAACCGTGGGGCTAGTGATGTCACCATATGGGAGGGACCAGTGGATCACAGCGCATGGTGGGGGCATCCCAGCAGGAGGAACCCAGGAGTCCGGTTGCAAAGGGGTGGGGCCAATGCCTTCAAGTGAAAGGGGCGGGGCTAGTTATGTCAATCAAAGGGGGCGGAGCCAGTGGCACTTAAAGAGGCAGGAGCCCCAGGGCAGAGTAGGAACCCAGGCGTCCGGGCGAGGCTGCCCCCTCCCTCCCGCAGTCCCCAAGGGCGGCTGCTCACCCCGATGTGGGCACACTGGAAGAAGTGGGCGTCGGGCTGGGTCTGCTGGGGCTCCTGGCACACGAGGAGCAGCAGGGAGTGGGCGCGGGCGCTGGGCAGTACGGCCTCGCAGCGCAGCACCCCCGCCAGCCCGTAGCTCTCCAGCTCCTCCTGCGGGGGGCGACAGAGTCACGGCCGGCCTGACGCTCCCAGACCCTCCCTGGGACCCAGACCCACCCCCAGACCCAGAACCTGCAGACCCTCCCCCAGACCCAGTGCCCCCAGACCCTCCCTTGGACCCAGAACCGACCCCAGACCCAGAACC
>NC_048313.1:6359255-6363243 GCF_013100865.1 Trachemys scripta elegans
CCCACTCCCCTCCCAGAGCTGGGAGGGGAGTGGGGGCTAGTGGTTAGAGCAGTGGGGGGTTGGGAGCCAGGACTCCTGGGTTCTCTCCCTGGCTCTGGGAGGGGAGTGGGGTCCAGTGGTCAGAGTGGGTGGGGTTGGGAGCCAGGACTCCTGGGTTCTCTCCCAGCTCTGGGAGGGGAACAGATGGGAGTCAGGGCTCCTGGGTGCGACGGTGGCCAACCAGGTGCAAGCTTTTCCCGAGGCTTTCGGCCTCAGTTGAGCACTGACACATTCATTGCTCGAAACCGGCTCTTTGGCCTGGGCGTTGGCCCGGTTAAGGTGGGTCCTGAACTCATCCCAGTGCGTTTAGACTCCACGAAATGCTGCTTCGCTGGGGCCCATCTTCCCTGCTGGCCCGGGCTACCTCCCTCCGTGCCTGCTCCCGCCCTGGGAAAACCTGGGCTCTGAACCTGGCCCGCCAGGGAGCAAACGGCACCTGCCCGCCGGTGAATCCGTTCGCCCGGCTGTGGCCCAGCGGCTGTGAAAGGGGCCCCTCCCAGCACCCAGCCTGGGCGGAGAGCCCCGCCACACCCATGCCCAGGCTACGTGCAAGCGGGCTCGGCCCCTAGCCTGCAATTCGGGAAGCAGGCCATAAAAGCCGAGGGCCCGAGAACGGCTGATCCTTCGCTCGCTGCTCTTTGGACTCTCGCGGGAACCAGATGCCAAGACCCCCAGGGCCCCCCTGATGGCTGCTCAGTGCCAAGACTGTCCAGCTTTGGGAACCACGGACGTACCCAGTTGGGTGGACACGTCCCCCGGCTTGAACCAGCCAAGAACTCCTTGCTTTGTCCCCCTCGTTAAATCCGCAGGGAGTTTGCTGGCGGCCGGGCTGCCCCGGGCTCAGGGCCTGATCTCTCGGGCCAGGGAGCGACCTGAATATTTTGGGCTGGTTGGGGCGAGTGCCTGTGGATCACTTAGTCCAGCTTACCCAGGTGGCCAGCCAGCCTCAGGGATGGCCGGGAGTTCGCCCTTGGTACTGGGCGGGGGGAATCGAAGCCTAAGACACACCCCTGGCTTTGGGGGTCTCTGCCCCACTTCTTGGCCAGCCTGAGCCTCTTGGTGCCCGGCCTCCCTCGCTTCAGACTCAAGCCTGGAACCACTCGCCATTCATTCCTTTCAGTGCTGGTTTCTCCCCGGCCCGGCGGGTCAAGGCGGGATATACCCTTAACTCCGCCCTTAGCAGAGCACGTAAACTCACCGGGGCTGGGGCAGGCTCCTTGTTCTGGGTTTGTACAGCGCCCGGCGCGACTGGGGGCAGGGCAGGACCAGGCCTGTCATATCACACTGAACAACATACAACCGGTGGGGAGCTACTGCTCTACCCCACCTCCAAATGATGATGGGTCTGGAACGGCTTCTGTATAAGGAACGATTCATAAGACTGGGACTTTTCAGCTTGGAAAAGAGACGACGGGGATATGATAGAGGTCTATAAAATCATGACTGGTGCGGAGAAAGTAAATCAGGAAGTGTTATTTACTCCTCATAACACAAGAACTAGGGGTCATCCAATGAAGTGAACAGGCAGCAGGTTTGAAACGAACAAAAGGAAGTATTTCTTCACACAACGCACAGTCAACCTGTGGAACTCCTTGCCAGAGGATGTTGTGAAGGCCAAGACTATAACAGGGTTCAAAAAAAGACCTAGATAAATTCATGGAGGATAGATCCTTCAATGGCTATTAGCCAGGATGGGCAGGGATGGCGTCCCTGGCCTCTGTTTGCCAGAGGCTGGGAATGGGCAACAGGGGATAGATCACTTGCTGATTCCCTGTTCTGTTCATTCCCTCTGGGGCACCCAGCATTGGCTACTGTCGGCAGACAGGATACTGGGCTAGATGGACCTTTGGCCTGACCCAGTCTGGCTGCTCTGATATGCACCTATGAAGTTCTGGGTGCAGATCAAAGCCACGAAATTCCAGGGCTGCAGAGGGCACTTGCAGGAGGCAACAGGTTTCGTTGACCCAAGAGGCGATTTTATACCGTTCGCAAACACCTGCAGGGGGAGAAAATACCCCGGCTCAAAGGGCTCTTCCACCTCGCCGTGAAAAGCGGGACCCGTCCCCGTCCCAACTCCAAATCAGGCACTGGTTTTGCATGGCGCCCGGCTGCCCCGGTGGTGGACTCAGAGCCAAACCAGCGGCCTGCCCCAGGAGACAGATGTTTGTCAGACACGCCTGCCGCCGCGGGAAGTTGCTGTGATGCGTTTATGAGCCTGTCCCGTGCCTCGGTTTCCCTCTCGGCTTTGCACGGCGGTTAACGCAGCGGCGGGAAGGGAGCAACGAAGCACCAGGTGACACCGCCCCAAGTTGACTGGGGGGAGGAAAGGAGGAAAGGCCCAGCCGCTCGGGAAGCCATGACAAATTTTGGGGGCCCATGTGGGGGTAACAGTCCTAGAAACGTCAGGCCAAGGGGAAGCATGATGGGGGGATGCGCCAAGGCAAGGCCACGGAAACTCGTATCATCCCGACAGGCGCGTCTCCAACCTGTTCTTAAAACCCTCCAGCGCGGGGGATGCCAAGTAATCCGGGCCAGAAAGTTGGTCTGAGTATCACCCTGGCTCCAAGCTCCTTCTTCTCCACCCCCAGCTGGACACGGAACAATCGTTGTTCTTCTGCCAACCTCTGAGATCCCCGTTGGCCGTTCCCACATCCGCCCCGCAGCCTCCTCCAGCTCCGGGCCCGCGTCTTGTAACCGTTCCGCAGCGCGCGGCTCGGAGGGGGTCGGATTTTCCGGGGAGACGCCAGCAACCGGCACTTGCGCCAGCGAAAAGATAGTGCCGGAAAACGGCAGCTGGGGATGGTGGTGATCTGTGTTTGAATCATTATAGAGCGTTTGGCCTCTCACCCCCCCCCCCCATTAAATAACTATTGTGTCCCCCCCATTCCTCCCCCCCACACTCCTGGGTTCTCTCCCCAGACCTGGGTGGAGAGTGGGGGCTAGTGGTTAGAGCAGAGGCCGCTGGGAGCCAGGACTCCTGGGTTCTCTCCCTGGTTTGGGGGAGTGGGGACTGGTAGGTTAAGATGGGCACGTGGATACATCTTGGTCACTTCCCCCAGAGGTGCCAGCCAGTCCAGAGCCCGTGGGCGCTCCCCTATGCCCCAGCGTACCAGTAAGGGTTATATGCCCGTGGATTGGTGGGGGAGCGCTCGGAGCAACCCCACACCCCTCCCCAGTGTGTCTCCCCCTCTTTGAAGTGGCGGGCGCTGCAGAACGGACTCATTTTAAAGGGCCCGGCGGCAGACGCCTAAACGGGGGTAAAACAGCAGCCTGGTGGGAGAGACTCATTGGAGAACAGAGCCCCGGGCGGCTTGTACCGGCCCCCACACGGAAGCCCCCGCCTGGGCCCAGAGACCCTTTCGGGGGCTGGTTTCTCTGGCGCGCTTTCGTCCTAAATAACCAGGCCGGGCTGCGGGGAAGCCGGCTGGGCGCCGGGTAGTCCCGGCTGCTGGAATCAGCCCACGCTGGCAGTCTTTAAAGGAAACCACAGCGGGCGCAGCACCCCTGCACCCCCCCCTCCATTATCCACACATCCACCCGCGCCCGTCCCTCCAGCCCCCTCCCCGGCTCGCCGAGCCCTTTAAAAAAAAAAAAAAAACACCAGGAGGGAGCGGGACGGGCTTTAAAATCTTTTTTTTTTTTTTTTGTTAAGTTTTCATTTTTGTAAGATTGTTTTTTTTCTAGCCCTGTGCTTTAAAGATCTGCAGCCAAGCTGCTAAAATAAACAAATACAATATATAGAATTTCCTTTGCTGTATTGCACACGTCGTATCTTTCGGGGAGGCGGGGGACGCTGTATAGAAAATACTTTCCTTTATATACAGATATGTTCACGGGGGTGGCGTGGGGGGGAGCGGCCGCCTGGCTTATAAATTGGGGGGGGGGGGGGGGCCCCTGCAACCTTCATGGGGAGTTTTAGTTTGCGGGGGGGCCGGGGGAAGGTGGGTGC
>NC_048313.1:6363285-6367237 GCF_013100865.1 Trachemys scripta elegans
GGGGGGGGGGGGAGACCCTCTGCAAACTTCATGGGGATTTTTATTTTGCTGAGGGGGCGGGGGAAGATGGCTGCATGGTCTGGAAAATTTTGGGATGCCCTCCATTGGGGGGAGTGTTTTTTGGTGAGGGGGGAAATCAGTTTCCTGGGACCAAAATTTGGGGGTCCCCTGTGAGTTTCGGGAGGATTCTGAACTGAGGGGGAATCAGTTTCATGCCCTGGATTAATTTGGGGGGCATTGAGGGAGGGAGAAATCAGCTGCATGGCACTGAGAATTTGGGGGTTCCCCTGGGAATTTGGGGGGATTTTGAACTGAGAGGGTAAGGGCAAGGAAAGTTGAGGTTTCCCTAGAAAATTCAGGGGGACATTTTAGCAGGAGGCGTGGCATGGCACAGAAATTTGGGGTCCCCCTCAAACTGTGGGGGACACTTTCCAGGAAGCCACGTTCTGGGGCCAAACTGACAAATTCAGTTTGCATGGCAGTTTTTAAAGGGAGCCTGAACCCTGCTTTTTTTGCACTTGCATCTGTCCAAAGCGCCCCCCCCACACCCCCTTTTCAAGGGGTGGACGAGGAGTGCTTGGGGCCCCTTAAGGAAGGGTGCAGAAAACTGGGATCTGAACCCCCCCATGGCACATTTTCGGGGGGCTGAAGCAGCAGCTTGGTTCTTAGATCCACACCCCCCCACACACACACACACACACGCACACTTGGGGAGGGCAGCAAGATCTGCAATGCCCTTTGTCTTACCTGAACCCCACAATCCTCCGGGTGCCCCCCAGCTGGGTTTGCGATAGAGAGGAGTTTGGCAAAGCCAGAAATCCCCATTCATTCTGTACGTGTCGGGGGGGACATTGGGGAGCTGGGGGCACCCCCCCCACTTTGGTCATGTGGTTATTTGGTGCCTGCTCCCCCACATCTACAATGGAAGAAGCCCTTAAGAGGAAGAATTGGGTGGCCCCACCTATTCCCCGCCTCCACATGGTTTGGCCCAGATACTGCAATGGGGGCGGGGAAGTGACTATAAAGTCCCGCCCCCTTTTAACACCAAGATTCCGAGGGGGTGGAGCCAAGGCAGGAATGTGGGGCAGTACAGCAGATGGGCCCCACCCCCTTTGGACCCAATCAGTGCACACTGGAGATTCCCCAAGGGGGCTATTTATTCAGGGGTCCCCTCCCCCACATCCCCCTAACTGGTCCCCTCTGGAGGCTGACCCTAGAGTAGCCCTCCCTGGAACCCCCCCGTTTCTCCCCAGGGCCCCCCCCCCCAATACTGGCATAGCCCCCCCTTCCTGATGCCACCCACCCTCCCATCTGCCAGCCCCGCCACTTACGGCAGCTGTACACCCCTCCCATAACAGCCCCACTTTGGCTGGCGTTTTCCCTGGCACGGGGTGGGGGGGCGTGGCACGGTGCTCCCGTGGGGCAGGCAGGTGAGAGATCCTTGGCATCCGTAGGGGGCGCCGTGGGTCAGAAACAAAGCTGCAGGGATTTGTTTAGCTGGGGTGTGGGGGAGAATTGAAGGGGCTGTAAAAAGGGGGGGGCTTGCAATATCCCCATCTCTGCTAACACCCCCACGATCAAACGGGGGTGGAGGGAGGGGGAGAAGCATTTTGGCTTCTAACTGGAGATTACTGGGATAACGGAGGTGGGGGGAAGAGGGGTTACACGTCCCCGTCCCCCCCCAAGGCTGGGACTGGGGGAGGGGGGCAGGCGGGAATGTGCCCTCCCCTCCCCCCCCAGCTACTGACAACGAGCGTCACTTAACAAGTAGCAGGAATTGTCAAGAGCCACAAATAATATTTGTTCCGGGGCAGGGGCTGGATTTTGCTCCAGCAGCAGGTGTTGGGGGGGAGGGGGGTGCCACTCAGAGCGATGGGGGGGGGGGTTGGTCTGATTATCAGGGGGGCTCAGACACCCCTCCCCCAGAGGAAAGATTTGTGGGGGAGGTTTATCAGGAGGTCCCTGGTTTGAGGGGGTGGCGTAAGGGGGTGTGGTCCTGCTGTGTGGGGGCGAGGGGCTTATTCTGGTCCATAGACTCCCCCCTCCCATGGCACCTTGGCTGGGGGAGCTGGTCTGGAGTGTGGGGGGGCTCCCTGCCGGCTGGAAGGGGCTGGCCCGGGAAGTGGGGCGACTCCCTGCCCTGGGCGGGGGACGTCACTTGGAGAGTTTGCTGATGACCCGGATCAAAGCCGCGTTCTCGTCCTTCAGACGCTGGTTGTCGGCCTTCAGGTCCGAGAGAGCCTGGGGGAGTGGACGGGAGTTAGCGTCTGCTCAGCCCCCCGGCGTCCCATCCGCCCCCCCCCCCCCCCCCCGGGGGCATCTGCCCCGGTGTCCCGTCTGCCCCCTTCCCCCGGATCACCCCCCCGGGCCCATCTGCCCCGGTGTCCCGTCTGCTCCCTTCCCCGGATCAGTCCCCCGGTATCCCATGCGCCCCGGTGTCCTGTCTGCTCCCTTCCCCGGATCAGTCCCCCGGTATCCCATGCGCCCCGGTGTCCCGTCTGCTCCCTTCCCCCGGATCAGCGCCCCGGCCCCTTGCCACCCCCAGAGGCCCGTCCAGTCTGGTGCTGATCCAATTACCTTCAGCTCCTCCTCCAGCTCCGCCGCCTTCCGCTCCAAGGCCCGGCGCTCCTGGGGGCCGGAGAGAGGGGATTGGTGAGTGGAGACCACACAGCCCCAGCTGGGAGCGGGGCAGCTCGCCCCCCCGAGGGTGGACTCAGGGGGGCAGAGTGAAGACCCCAGCTGGCTTGGGGGTGGGGATGGGGGGCCGTGTCCTGGGGGCATGGTGCCCCCACAGCGGGGCAGGTACTTACAAATCTCTCCAGCTCCAGCCGCGCCGGCCGCTCGGCAAAGCGCTCCTGCCTCTGCCAACGACACCAAGCACAGGGTGAGAGACGGCGCCCTCTAGAGGGGGAACGCCGCCCGCCCGATTCGACCCCCCCCACCACCCCAGCCAGACCCGGGGCGACGCTATACCGAGGATCCACCTTAAATTCCCCCTCCCTGCCCCGGGGCAATAACTGGCCGCTGGAGAGAACCGGCAGGTGACTCAGAGCAAAAGCAGCCCCGGAGAGGGACCAGCCCAGCCCAGCCCAGCCCAGCCCCACGCCCTGGGTCAATATTTACTGAGCATCTCTGGGCAGCGGGTGGAGCTGCAGGGGGCTGTGTGGGGGCAGTGAGACATGGGACACCGGTGCTGAGCTCCCCAACCCATCTCCCCACGGCAGCCCAGCGCCCCCTAGCACCGCCCCAGGGCCAGCCCTGCCTGCCAGGGGAGAGCGCCCACTGCTGAGCTCACCAGGGTTTTCTGTCCAGGTCTCTCTTCCCAGCCCGACTATGGCAGGGGTCCACAGGGAACGCGGCAGAGCCGTGGGCATTTGACTGGGTAACCCGGTGCCCCCCCCCCGGGGCAGTCCATCAGGGCGGGCAGAGACACCTCCACACTGCCTGGAACGCCCTCGTCCCCCATAATGCCCTGGGGCACAACGCTACCACTCTCCTATCACCCTCGCCCTGGCTAGCTATCCCAGACTCCTTTGCAGTGGTGGCTGTATGGTCTCCCCCTCCAGTGGGCCCCTCTCTCCCCAGCAGGCCGTGGGGCAGGGAGAAGGGAAGGGAGCCCCTCCCCACCGTTGCCTGCCCCTGGTGCCACCCCAGCCCTGGCGCCCCGCCCCTCACCTGGGTCACCCGCTCCAGCTCCAGCTTGATCTGGGTCAGCTTCAGCTGCGTCTCCTGCAACTGCTCCTTCAGCTTCTCATTCTCCACCTGGAGATCTTCATAGAGCTGGGGGGGGGGGGGGGGGGGGCCGGCTGGGGGACCACACCCGGGGGGCCGGGCCCCCCCCCCCCCCCCCCCCCCCCCCCCCCGCCCCCCCCCCCCCCCCCCCCCCCCCCCCCCCCCCCCCCCCCCCCCCCCCCCCCCCCCCCCCCCCCCCCCCCCCCCCCCCCCCCCCCCC
>NC_048313.1:6367248-6372524 GCF_013100865.1 Trachemys scripta elegans
GGGGGGGGGGGGGGGGGGGGGGGGGCACAGAGCTGAGCACAGAACCCAGGAGTCCGGGCTCCCAGCCCTCCCCCTCACTCTAGCCACTAGACCCCCCCGCCTCCCCCAGAGCTGGGGAGAGAATCCAGGAGTCCTGGCTCCCCTCCCCGCCCGAACCACTAGCCAGCCCAGTGCTTGGGTGAAGGGGAGGTTTGGAGGGGTGGGGTTCAGGGTGCTGGGGGGTTCGGCCCCTGCCCCACCTTTTTGTATTCATGCTCGTCCCCGGCGCTGCCCACGCTGCTGAGCCTGGCGTAGCCGTAGGCGTCCGTCCGGTGGGGCAGGAGGCTGTTCAAGTGGTCGGACGTGCTGGTGAGACAGACAGACACCGCCCTGTTACTGCAAGGGGCGGGCTCCCCCCCCCCCCGTACCTCCCGGGTCCTCACCCGGCACCGAGATGCAGCCACCTCTGGGGTGGGCTGTCGGCAGTCTCTAGTTTGAAACACAGCTGTGCTATAGTGCCCCCTACTGAGCTCTCTGTCCCCCTCCCTGCAGCCCAGCCTGTCAGGGGAGAGCGCCCCCCCCGGAGGTCTCCCTTCTGGGCCTGAACCCCCTCACTCCCGTTTAGCGTCTCTCAGGACCCCGTGGCAATGCTGGGGCCGGCTGGTACCTGGAGCTCCCGGCCGGCAGGTACCTGGATCCCGGGGCGGTGTCATTCAGCTGCTCCGGCTCCTCGGTCTCGTCGCCCTAGAGAGAGGCCGAGGGGCAGGAATCCATGGGCGGGGGGTTAACAGACACCCCGGGAAGCACGCCCCGCCCCTCCAGATCTTCCTGCTCACCCAGCTATGAGCCCTCCATAACCACCTACATGTAATCCCGGGCCCCCTCGTCCCCCCACAATTCCCCCCCAGAGTCCCAGCACCCTCCTGGGTCTGTTATTACCCCCTAGGGAGGCTGAGCGCGGATCCCCCGCCCCCATCCCACCGGCGAAGTGCCCAGCTGCCCTGCCCACCCGGGGCCTGGCCCCCTCCGCTCACCTCTGCGTTCTGCACCATGCCCGTGGAGCGTCGTTCCCGCCGGCCTTTCCGGCGGTCCCGCACGGCCAGCCGGTTCCGCAGCTCGGCCTCCGCCTCCGCGCCCAGCCCCAGCCCCTCGGGCTCCGGTGCTGCGGCAGAGACGGGGCGGGTCAGGGGCGGGGACTGGTGCCCCCCCACCCCCCCGCAGCACCCGCCTCAGCCTCTTTGCCAGTTTGTTGCTTTCACCCAGCAGCAGGAGACCCAGGAGCGGAACAAGCCACAAGGGGTTAATTCAGCTGCTGCATGGGATGTCCAGCCAGAGTCTGGGATGGAACCCAGGTGTCCTGGCCCCCAGCCCCTCTGCTCTAACCACTAGACCCCAATCCTCTCCCAGAGCCAGGGAGAGAACCCAGGTGTCCTGGCCCGCAGCCCCCCCCTGCTTTAACCACTAGACCCCGCTCCCCTCCCAGAGCCAGGGAGAGAACCCAGGAGTCCTGGCTCCTGGCCCCCCCTGCTCTAACCACTAGCCCCTGCTAACTACACACCACAGAGGGTAGAACATGTTGCTGCGCTGCCCTCTGCTGGCCACCTCCTGGGACTGCAGGCAGGGGCTGGAGGATCTGGGGGGGGGGGGGCGGCAGGGGGTCAGACTCACCTTTCTTTGCCTGAGAGTTCACCACGACAGGATTCATGGGATACACCGAGGAGCCCTCGGGGTTAGCTGCGCGGCATCGCCGGGCCGAGTCCTACAGAGGGGGGATAATGACCCATGGACGTGGGGTGTCTGCTGGACAAAGCCAACCCCCCTCCTGGGTAACAGACTCTGACTCCCCCTACCCCGGTATCCCGCCTGGCCCGGATCAGACCCCACGGGCCCCCCCTACCCCGGTATCCCGCCTGGCCCGGATCAGACCCCACGGGCCCCCCCCACCCCGGTATCCCCCCCGGGCCCGGATCAGCCCCCAGGGGCCCCACCTACCCCGGTATCCCGCCCAGCCCGGATCAGACCCCAGGGGCCCATCTACCCCAGTATCCCACCCTCTCCCTGCCCCCCTCAATGAGACCCCCGGGCCCATGAACTCACTGAAGCCCTTCACACAAACCGAGCTCCGCTACCCGACTGCAGTGTCTGGAGGCAGGGAGTCCCGCAGGTTAACGACCCAGCTGCAGCTAGAGCCAGGGTTGATTGGCCCCGGCTCCGCCCCTGCCCTCACCGTGGCGTCCAGCGGCTGCTCCCCTTCTCGGCCCCGCTTCTCGTCCTCCCCGATTCGCTGCTCGGTGGCCCTGGCGTCCCCGGATCGGCCAATGGTCTTCTCGGCCTCCTTCAAGTCCGTGAGGGTGACGCCCTGGCAAGGGAGCATGTGGGTCAAGGAGGGGCATGACCAGGGCTGGCACCCTTAAGGGGAGCAGGGTCACTGGCCAGGGCAGCAGTCACCCCCGCAGGAAGGGAAACGACCTACAGCACCCCCAGGAGGTGTGGTAGTGTCACTGCACCCCCAACACAGAGGAAGGGACCAGCCCAAAGTCAGTGACAGAGCTGGGAAAAGAACCCAGGAGTCCAGGCTCCCCGCCGCTGCGCAGCTCCACACAACTAGGTCCCCCCTCCCCTCCCAGAGCCAGGCAAAGAACCCAGAAGTCCTGGCTCCCAGGCCCCCCTGCTCTAACCACTGGGTAGAAGTACCTGGGTGGATCGCCGGGACTGCCTCATGAGACGTGACCGGGCTTTGCGCTGTGACTCCGACTCCTCATCCCTCACCGGGGTCTGATACGATCTGGTAGGGGTGGCGGGGGTGTTAGTGAGACCGGCAGGAGCAGAGACCCCTTGCCCAGCGCTGGGACACAGGCCCCCTTTGGGGTGGGGGGCAGGAGCTGGGTATACAGGGACCCCTCGCCCAGCGCCGAGATGCGGCCCCTCGCATCTCACAGCTCACAGTAACACCGGTTATCGAGCCTGGTCTCTCCCAACCACCATCACGGTCCGTCCCCTCCCTCCCCCCCCGCATAGCCTCACTCTGCACCCACAGCCAAGGCTGGGGGGCTGTAAGTGGGGTGCTGCAGGAGAGGTTTCCCCCTGCAGACACGGTGCTAGTACCCCCTGAAGGTAGAGCTCCATCACCCCCACAGCCCTCCGGCCCCGGGCTGCCCCCTACCTTCGGCGGTCGCGGAGGTCTGTGCTGGAAGTGGGGAGCTGTTTGGGGGCAGAACCCGCGTCGATTTTCATCTGCAGGCCGTCTTCCAAGATCCTATAGCGTGGGCACAAGAAGAGGGAGCATCAGACAGGCTGCGCTGAGTACCGGACACATCGCCACCCCGGTAAATCCCACTCCCCTCCCCGAGCGTCCTGGCTCCCCGCCCCCCCCCCCCCCCCCCCCCCCCCCCCCCCCCCCTCCAGAACCAGGGAGAGAACCCAGCAGTCCTGGCTTCCCAGTGCCCCCTGCTCTAACCACTAGACCCCACTCCCCTTCCCGAGCCAGGACTGCACCCAGGCGACTCACGCTCGGCTTGGCTCTGCGTCTGGCAGGGTGAAGATACGCCGGGTGGGCGTCGGCGGGACCCGGGCCAGGCGCGGCGGCTCCTTGCTCTGGCAGGGGAAGCAGAAAAAGGGCCTGTGAACGTCTCGGCTACAGCAGGGCACTCTGGGCGACCCCGGCCTCCAGCCAGGAGGGGGCGCTGCCCAGAGCGCAGCTCGATACCCTCTGGGAGGCAGGGTGTCAGTCCCTGCTGCAGCTAATGGAGTGCAGGGGGAAGGGAAAGGAATGGGGTCTAGTGGCGAGAGCAGCGAGGGGGGGGCACTGGGAGGCAGGACTCCTGGGTTCCATCCCAGCTGTGGGGGTCTAGCAGTTAGAGCACAAAGTCATGAATCAGGAAAATTAAGGAGCAAGAAACAGACCAGGACGGGGGGCAGAGTTAAGGGGAAAACGCAGGGCTGGAGAACAGACAGACATCGGGATTGAGGGATCCTAAGTGATCCCTGCCTGATGCTCCAGGACGGGGATCTCAGCCCCCAAGACTCCCTATGGTGCCCCCCCACCGTCCCCAGGGGAGAAGGGCGGCTCAAACTAAGCACCTAACAGCGTAAGGCATCCCGGAATGCACCAGGTCACAGCTGACATGGGTGAATAAGCAGGTGGGCGGGAGGGGAATAAGGCCACTCCCCCTATGGGCGGAGCCTCCTACCAGGTCACCTGATGAACTCCCTTCCTCCCGACTGGCTAGCTCTGAGGCTACGCTCTTATTGGCTAACCCCGGGCCAATCAGAGTCCTGTTCCACTTCTGTAGGATTTCCCAGATGTCCTGTGGCTGAGGGGGGAGGGAAAGCGGGAGACAGTTAGTGGAAGAGACAGATAAACAGACAGGCGCGAGAAGTCTCAAAGGCATGCTTTGCATTGTGGGAAAGAACCCCTGCCCTCCCAGAATCCTCTCTGCTGTGGTATTTGCAGTGGTGAGAGAGGGAGGGGTCTGTTTTTCAGTGCCCCCTTGGCTAGACTGTTGGAGTCAGGTGCTCCCCATGGTTACAGGGTTCCCCCCCCCACCTCCCTCACCTTCTCCTCTGTGTCCAGCCTGGGGCTGGACGCTGAGCGCTTGATCCTGCCCTCCTTGGGGGGCCCCTCGTCCAGCCGGGCGTCCTGCAGCACCCCGAAGCTGCCCGTCTTCCGCAGCCCCGCCCTCCAGGCAGGCGCTGACGAATCCTCCGGTGCTGCGGGGCGGCCTCCGGAGAACTGCATGGGGAGGGGGAGGGACGAGAAAAACGGGGAGGGGAGTTGGGGGGACAAGGGGGTGGAGTCAGGATGGGTGGAGGGAGCTGAACCTACAGAGGGGGTCACGAAAGGGGATCGAAAGGCAGCGGACCTGCTACGCCGGTGGGCACGGTCTGCCCCATGCCCCCCCCATCCCACACGACCCCCCATGCACCCCGAATCCTCCCTACCCCCCAGCAACCCCTCCATTCTCCCCACACCCACCAATCCTCCTCCCTGATCCCCCCCACCCCCTCCCAAATCCCCATTGAAACCGACACGCACCACCCCACACTCCCCCTCACACTCACCAGCTCCATCCCACGAAGCTGGGGGGGGGTCATTAACCCTGCCCCCATGACTCTCCCCCCCCCACCCCCCAAAAACGCACTGGCCTTCGATCGCCTTGCGTGCTAGGCTACGGCTAAGAAGCAGAGTGGAGGAGCTCGGAGGAGAGGGGGGGTAGATACCTTTCCCCCTTCTGTACCCCCCCATCACATAGGGGGAGGGAGGCAGGTATCCTTCCCCAATCTGCCCCCCCCCCCCC
>NC_048313.1:6372551-6379018 GCF_013100865.1 Trachemys scripta elegans
GCCCCCCGCGCCCCCCACCCCCCCCCCCCACGCCGCCGCGCGCGGGCGACTCGCCACCACCGCGCCCCCCGGCCCCCCCCCCCCCCCCCCCCCAATTATATAGGCACAGGGCTTAGAAGAGGGATCTCTAGTCAATTTCAGACTGCAAGGGGAGTGAGCTAGAAACTACCCGGAGTGGGAAGGGGGGCAGTCATCTGATCCCCGCAGAAGGGGAAGCCACCCCCCCGCCGTGCACAGCTGTGAGGGTGGAGGGAGGGAGATGCTGCCCCCACCTGGGCCAACCAGGCCCCAGGGACAGATTGAAGCCAGCGTCCCCTAGTGGGGGAAAAATAATCAATTACCGTGTCTCCAGAGCTATTCGCTTCCCAGCCAAGGGGACGTGTGTCCTCTTAGCAAGTGTCCCCCCGGAAGGGCCCCTGCCCACCTAGTGAATCTCAGCACCGCTGGCCGTGTAAGGTGGGGTTCGATTGGCCGGTGGGACCCCCGCTGTGAACCCTCCCCGTACGCAGGGCCACGGGAACAGGATTGGCGCCCGAATCACCGCCGAGCTCCAGGAATCAGAAAAGCAAACTCAATATCCCCCCGCGTGGTGGGAACTGGGACCGTCTGGGTCCGATCGAGGGTCTCAAACAAGCGTTAAACCCCAAAGGGAGGCTCCAACAGAAGGGGTGGCGAGATTGCACGCTGTTGGGGACGAGATTTCAGGCTAGATGCGGGGTTGTTTTCTCTGAATACTGTGTGGGTGCCTCAGTTTCCCCTATGCCTTTCTTAAGTATCTAGGTGGTGGGATAAGGGGGTGTCATTGTTGCAAAGCCCTAGAGGGCCAGTGTGATGGTGTCTGCAGAGAGAATGGCCGACACCCTGTCTCCTGATGGCCTGGGCCCCTCCTCTGCAAAGGTGCCAACTGAAGGTGTTGGAGAACAAAGATCAGGTGGCCTCCTGGCCCGGGGAAAGAGACTATGGAAGAGGAGGGGCTGGAGAGTTTCAGTTTGGAGCTGGCTGGGGAAAGAGAGGGAGTCCCAGACCGGGGCCTGGCCTCCCTGCCCCCAAGATGGATCTGACTTAGGGGTCCTGTTTCCTGTACCTACAAGCTCTGTTTTGGACCATGTTCCTGTCATCTAATAAACCTTCTGTTTTCCCGGCTGGCTGAGAGTCACGTCTGACTGCAGAATTGGGGGGCAGGGCCCTCTGGCTTCCCCAGGAGCTACACCTGTGCGGACTCGCTGCGGGAGGCGCACGGGGGGACGGGGATGCTGAATGCTCCGAGGTCAGATCCAGGAAGGTCGAAGCTGTGGAAGCTTCCCGCCCTGGGGACAGTCTGCTCCGAGAGAGGAGGCTCCCCCCGAGTCCTGACTGGCTTCGTATGGAGTAGTTCCAGAGCATCGCCCGGTGTCTCTGTGATGGGGGAAGGGATATTTGAACCCCGATATCTCACTAAACAAGGACAGCAGAACCAAGCCAGGCATCCCTGGAGAGTTAGGAATTCTGGCTTTTAGGTGGTGCACCGCGGGCATCTCTGGCACAAATGGATACCAAGATACTTGCTGAAAACCAAGTGGCGACTGGCCGGGCAGAGCCAGAGATAATCGGAATGACGGGATTTTGATGACAGACACGTCATTAGAAGCCAGGGCACGAGGCCCGAGCCAGGGAGCCTCTCTGCCCCATGGCACCTAACAACCAGGCAAACCAAAGGTGTACCCCAGAGGTACCACGCGGGGGAGCTTCCCTGGCCCATCAAACTTCTGGAGCATCGCTGAGATCAAACGGGAGTGGGTCAGACTTAAAAACAACATGGTGGAGGGTATGGTGCACTGGAACGGGCTGTGGAGAGGGAGAAAAGGATCCGAGAGGCAGGTCTGCCCTCCACAGGGCTCCAGTGTTTCATCTTCTCTCCTCCCCCAGAGCTGGGAATAGAACCCAGGAGTCCTGACTCCCTGCCAGTCCCCCCGTACTCTAACCACTATACCCCCACTCCCCCCCAGAGCCAGGGAGAGAACCCAGGAGTCCTGGCTCCCAGTCCCCCCACTCTGACCCACTAGACCCCACTCCAGCCAATTAATCTCTGCTTCTCTAGAAGACACCAGGGATGGAGGAGGCTCCTGGGAGGTGTCTAGACCCTTCCCGCAGCTCTGCCAAGGCCCCTCAATCCCCACCCTCTGTCTCCCCCAGCTTGGGGCCCCGTGATCCTATGAACAGCAAGCAGAGCCTGGCCAACTTGTGACACCGCTGGAGAGCCAGACCCCGTTCTCCAGAGACGGCTCGGCTCCCTCCGCGCCGCAGGACCTGGGAAAGGCCTCGGCCAAGGGGAAGGGAGCAGAGGCTCTCGTGCTGAGCGGGGGGAGGGGGGACCCTCACTGTGGCTTTTTCGCCCCCCTGCGGGACCAGGATAATGCCCGTTTTGCGTAGGCTTTGGCGCCACAGTGCTGGCCCCAGGGGGTCCGGGGCGGGCAGGGTGGGAGAGGGGCAGGCCAGCGGGGACTGATAAAGGGGAAGGCAGGTGGCCGGGGGGGGGCGAAGGCAGGATCCGAGCAGTAGAAAGGCCAAATATGGGGTGGGGGCGGGGGGAGAAATATAGGGCAGAGATAGAAGAGAATCTAGATGTGGCCAAATTGGAGGGGCGGGGCCAGAACAGTGAGGTGGGGCTGGGGGGAGAGATCCCAGCCCAGTTCCTGGCTGCTCACTTTCAGTGCCCCCCTGAATGGTAAGAGGGGAGGAAGGAGGGTGGATTGTAGGGTTTGGGCCCCGCCCCCTTCAGGCAGCTCCACCCCCTCGGGTGTAATTAGCGAATTGCAGAAGGAGCCGGACAGGCGGAGAAAATCAGTGTATGAGGAGGGCAGGAGAACGTCAGTATCACCGGGGCATGCTGGGATCAAGGCCCAGTTCACATGGGACAGGGTCTATCCACATGGTGGACATTAAACTGGGGAGAGAACCCAGGAGTCCTGGCTCCCAGCCCCCCTTGCTCTAACCACTAGACCCCACTCCCCTCCCAGAGCCAGGGAGAGAACCCAGGAGTCCTGGCTCCCACCCCACCCCCAGCTCAAAACCAACTAGACTGGGGTATTACTACTAAGCTGAAGACTTGGCTGTAATCCAGGGGGGCACCTGTCCATGAAGCCACGCCCCCAAGGGCCATCTAGCCACGCCCCCACGAGGGAAGTGAGCCACCAGAGGGAGTCAGCACCCCTCACAATCCAGCCCGGGGAGGGGGACGGACAGGAATGGGGACCCGGGGGGCGGGTGTGTGCTGGAGGAGACTCACCTTGGACCCTGTTGGTGCAGGGGAGACCGGGGGCAGGGCGACCCCATTCAAGCCGCTGCTCTCCTGAGGGGGGGGCTTGGTGGACTCTGTGGGGAGGACAGAGGAGCTGGGGTGACACGGGGGCATGGCATAACCCCCCCCCCATTCAGCCCCACCCAGCCTGGCACCTCTCGCCACAATCTGCCCCAAGGGGCCCCACCATCCCCCTCCCAGCTCAGCCCCAAGCCCCTGCCCCAGCTCACAAGCCCCACCTACCGGTGGGTTTCTCCGGCTCCTCCCCCTCGGAGGCGGAGCTGTTCTCCTCGTCCGGGGCGATGGTGCCCAGAGTTTTGCGCTCCTTGGACTGGTCCTGCACCGAGATCTTCTCCCGGCTGCTCATGCGGCACACGGAGCTCCTGGGGGAGACGGGGGTGTCAGCAGGGGTGGGGCCCGTTAGGCACCCCGCCGGCAAATGAGCAAGGGGCCGGACCCCACCCATCCTACTGGGCGGCAGCGGGGAGCTCAAAGTGAACCCCCAGACTCCTGCGGTGCTGGTGCCCCCACTCCCGACCTGCAGCCCCCCCGATTCCCGCCCTGGGCTCCCCCCAGCCCTGTCGGTGCCCCTCCCTCCCGACCCGCAGCCCCCTACTTGCCCGGCCCTGGGCTCCCCCCAGCCCTGTCGGTGCCCCTCACTCCCGACCTGCAGCTTCCCGCACTCACCGCCTGTGCTTGGCGCTATACACAGGCTGCAGCTCCGCGCTGGTATCGATCACCGCCTGCTTCAGGTGAGCTTCCTTCTTGCTGCGCAGCTGGGGAGGGAAGGGGGGGAGGGTCCGTCGCTGTATTCCTGGGACCCCTGTGATTCCCCCCCCCGCCCCAAAATCCCCAGCAGGTAGGGAGGATGCTGGGAGATCCAGTGGGCTCAGGGCCGGGGGTTGCTGGACAACCCCCCATTATGGTTGCCCCCTTACCCGGCTGAGTGGGGGTCTTGGCCAACGCTCCGCCCTCGGAGCAGTATCCCCGCCTGGGGTTAACCCTTTCCGGCCGTGCAGGACAGGGGTGCAAGCAGTGCGGGTGCTGCCCCGATCTGGGGGGCAGGAGTGGGGGGGAGCGGGGGGGAAGAGGGAACAGGGCTGGGGGGCCCCCTAACTCACGTCCTCCTGCTTCTTCTGCAGCTCCGCCAGCAGGCTGAGTGTGTCCTCGTCTGCCAGGTCGCACGGCCGCTGGCCCTGGCGGGGAGCAAGGGGGAGTGGTTGAGAGCAGCTCCAGGCCTCCGTCTGTCCCCCCCCACGACCCCAAACTCCCTTGACCCCGCCCCTAGCCCCCTCCCTAGCAGCTGCTGCTCACTTCCCGGCCTCCTCCCCCAGTCCCTTCGCTGCCCCCCAACTTCTTATGGCGCCGAGGCTGCTGTGATCCAGTAGATCGCTGCCACCTCTCCTCTCTATCTCCACCCCCTCCCTTCCCGGCTGCCCCGCCCCTCCCGGGATCCCGCCCCCTCACCACATTGTTGAGGGTGTCCATGTCACACAGATGCTCCACCAGCAGGCGGCAGGCTTCTTCCACCCCCCAGTGGGCCGCCGCGTGCAGGGGGGTCCAGCCGTCCTTGTCCTGCACGTTGGGGTCATAACCGGCCTGCAGGAGCAGTCTGCGCAGAAGAGGGGAGAGAAGTCAGGATGCCTGGGGAGGGGAGGGGAGTGGGGTCTAGTGGGGGCGGGGGCTGGGAGCCAGGATTACTCCTTTCTAACCCCACTAATCTTGGGCAAGCCACTGCCCCTCCGTGCCTCGGTTTCCCCAGCTGTAAACATGGGCCACACCTCTCTCGAAGGACCGGAGTGGGGGCTGGGACACGAACGGCTGCTCCCAACCCACAGCTGCGTCCCCAGGGGGGTTGGGCGGCTATTAACTGACCCTGGGAGACGGGCGGGGGGAATCCGAATGCGCTGACTTCGCTCCCCCGGCGGGACTGGGAGCCCCTTGGACCTGCCAAGCTGGTCGGACTGGGAGGGGCAGCACAAACCCTTGGGGGCTGGGCGGGAGGGACTCAGCAGCCAACGCAGCTCCCATGAGCCTCTGGGGGGCAGGTGGCTCCCCCAGCCCGGCCCAGCGGGGGCGGGAACTGGCAGGAACTGGGGGCCGGAATTGCCAGGAGAGCAGGGAGCACAACAAACTCCGCCAGCCCAGTCGTCAGTGACGCCCAAGGGCGAGAAGGAAACTTGCAACAGGGACCCACAGCAGTTCCTGGAACGAACCAGAGAGGAATGGCTGGGACACGGGGCCTGTCCCCTCTAGGGGCACCGGCTCCCATCCGGCCCCACAGCGGGGACTGGCTGGCTTGGGGCACAGGGCTTTTCCCCTCTACGGGGACACCAGCTCCCATCTGGCCCCAGGATGGGGACTGGCTGGCTCGGGTGGAGGGGAGGGGGCAGGGAACGGGGCACAGGGCTTTTCCCCTCTAGGGGGTGCCGGCTCCCATCCAGCCCCACTTACCTCATGACCTCGATGTAGCCCTTGGCGGCGGCCACGTGCAGGGCGCTGGCTCCGGTCTTGGGGTGGCGCGTGTCGTCGATGTGCCCGGCGTTCAGCCACTGGCGCGTGTCCTGCAGCATCAGCTCCTCCTCCTCCCGCTTGGCGGCCGCCACGTCCACCCCTGCGGGGACAGGCCGGGCGTGAGGGCGGGGCCGGGCACCCTGGGGCCCCGCCCCCCTCCCGCGGCCCCGCCCCTCCCCGCACCTCGCTTGGCTATCTCCTCCCGCAGCAGCGCCTCCATGCCGTCGTCCTCGGCGATATCCAGGGGAATCTCCCCGTCGCTGTTCACCGCCGCCACCTGTGCGCCGTGGTCCAGCAGGTACCTGGGGACAGGCAAGAGCGTCAGTCCTGAGGGCCCCTCCGGCCTGTGGAGCCCCCCATGGCCAGGGGGCAACCCCATCCCTCCCCTGGCCACATCCCTTTGCGGTAACAAGGCTGCAGGCAGACCCGGCGCTTTGGGGGGGGCTGCAGGACCCCAGCTTCTGCCCCCAAGAGCTTCCCTAGTTGGAGGGGGCCCCACAAGAAGGTGCCTGTCCCACTTGTGGGGAGGAGCAGGAAATTGATGTGGGGGGGGCATGGGGTGAGCGGGGGGATGGTCGCAGGGAAGCAATGAGATGGTGCTCACAGCTGTGGGGGGCGGTTGTTCAGGGCAGGGTGGGGATCGGAGCTGGGGGGAGTTTGGAATGGGAGGGGATCA
>NC_048313.1:6393723-6433559 GCF_013100865.1 Trachemys scripta elegans
ACCCCCCTCAACCCACCCCCATCCACCCCCCTCAATCCACCCCCAGCCACCCCTATCCATTCACCCCCTCTATCCACCCCCAATCACCCCATCCATCCACCCCCTCTATCCACCCCCAGCCACCCCCATCCATCCACGCCCCTCTATCCACCCCCAATCACCCCATCCATCCACCCCCATCCAGCCACCCCCCTCTATCCATCCCCAGCCACCCCCCATCCAGCCACCCCCATGTCCATCCATCTGTAGCTGCCCCTTCTGGGGACTGGACAGTGCAGATGGACAGATGCGGGGAGGGCGCGATGCCTGAGAGGCCCAGGCCCTGGGGGGGGGTGATTTACCCTGGGGGAGGCCTGGGGGGCCCAGCCCAGCTCTGCCCATCCCCCGCTGTGGCCGCGCCCCTGCACCCTCAGCGGGGTGGGGGCAGGGGGGTGCCCCATGGGAGCCCCCACCTCAGGGGTATTTCTCCAAGGAGGAAGCGAAGCAGGAAAATACCTGGGTCTGCGGCCGGCTGGGGTTCCTCAGACACTGCACACAGCCATGGGGGGGAGGGTTAAGGGCAGGTATGGAGGAGGGGGAGTGGAGGGAAGATTGGGGGACGGGGGAGGAGAGATCAGGGGTGGGTGGGAGCGAGCGCGGGAGAGAAACGGAGAGGCGGTTAAACCAAGGCAGCTCGGGTGGGGGCCCGTTAAATCCAGTTACTCGTTAGTGGGGGGGGGAACTGCCCCCTCTGCCCCCCCCCTTTCAATGTCCCTGCCCATCTCCCTCTCCCACCCTGGTGAATCACAATGTGCCCCCCCCCAACACGTGCGGTGGGGGCTGGGATATGAGGAGAGAGGGACAGTGATGCAGTGGGGGGGTGAGGGGAGAAGGACCCTGCAGTGATACAGTGGGGGCAGTGATGCAGTGGGGGGGACAGAGATGCAGTGGGTTTCTGTGGGGGAAGGGCCCTGCAGTGGGGGGAGGGGGGGCATGCAGTGATGGGGAGGGGGAAGGGTTCTGCAGTGATGCAATGGGTGGCTGTGGGGGAAGGGCCCTGCAGTGATGCAGTGGGTGGCTGTGGGGGAAGGGCCCTGCAGTGATGCAGTGCGGGGGACAGAGATGCAGTGGGTGGCTGTGGGGGAAGGGCCCTGCAGTGATGCAGTGCGGGGGACAGAGATGCAGTGGGTGGCTGTGGGGGAAGGGCCCTGCAGTGATGCAGTGGGGGGGACAGAGATGCAGTGGGTGGCTGTGGGGGAAGGGCCCTGCAGTGATGCAGTGTGGGAATGGGAGAAGGGCCCTGCGGTGATGCAGTGGGGGGAGGGGGGAAGGGCGCTGCAGTGATGCAGTGTGGGGGTGTCCCAGGTCAGGTACACACCTGACTCTAACACGGGCATCCTCCGTGCTGCCCCCACCCTGGCTGATACCCCCATGGCTGCCCCACCCTCCGCCCCCAGGGGAGGAAAAAACCCTTCAGCCGACAAACTAGAAAGGAGGAAGCCTGTGAAGAGAAAACGTAACATGGACGAGAAAGCAAACGTGATGGGAACAGAACCCCGGAGTCCTGGCTCCCAGCCCCCCCTGCTCTACCCACTAGATCCCACTTCCCTCCCAGAGCCGGGGAGAGAGCTCAGGAGTCCTGGCCCCCAGCCACCGCCACCGCCCCATTCTACCCCTAGCCCCCACTCCCATCAAGTTGCTTCTTCCTGATTCCAGCCGGGCTGTGAGGTCTCTGCTCCTGGTGACCTAGAGGAAAGAGGGGGGTCCCCGTGGCACGGGGGAGGGCAGGTGTGTGCAGCCGTCTCACCTTCCTCCTCCTCGGCCTGCTCAGCCAGTTCCTCTTCTTCAGAGAGAGAGAAAGAAAGAGAGCGAGGGGTTAGTGCTGAGCTGCGCGTTCCCGGGGTCCCATCTCAGGGGGCAGATTGCAAGAGTCGGGGGGGGGGGTCTGGGGGGGAAGGTTTGGGGGAGGGTGTAATGCTGGGCCACAGAAGATTAAACAAATTAGCAGGCTGGGTGACCTGGAAGCAACCCTTGAGGATGTTTCAAAAGGGCACAGCCACGGTGAACAAGGCCATTCCTGGTAGACAGGTATCAGAGCCGTGTTGAGGCGCCTCGAGCCTTTAACCCGTTTGCCAGCACTGTTAGAGACTCAAAGAACAGCTGCTAAATGTGTCTCCGTTTACCGCAAGCTATCGAATTAGCTGGTAGACGCTGCATCCATCCCATTCCTAACCCCTAATGCTCCGTCGCTGGCTTCTAGCGACTTGGAGAGCAAATCTTATCTGCCAGATGGGACGTGTGATGTAATAAGGCCTTGGTCCTCATCTGTCCTCGAAACTCGCAGCTCACCCTTTGGGAACCTTGTCTTTTATTCTTCCTAAGCAGTCTCAGGTTTCGGGATTGAGGATTGGCCCTGAGTGTGTGTTTGGTGGGGGGTGAGGGGGAAGAGCTGAAATATTCATTGACCGGGAAGTGATTGTGTCTCATCCTTTGGGATTAGAAAGAACCTCACCCAGGGCGAAATGGGGTTTTGAATAACCTTTCACTACATTCGACTGGGCTGACTGGATGGGAACCTAAAGGGGACGGCGTTCGGCTTCAGGTTAACCGGCCTGGTGCTGCAGAAGCTGGTTCGTTACTGGCTTGGTCAACCTGATTGTAAACCACCCATTTTTTGGTGGGGGGATCGGCTGCCCTGGTTCTTGCAGTCTGCCCTGAGGGTCACCTTCTCAGTGCAGCCCATCCAGGCAACCGGTCACAGGGGGGAAGGCTTTTTTTGGGGGGTGGGGGGAACCAGGCCTTGCAGGGTCTCCCCAAGGCTGTGATAGCCCCGGCCAGGAAGCCGGTGGCTCCGTCCCTTCCCCTGCGGCCACCTCCTCTGGGGGGAAAAGACAGATGGTCAGAGACAGATGTGGGGTTGGGGGAGCTGGGACCCTCCACCCCGCCTCCCTTCATCCATCCCCCTTCCCCTTCATCCATCACCCCACCCCACACCCTTCCCTCTCCCCCTCATGCTAGGGCCAGACCTAGAGCATATTTGACTTCAGACACAAATTTGATGATTTAAAGGGGAACAGGGGCGGGGTCGTATCCCCCACCCCACCTCTGATTCCATTCAGAAGAACAGCTAAGTCTGTGAAAGAAGAAGGATTCCTGGCCAAGCAGACTTGCCCTTTAAGAAGGCTGGTCCTACAAATACTTGTCTGCAGACAGAAATTGAAACATTAAAGGGGAGTTGGGGGTGGGGCATAGGGAAGCCACTTTGCCATCCTGTTTTAGGGGCTGATAAATCTGCAGAGCCCACAAAAGACTATGTTGGAAGGTGACTTTCCCTTTAAGAGGGCGGGCCCTACCAATAGTTGTCTGCAGACAGAAATTTAAAAATTAAAGGGGAGTTGGAGGGTGATTCTAATAATGATGCCCCTAAATCCAGCCCCACCCAAGGTAGCAGTGGGGCAGCCATAAGGTCAAATAACCAAAAAATAGAGCAATGATTAATAATATCCATACGAAACAGCCTTTAAGGGAAAGTAGCGGGCTGAACGGTGTTGATATTTATTAATAATTTCTGATGGATAGTAATTATTACCCTTCAGTCATTAAATACTAAAATCTGTATGTAGTACATTAGTAAGAATTTATAAGTGATTATGAACATCCATTAGTAAACATTTCAATATAAAATATCTATATAAATTAATAATTTGTATTGATTAGCCATCTGTTGTTAAATATTTGAATATAAAGTATGCAAATAAATGATTAACCAATTATTATTTATAATTATTAACCACCAGTTATTGATATTTAAATATTAAAATGTGTATATAATAAATTGTTAACCATTTCTTATTGGTAACTGTTAACCATCTGCCATTAAATATTTGACTCTTAAAATCTGTATGGAATCATTAAGTTATCAACCATTTATTATTGATAGTAATTACCTCTCCATCATTACATCTTTGAATAGTAAAATATTTAAACAATAATTACATTATTAACCATTATATATCATCATTAACCACCTGTCAGTATCTAAGTAAGCATTAAAATTGTATATAACGATTAAATTACCAACCATTATTGATAATACACCTCTACCTCGATAGAACGCTGTCCTCGGGAGCCAAAAAATCGTACCGCGTTATAGGTGAAACCGCGTTATATCGAACTTGCTTTGATCCACAGGAGTGCGCAGCCCCCTCTGCCCCCCCGCCGAGCACTGCTTTACCACGTTATATCTGAATTTGTGTTATATCGGGTCGCGTTATATCGGGGTAGAGGTGTAATTCTAACCTGCTATCATTAAATATTTTGAATATTCAAATATTTACCTAATAATTATACTCTCTGTTATTGTTCGTAATTATTAGCCAGAATAAATATTATTACAATCTAAACAGGCTAAGTAAATGATTAACCATTTAGTATTGGAAATCATTATGAGCCACCTGTCATTGATTATTTGTCTGTTAACGCAACTACACAATGGTGAAGTTGCTAACCATTATTTCATCCCTGATTGGCTATTAACGGGTTATTAACCACACTAGATTGTGCCGATTGCCCTATTAGGTAAGAAGAGGGTCCTATCGTGGGACAAATCCCTCTATGTCCATTGTAACCCGACCCGATTATCCGGCTTGGCCTAAGAACAAATGGGGGTGAAGCGACTGAGAAGGGAAACTCCTGGCCTGACCCAGCCGAGGGGGTCTGGGCCTCTTCCCTGGCCACCCGTCCCCCCAGGGGCTCGGACGACTCCTGCCCCAGACTGACCCACTGGGGTCTTCTCCTCCTCTGTCATTCCCAGCGGAGCACCCCAGTCATTAATAATGGCTAGTTAACAGCGACCAGGGATTAACTGATTGTGGTGGCGGAAGGGGGGAAGCGTCACGTACCTTCATGCTGCTCCCTGGGGAGAAAAGGAGAGAGAGAGAGAAGCTTGTTGCATATTAGTGTAGCCAGCACCTGGCCTGGGTCCTGACCCATCCAGGGCTGCTGTGTGCCAGGACCCCCCTGCCTTCCCAGGGATAAGATCCATGGGGCAGCCCAACTTAATTCAGTTCCAGGGCGGGGACTGGCTGGCTCAGGGGGGGCAGGGAATGGGGCAAGGGGCCTGTCCCCTCTAGGGGGCGCTGCCTCCCATCCGACCCCAGGGCGGGGACTGGCTGGCTCAGGGGGGCAGGGAATGGGGCACGGGGCCTTTCCCTTCTAGGAGACACTGGCTCCCATCCAGCCCCAGGACGAGGACTGGCTGGTTTGGGGGGGGTTACTTACTCCTCATACTCCACCTCTTCTGCGTCAGACATGATGGTGGCTGATGGGGTTCACCTGGGGGGGCAGAAATAGACACAGATCAGCACTTCGGTGGTGGGGGGAGTTTGGTGGGGTAAGATTTCAGGGCTGGGCTAGCAGGGGGCTGCGGGGCGGGAGTGAGGGGCACCAGCAGGGCTGGGGGAGCCCAGGGCTGGGCTGGCAGGGGCTGCGGGTCGGGAGTGAGGGGCACCGGCAGGGCCGGGGGGAGCCCAGGGCTGGGCTAGCAGGGGCTGCGGGTCGGGAGTGAGGGGCACCGGCAGCACCCCGGGATCAGGGCCGGGGGCTGGGCTGTCCTTGGGGTGGCCTCAGAGCTCGGGGTGCACCGGGGGGGGCACGGGGGGAGCCGGCAGCTGCTGAAAGGTCACAGCTATTTCGGGATCTGGCTGCCATTGTCTCCTGCATTTGTGTCTCTGTGTCTCTAAATAACAATGCGAGCGGGCGGGAAGCCAGGTGCCGGGATCTGCCCTGTGCCAGCCCCCCTCCCTCCCACTCCACCCCCTGCTGTCACTCCTGCGCCAAGCGTCCGGGTCTCAGCCGGGCTGAGAGATGGAGCCGCTCCGCTCCCCGGGGCCTCCGGGGGGCACCGTCCTCTGGCTCCCCCCACCCCCTGGCTTACTGCCAGGCAGGTGTGAGCTCGGGGGCAGGTTCAGGGGTGAATTTGGGGGGCAGGTTGGGGGAGTTCAGGGAGGAGTTTGGGGGGATCAGGGGGAATCGGCGAAGGGTTTGCGGGCCAGGAGTGGATTTTGGGGGGAAGAGTCAGGAGGAGTTTGGGGGGATGGTTCAGGGGGGTTGGGTGGCTTTGGGAGGGAGGATTTGGGGGGTCCTGGGTGACAGAAGTGTTTGGGGGGGCCAGCTGGGAGTTTGGGGGGAAGGTTCTGGGGATCAGGGGTGAGTTTGGGGGGAAGGTTTGGTGGGGCTGGGGGTGGCGCTGTGGGGGTCGGGGCATGACTTTGGGGGAAGGTTATGGGGTGCATTCAGGAGGAAGGACTGGGAGGTCAGGGGTCTATGGCAGTTCTGTATTTCACCACAGATACCCCCCCAGTGGGGGACCCCAGGCGCCCCTGGCCTGTAGCACCCCCCAGGCACCCCCGGCCCTGCAGCGCCCCCAGACTCCCCAGCTCTGCAACCCCCCTGCAGGCCCCCCAGCCCTGGTACCTGGGGATGGGCAGTTGGTTCAAGGCTCCTCACGCTCCACACAGAGTCACTCTCTGCGCTGTCGGGGGGGGGGATTTATTAGGGGGAACTGGACACCAGGCCCCCCCAGCTCCCTCCCACACGATTGGCCGGAGGGTGTGTGACATGCCCGTGATGTCATCGGCAAATTCCTAGGGGGAAAATTCATATTAATAGGACCAGGGGGACATGACCAGACAGATGGATTTTTGGAGGGATGCTGTGAGCTTCCCCACAGCAGTGCCCCCAGCTAGGGACCCCGGCGCTGCAAGCTTCCCCACAGCAGTGCCCCAGCTGGGGACCATGGCACTGTGAGCTTCCCCAGAGCAGTGCCCCAACTGGGGACCCCGGCGCTGCGAGCTTCCCCACAGCAGTGCCCCCAGCCAAGGAGGGCAGGAGGTTGGAGAGAGTGAAAGAATAGACACTGCTGGGTTCTGATTCCATTGTTCCAGAGATGCCTGGGCTGAAATGTCAGGGTAACCTGAGCTTCTGCAGCTGTCAGAGGGGAGATAAACATAGCCGGGGTGGGGGGTTCAGGAGTGAGGGGCACTGGCAGATCTGGGGGGGAGCCCAGGGCTGGTCTGGCAGGGGGCTGCGGGTCGGGAGTGAGGGGCACCGGCAGGGCTGGGGGGAGCCCAGGGCTGGGCTAGCAAGTTGGGGAATTCTGTAGAAAGAATCCAGGCCTCCCAAGCGGAGGTGGGGGGTGGGGGGGGGCTGGGAGCCAGGACTCCTGGGTTCTCTCCCTGGCTCTGGGAGGGGAGTGGGGTCTGGTGGATTAGAGTTTGGGGGGCTGGGCGCTAGGACTCCTGGGTTCTATCCCCAGGTACCTGATCTCACCCCCAGTCCCCGCGCACCTGTCACTGCGGTGGGAACATTTCTCAGCTTTGTTCTATACTGGGAGTAGTGAGCTCACGGGGCTGGCACCGCCTGTGCCATGGGGGCACAGCTGAGGGAGAAGGGAGTCTGCCGGGGGGTGGGGAGGGGAGAGATCAATCCATCCCACAGCCTCCCTGGCCAGCTAGCCATCCCCAGCCACCGAGCTGCCCCCCGCAGCGGCCTGGGAAAGGGCAGCCCACGAAATAAACCCACCACCACATCACACCGCTTTGCCTTCCCCTCCCTGGCCTTGTCTTTCTGCTGTGGGAAGGGGGAAGCCGCCAGTGGGCGAAGTGCCCCAAATCCCCCCTTTCAAGATACACTGGGAAGGCTTGGAGCCGGTTCCTTTGGGCCCATGCCAGGTCACGAGTGAACCGAGCCGCGTCAGGCCTCAGGTGCTGGGAAACGGGGACGCGCCACCTTCGCAAATTAGGAGACGCCGACTGTATTTCCCTGGCTGGTGAGATGTTACCGGACTAGTCGGGGGATGCTCCACCTCTGTTCCCGTGGGTTGACGCCGAGATCAAAGGGGGACATTGGCGGCGAGAGGAACCGGGTGATGGAACCGCCCCGGCGTCGCTAGTTCGATCTGGAGTTTGTGGTAAACGGTCTAGGAACCTTGGAATGGTAAATGGCCTGATGCCAGTTCCCCAAACTTTTCACGTCACCCCCCGCTTTACCCCTGTGCGTAACCCCCCCGCACCCTCCCCAGGAGCTGTGGCCGGGAGCCGGGGCCGGGGCCGGGGCTGGAGCTGCGGCCAAGCCAAGAGCCAGGGGCCGCCGCTGGGAGTTGGGCTGGCGGGGGAGCGCAGCTGGGGGTGGGGCTGGGGCCACGATCAAGGCCCGAGACTGGGGGCGGGGCTGGGGGCGGGGCCTGAGGCTGGGAGTGGGGCTGGGGGCGGGGCCATGGCTGGAGGTGGGGCTGGGGGTGGAGCTGGGACCAGGAGCGGGGCTGCAGTCAGGGCCAGCAGCTGGGTGCAGAGTCGGGAGATGAGACCAGGGTAGGGACGGCTCCAGGCAGGTGCTTGGGGCGGCCACTCCGGAGAGGGGCGGCAGGTCCAGCTGTTCGGCGGCAATTCGGTGGACGGTCCCTCACTCCCGCTCGGAGCGAAGGACCTCCCGCCGAAGTGCCACCGCAGATCACGATCGCGGCTTTTTTTTTTGGCTGCTTGGGGCGGCCAAAACCCTGGAGCCGGCCCTGGACCAGGCCCACAGCTGGGGGCAGGGCCGGAGCAGAGCTGGGGACGGACCGGGGCTGTGTGGTGCTCCCTCCCCGCCCCCCATTGGGGCTGGCCCGGGCCTCGCCGCATGCCCCCAAACATTCCTCCACGCCCCCCACTGCCTCGATGCAGCTAATTCCCTGTGTCTCCCCAGGAAACAGAATTGACTTCACGGCCACAGTGGAGGTCTCGAGTCGCCGGACCGAGGTCTCCCGCGCTGGTGGGGACCCCCCCCCCACGCCAGCTCTCATGGGGGAATCCACACAGACATGCCCTACGGGCGCCCGATCGCATTCTCACCCGTGCAGCTCAGTCCGAAACAGCTTCTGGTGACACATCGGCTCCTCGCCTGGCCGACGAACCCGCCCTAAAATCTCCCCAGACCCGTGTGGCTAACGAGCCTTTCACCAGGACGCTCTCTCGCACCGTTTCCTCCTCAGGACATCTCCAAAGAATGGGCTGGAAGCAGGTAGTTGGGGAAGAACTGAAATATTCACCGACCGGGCGGGGAACGTGTCCGACCTCTCGGGATTGGTAGAACTTTTTACTTAGGTGCGGAGTTTTATTTTTCCCCGGGGGTGCTCTGCCCCAAGGCCCCGCCCCCCTTTTGCCCCCCCAAGGCCCTGCCCCCACTCCGCCCCTGCCCCGAGACCCCGTCCTTTCCCCACCTCTTCCTGCCTCTGCTCCGCCCCCTCCCTGAGGCCGCTGCCCGCCCGCTGCTCGCTGCTCTCCACCCTCCCACAAGCGCCTCCCCCAGCCACTGCAGTTTCACCTTTTGCCCACCAGAGGGCGCTGTGGGGATAGTACAAAGCAGCAGCTCCTGGCCAGCTAGGGAAGACAAAGAGCCAGCCTTCTTTGCAATGCCTGTCAGGCCAGGTCAGGAGACGGGGGCTATGGGGAGATAGACAGCGTGGGCATCTGGGGGGGTCAGACAGGGGCTCATAAGGGGTAGTGGGGGAGGACAGACTGGGGCAGGGACTGAATGGGAGTGGAGGCGCAGGGCTAAAGGGGGGAGGGAGGTGCAGGGCCACATGGTGATGGGGGAGGAGTTCAGAGCTACATAGGGACAGAGGGTGGCTGAGTGTAGGCACAGAGACACATGGGGACAGGGGGCACAGGGACACATAGGGACAGGGTGGCTGGGTGGGGGCACAGAGACATATGGGGACAAGGGGAGGGGGTAGAGGGACACATAGGGATGGGGGGAGAGGGTGCAGAGCTACGTGGGGATGGGGGGAGTGGGTGTCTGAGTGGAGGCGGAGGGACACATGTGGACAGAGGATGCAAGGACACATGGGGGTGCTGGAACACACGGGGACAGGGGCAGATGTGCCTGACTGAATGGGAGAGTTTGGGGTCAGCCAGGGTCTGCATGGGGGAAGCTCCCTAACAATCCCTCCCCACCCACCCCCAAAAAAACCTGTTCCATACTTTTCCCTCCCATACCCAACAAAGCTTCAAGTTCACACCCAGGTTCCTTCCTAGCAATTTACTTCCCTCTCCCTCAGCTCCTCCGTTACCCCTGACTGCCCCCAGCCTTTGCGCTGCTTCTGAGGGGTGCGGGAAATATGGTTCTGAATTATTTCTCTGAGTTCGGTATTAATATATACAGTAAGGAAACTATTTGTCAAAAAAAAACATTTCCTGAATCTTTTTTGTTATCTGTATTGTTACAGTTGTACTTGCTGACAGGTATTTTGAAATAAATGACCAAAAAATAATTGAAGGTAGTGTGATTATCTTGTGTTATTTTGACAAATAAAATATGCAGAATTTTGTAGAATCTTAAAATATTGTGCTCAGAATTTTCAATTTTTTGGCGCAGAATTCCCCCAGGAGTAAAACTCTCAACCCTTTTAAACTGGGTAACATCTAGATTAAGCAGTTGTTCTCACCCCACTGGCTATTGCTGTTCATAGGACACAGATGTTGCAGTCTTCAGCCTTCTGAGTGTCCTTGTTGCCTGCAGCATAAGTGGGGGAGGAGATAAGGCAAAACATGGGGCCCCCGCGCTCTATTTTATACCCTCAGTCCATGTGCTTGGAGAACACAAGTCCAGGCATGTCTGGGGGGGCCTTGCTGAGTCCCCCAGCAACACCCTGGTATGTCTCCTGTGAGTGAGTCATTGAATTGTAACTCCCGTGCAGGACAATGGCTGGTGATGTTGTCACGGAGTCCCCGGGCGATGCTCTGGAACTGCTCCCTACGAAGCCAGTCAGGACTCTGGTGAAGTCTCCTCTTTGTGAGCAGACTGTCTCCGGGCAAGAAGCTCACACAGCTTTGACCTTCCTGGGTCTGACCCCGGAGCATTCAGCATCCCCGTCCCCTCGTGCGCCTCCTGCAGCGAGTCCGCCTAGGCAGGGTCCTGGGGAAGCCAGAGGGTCCTGCACCCCAACTCTGCAGTTAGACGTGACTCTCAGCCAGCCGGGAAAACAGAAGGTTTATTAGACGATAGGAACACGGGATAAAACAGAGCTTGTGGGTACAGAAAACAGGACCCTTGAGTCAGGTCCATCTTGTAGCCCAGGAGGCCAGAACCCCCCCTGACTCCCTCCATTTCCCCAGCCAGCTCCAAACTGAAACTCTCCAGCCCCTCCTCTGGCCTTTGTCTCTTTCCGGGGCCAGGAGGTCACCTGATCTCTTTGTCCTCCAACACCTTCAGTTGGCACCTTGCAGGGGAGGAGCCCAGGCAATCAGTTACCAGGAGACAGGGCGTCGGCCATTCTCTGAGCAGACAGCATCACACCTGCCCTCTAAGGCTCTGCAACAATCACACCCCCTTATTCCACCACCTAGATATCTAAGAACTGCATAAGGGAAACTGAGGCACCCACACAGTATTCAGAGAAAACATTAAGAACATTCCCACTTTGTCACAGATGTCTCTTCAGCGGGTTGGTTACCTCCCTTGTCAGTGTCTCTGGAGAGCTCGTATCTGGGCACCTCCCACACCCACCAGTGACAACCCGACAACACAGTCTCATTAACGATGTACATATGTAGCTAGAACAGCGACTTTCAGCAGCGCATAACCTGTCCCACGATACGTCACACGGCCAGCTTTATATGCAAGATCACAATTCTATATAAATGAGGAATATGGGGGTTACAGGACGCTCCCCCAAGGTATAAAATGCCACAGTGGGAGCCCAGGCAGGGGCGCCATTTAGGTGGGGCGGGAATGGCTCTAGTCCCCCCACCAGGTTTCGAAATGGAGGTCTACTCCCCCTAGCCCCCCCCTGATGGCGCTTTTAACTGCAACACAGCAATGCCTTTCATCTCTTGTGATACGGGACAAGTTCCCAAGCTGGGAGCAGCCCAGCCTTTGGGGCAGGGGGTTTGTTTACGAACAGAGCTCGGTGATTAAGATAACAACAAGCGTAAAGTAAATTAGGGATCCTTAGATGCTCCTGAAAGCATTGGCAGGCGCACCAGTTAAAAGATTGGAAACAAAGGGTAGGAATGAATGGAGAGAGGTAAATAAAGGTGTCCCCAGGGATTGGGCCCAGTCGTATTCAACGCATTCATAAATGATGTGGAAAAAGGGGTAAACAATGAGGTGGCAAAATTTGCAGGTCATACAAAACTACTCAAGTATCAGGGGGTCGCAGTGTTAGTCTGTATCCAGAAAAACAAGGAGGAGTCCAGTGGCACCTTAAAGACTGACAGATTTATTTGGGCATAAGCTTCCGTGGGTAAAAAACCACTTTTCGAATGCAGGGAGTGAAAGTGACAGATGCAGGCATTATATACTGACACATGGAGAGAAGGGAGTTACTTCGCAAGTGGAGAACCAGTGTTGACAAGGCCAATTCGATCAGGGTGGATCTGAAGTGTTTTCGTTCAAGTATAGTGACTTTTAAATCTGTTATAGAATATCCAGGGAGATTGAAGTGTTCACTTACTGGCTTTTGTATGTTACCATTCCTGATGTCCGATTTGTGTCCATTTATTCTTTTACGTAGGAACTGTCCGGTTTGGCCAATGTACATGGCAGAGGGGCATTGCTGGCACATGATGGCATAGATCACATTAGTAGATGTGCAGGTGAATGAGCCCTTGATGGTGTGGCTGATGTGGTTGGGTCCTCTGATGGTGTCGCTAGAGTAGATATGGGGACAGAGTAGGCAACGAGGTTTGCTACAGGGATTGGTTCCTGGGTTAGTGTTTTTGGTGTGTGGTGTGTAGTTGCTGGTGAGTATTTGCTTCAGGTTGGGGGGCTGTCTGTAAGGCTAGGTCTGCACTACCCGCCTGAATCGGCGGGTAGAAATCGACCTCTCGGGGATCGATTTATCCCTGAATCGACGCTCTTACTCCACCAGCGGAGGTGGGAGTAAGCGCCGTCGACGGGAAGCCGCAGAGGTCGATTTCGCTGCCGTCCCTACAGCGGGATAAGTCGGCTGCGATACGCCGAATTCAGCTACGCTATTCGCGTAGCTGAATTTGTGTATCTTAAATCGACTCCCCCCTGTAGTGAAGACCTGCCCTAAGCGAGGACTGGCCTGCCTCCCAAGATCTGTGAGAGTGAGGGATCGTTTTCCAGGATAGGTTGTAGATCATTGATGATGCGCTGGAGAGGTTTTAGCTGGGGGCTGTACGTGATGGCCAGTGGCATTCTGTTATTGTCCTTGTTGGGCCTGTCCTGTAGTAGGTGATTTCTGGGTACCCGTCTTGCTCAGTCAATCTGTTTTTTCACTCCCCCAGGTGGGAATTGCAGTTGTAAGAATTCTTGATAAAGATCTTGTAGGTGTTTGTCTCTATCTGAGGGATCGGAGCAAATGCGGTTGTATCTTAGGGCTCAGCGGTAGACAATGGATCGGGAGATGTGTGCTGGATGGAAGCTGGAGGCATGGAGTAAGTATAGCCATGTGAAGCCCTGGAAGATTTGTGTTCAGAAAAGGGGCTAAGCTTTAGAAAGAAAGCTACAGACCAAGAACGGAGAGAGCTGTTAATGGCCAGTGATCGGGAGGCAGGAGCACAGCCCCTACCTGATGCGACGGAAGCTGCGGAAGCAACTGGAATGCAAAAGGCAGCATGTGAACTGCAAGGGGAGCATGAACAGAAACCAGCAAACCTTCGATGGCTGCGAAAGCAAAGGGTCCCTGCTGAGGGAAGGGGTCACCAGCTGCGACAAGAAACTGCCAGAATTCAGCTCGAAGTCAAAAACGCGACCGAGAAACTGTATCCGCTGGAAAGTTCCGTTTCTACCAATGCTGGTAGGTGACATTGCTCTGAGCAGTTTTCTGTATTGAACCCCTTGTGCTCTCCCGCTCCAGGGGGAGGGGGACTCTAACCTGGGGGGAAATGGCTGTTTGTCTGTGTGTCGAGCTGCAGACTCCTCTGCCCCTGGAACTGCCCGCCACAGTCCCCAGGGGGACCCCGTTACTGCAACGGCCCTTCTCGCTGGTCACACACTCCCCAGGGCTAAGCATAGCTTCTCCGCCCCCCCGAAACCGCTCCTCTCCGAGCCTTCAGCGCGCCTGGTCCTTGTCAGTCCCTCTTCGTTTTACTGCTCCCCAGTCACTTACTGCAGGAAGCTCCATCCACGGGGTGCAGTAGATCCCACCGCTACCACCAGTTGTCACGGAGTGTGGGGGAACCAGGGCCCTGCACCCCCCACTTCCTGTGATTCACCATGACTCTCAGCCAGCCAGTAACACAGAAGGTTTATTAGACGACAGGAACACAGTCTGAAACAGAGCTTGTAGGTACAGAAAACAGGACCCCTCAGTCAGGTCCATCTTGGGGGGCAGGGAGTTTAGACCACAGCCCTGGGACTCTCTCCGTTTCCCCAGCCAGTTCCAAACTGACAAACCCCTCCAGCTGTCTTCTCCAGCCACCCCCCGGCTCCTCCTCCAGCCTTTGTCCAGTTTCCTGGGCAGGTGTCACCTGTACCCAACCCCCTCCTGGCTCAGGTTACAGGCTCAGGTATTCCCTCAAGTGAAGTCATCCCCTGCTTTCCCATCTCCAATTCACCCCTTGCTATCCCATCCCCCATGCAGACAGTCCCAGTACAACTCCCCTTCCACATCCCCAGGTCAGTCCTCCCCACTCCCTGCTCCATCACACAGTGCAAGAAAGCAGTTTGTCTGTGCATGACGTTTCTGAACGTCTGTCTAACGTCTCAGAAGTGAATCGGGAATTAGCTCAAGCACAGAAAGATCCCATTGGTCAGGAAAATGTTTCTCAGGAGCAGATTAAAGTGGATGGTCGGGTGGAAGCCCTAACGGAGGAAGAAAAGGGTGGATTTTTGATGGGTGATGGATTGTTGGCTCGTACAGCTTGTAAAAGTGAACCTGAAAAAGGTAACTGTGATTTGCTGGAAGTAGGGCAGTGTGGTGAGAAGAGCAGCAGTTTATCTATTGGGAGTGGCAATGTTCCTGGTAAGGAAAGTTTGGAGGAGTCTAGGCAGCCTTGTGAGCTGATGGCTTTGTCTAGTCAGCAGTTTGGGAAGGCCGGGATAGTGGAAGATGTTGTCACGGAGTATTGGGGGACTCAGGGCCCTGCACCCCCGGCTTCCTGCGATTCACCATGACTCTCAGCCAGCCAGTAAAGCAGAAGGTTTATTTGGATGACAGGAATACAGTCCAAGACAGGTCTTGCAGGCACAGACAACAGGGCCCCCACCTCAGTTAGGTCCAGCTTGGGGTCCCAGGGCATGCCAGCCCACCCCCCTTGGGGGGTCAGAGCCATCTCTGCCTCCCAGCCATCTCTCCAGCCTGCTTCCCGCACTCTGCTTTCAGCGACCCCTCCCACAGCCTTTTGTTCAGTTTCCCGGGCCCCGGAGTCCCCTGACCTCCAACCCCCTCCTGGGTTCTCATGTTACAAGCTCAGGTATGTTCCCTCGGGCCGACTCCCATCCTCCGATGCAGACCATCCTAGTCACACTCCCCTGTCAGCATTCCCACACCCCAGCAAGAACAGTCCCAGTTCGTCACAGCAGCCTTGTGAGCTGATGGCTTTGTCTAGTCAGCAGTTTGGGAAGGCCGGGATAGTGGAAGATGAGTGTCCCTAGACCTTACCTGTGTGGAGAATTGTGACAGTGAAGGAAATGTGCCCGTGTCCGTTAGGGATATTGACTTGCCTATGGAGAGAGCTACCCCAGCCTCCAAGCAGTTGTCTGTGAACGGCCCTGTGTGCTGGGACAAGGGAAAGGAGATCCCAAGCTGTATGTCTGGTAAAGGAGAATGTGTCTCCGGCTCTTCTTTGTGGAGCAGACAGACGGTGCCTTTCAGCCTGTGACGGTTGAAAATAGTGCAGTTATCTCAGAGTTGATTCTGGATTCAACTAAAGCCCAGGAAGGGAATGGTCCGGAGTTTGTGTCTGCTGGGGAGACTGGCTCTGTAACTCAGTTGCATCCAGTTAGTGTCTATGCAAAATCCCAGAGACCAGACAATTCTGGTGCTTGTATTTTGCCTGTTGCGAATGTGCGGCTGGAAAGGGATGTAGCAACGCTGCGTGATCAGGGCGATATCTTAGCCAGGGCACAAGGAGAGCATGAAGGTGATTTAATTGTGTTACCGACTGCCAGTTTGAAAACTTGTAGCAAGAAGGAAAAGATTCCTGAGCTGGTGTGTGGTGAAAGGAAGGAGAACGCTTCTGACCTTTTATCTAGTGCAGGGGTTTCAAACTCAAATGAGCACGAGGGCCACATGAGGACTAGTACATTGGCCCAAGGGCCGCATTTACTGACACCTCCCGCTGCCGCCCTCAGCCCCGACCCCACTCCACCCTTTCCATGAGGCCCCACCCCCTGCCCCGCCTCTTCCCACCCCTTCCCTGCCCCCATTCCAACCTCTTCCCTGAAATCCCCACCCCAACTCTGCCCCCTCCCTGCCCTCAGGGGTGTGGCGGGGGCTCAGGGCAGGGAGTTGGGGTGTAGGGTGCAGAAGGGGTGAGGGGTGTGGCAGGGGGTCAGGGTGCGGCAGGGGGCTCAGGGCAGTGGGTCGGGGTGCAGGAGGGGTGCGGCAGGGGGCTCAGGGCAGGGGGTTGGGGTGCAGGAGGGGTGCAGCAGGGGGCTCAGGGCAGTGGGTTGGGGTGCAGGAGGGGGGCGGGGGGCGGCAGGGGGCTCAGGGCAGTTGGTTGGGGTGCAGGAGGGGTGTGGGGTGCGGCAGAGGGTTGGGGTGCAGGAGGGGTGCGGCAGGGGGCTCAGGGCAGGGGGTTCGGCTGCAGGAAGGGTTCAGGGGGTGGGCTCCGGCCCGACACGCACCGGGGGAAGGGCAGGCTCCCTGCCTGCCTGCCTGCCCTGACCCCGCACCGCTCCGGGAAGCCGACGGAACCTGGGGAAGGAGGGGCGCAGGGGTGTGTGTGGCTGTTGCTTCAGGCACTGCCCCCAGCAGCTCCCATTGGCCGCGGCTCCCCATTCGCTCCCGGTGCACGTCCGGCCGGAGCCGCTCTAGGTAAACGCTGGGGGAGGGCGGGGAGGGGCCGCGAGGAGCTCGCGGGCCGCAGAAAATAACCCCACGGGTCGCATGCGGCCCCCGGGCCACCTGTTTGAGACCCCTGATCTACTGAGTCTATGAGTTTGCCTGAAAGGGGGTTGGGTAGGAACCCACCCGATGGGCCAGAGGTGATCCTGGATGTGAGTGAAACTCAGAAGTTGGTAGTGGAGCCAGGTCAAGGTGAATTGGTGCTTAGAACGATGCCCGAAGAGAAAAATGTTCAGGCAAGTCTTTGCAAGCAGTTTGCTGCAACTGAAGGGTGTGAAAGTGATTTAATCAAGAAAGTTTCAGTTCCTACCAGCCAGAAATGTTCTGGTGTGAAGGGATCCACTGACTTTCCTTTCGAAAGATCCACTGTGGATAGTTTTGAGAAGGTCTCAGAGAGAGTAAAAGCGGTTACAGGATTTAAACAGCCCTATGACCAACTGGCTGGGTTTGGCCAGCTTGTTGGGGAGACAATGGTGTTGAGAGAGGAATGTCTCCATGTTGATTCTGTGAGTGAACTGTCTGTGTCTCGGGTTCAAAGGGTAGACTGGGTAGCTGAGCGGGCAGAGCAGAACAGCTGTGTAGTTAATCTCTCGAGAATGCAGGGGAGGGCAGGTATACGCTCATCTCTAGACACTTGGGATATAACTTGTGGTCTCTCAGGGGACTTAACACCTGATTCCAGGTGGCAGCAGTGCTTGGTAAGGGAAGGACCACAGAGTCTAGCTTGTTAGTGAAAATGGACAGTATCTCTTTAAGACAGAGCCCAGCCTTGGAATTGGTATCAGTTAAGGAGCTGAAAACTTGTGAATTGCCTCCTGTCTGTGGTAATGCAAATTACCCAGCTGGCAGGGAGCAGACAGACTGGCCAATAGCTGTTAGCCCAGACAGCCCATCCCATCTTCCAGTGAATTCTCTTGCGCAAGAAAAATCCGGGTTTGATCCTTCAGGACAAGGGGAAAGAGAGAACTTCCTTTTGCAAAGGGAAGCCACAGGGTAACCCAAAAATGCCCAAACCCCAATGGTAGTGGGCCAAAGGTGTGGCATGACAAACACGATTGTAGATGGACACTTGCAATGGATTTGTTGTTGTTGCTAGAGGTGATTTTTGTAACTGATGTGTTGCTATTACCCACAACTGTACAAATGTACAGCGGGCCTAATCTTTTGGAAAATCCCTTAAACATGTTGAAAGTGATACATAAAAACACACTTTATGTTAAAAGGCCTTGAAATTTTATGAGTCAACAGTGTGCCCTTGTTGCCAAGAAAGCTAACGGCATTTTGGGCTGGATAAGTAGGGGCATTGCCAGCAGATCAAGGGACGTGATCGTTCCCCTCTATTCGGCATTGGTGAGGCCTCATTTGGAGTACTGCGTCCAGTTTCGGGCCCCACACTACAAGAAGGATGTGGAAAAATTGGAGAGAGTCCAGCGGAGGGCAACAAAAATGATCAGGGGGCTGGAGCACATGACTTATGAGGAGAGGCTGAGGGAACTGGGATTGTTTAGTCTGCAGAAGAGAAGAATGAGGGGGGATTTGATAGCTGCCTTCAACTACCTGAAGGGGGGTTCCAAAGAGGATGGATCTAGACTGTTCTCAGTGGTGGCAGATGACAGAACAAGGAGTAATGGTCTCAAGTTGCAGTGGGGGAGGTCTAGGTTGGATATTAGGAAACACTATTTCACTAGGAGGGTGGTGAAGCAATGGAAGGGGCTACATAGGGAGGTGGTGGAATCTCCTTCCTTAGAGGTTTTTAAGGTCAGGCTTGACAAAGCCCTGGCTGGGATGATTTAGTTGGGAATTGGTCCTGCTTTGAGCAGGGGGTTGGACTAGATGATCTCCTGAGGTCCCTTCCAACCCTGATATTCTATGATTCTAATGCTAATGTTGCACTGTTAATGCCCGTAAACAGTCTTGGAACTTTCCAAAGGAAAAAAGACATTCCAAACCCAATGTGCGGTATGAAAAGGGAAACTGAGGCACACAACCATATTTCTTTCACGGCTAAATGCCAAGATTCCTGTACTATGGACAACATTAATATCTACATTGTCTTGAGGTTTATTGGGTTCCAAACATTTGCAAGAGGTTGTATGGATAAAGTAGCTATGTTCTTTAGCTCTTGGCAAGATCACAAGAGACACACAGGAACCATGCAGCAAGAGCAGATCCAATCCACTATTGTGCTAACCAACTTTTATCTTGAGTTTGTAAAGAGATTCAATCATGTTATTTAACATGACTTTGATAAACCATTTCTGTTATACATGGATACGGCTTCGAACCCCGTACTAGCTGTAGTGAGACAGAACCCAGGCTGGGGAGCTCTTGGGATGCAGGCAGTGATGTTTGTGTCATCCTTCCTGCATCCATTTTGCATTGGGGGATTTCTGGCGGGACCCAACTGAGAGTGCCAATTCAGGACAAATTGCTTAAACAGGGCAGCTACAGCCCCAGGCTGGAGTTTTTCCACCTCTAAGGCAAACCAAACCAGCCAGACAAAGAGGACTTTGGTCTCAGCCCACTGGCTAACCACAAGTCACACAAGCAATTCCCTTAGACACTGCAGTTTCCCAGTATCACCACCAGTGACACTCGTTATGGGGACGAATGGTTATGAAAACCAATACCCCAGTAAAGGAAAAAAGGTTCTCCCAATCCCAAAGGACCAAACCCCAGACCCAGGTCAATATACAAATCAGATCTTGCCCACAAATCACGCTGTTGCCAATCCTTTAAAATCTAAAGGTTTATTCATAAAAGGAAAAAAATATAGATGAGAGTTAAAATTGGTTAAATGGAATCAATTACATACATTAATGGCAAAGTTCTTAGTTCCGGCTTGTAGCAGGGATAGAATAAACTGCAGGTTTAAATCAAGTCTCTGGGGTACATCCCCATGCTCGCACCTGTATCTTTTTCCTTTTATGAATAAACCTTTAGATTCTAAAGGATTGGCAACAACATGATTTGTGGGTAAGATCTGACTTGTACATTGACCTGGGTCTGGGGCTTGGTCCTTTGGGATCGAGAGAACCTTTTTCTTTTACTGGGGTATTGGTTTTCATAACCATGTGTCCCCATAACAAGTGGCACTGGTGGTGATACTGGGAAACTGGAGTGTCTGAGGGCTTGGCTACACTTGCGAGTTACAGCGCATTAAAGCAGCCCCGGGCGCACTAGCTCGCTCCCCGTCCACGCTGGCAAGGCACGTAGAGCACTCTGACTCCGCGGCGAGAGCGCTCCTGGTACTCCACCTCGGCGAGTGGAATAACATTTGATGCGCCCCCGCTGGAGCGCCCCAGCATCAGTGTGGACGGAGTGTTGCATTACTGCGCTCTGATCGGCCTCCGGAAATGTCGCACAATCCCCTTAAGTCAAGTGGCCACTCTTGTCATTGTTTTGAATCGCTGCAGGAATGTGGATATGCCCCTTGAAAGCTCCGTTTCTGACAACCGGCTGCTTATCTGCTCCGAGACAAAGCAACCATTACTGTGGAATGCTGTGTGTGAGAGAGAGTCGGGGGGCAGGGGGGTCTGCTGCTGTCTGAACTCTCATCCCCCCAAAATCCCACTCTCTCTCCCCCCACATACACACAACACACTCCCTGTCACACTCCACCCCAACCCCCCATTTGAAAAGCACGTTGCAGCCACTTGCATGCTGGGATAGCTACCAGAATGCACTGCTCTCTGTGGCCGTTGCAAGAACTGCTAATGTGGCCACGCCAGCGCGCTTGCAGCTGTCAGTGTGGACAGATTGCAGCGCTTTCCCTACTGCGCTCTACGAAGGCTGGTTTAACTCACAGCGCTCTGTATCTGCAAGTGTAGCCATGCCCTGAGGGAATTGCTTGTGTGACTTGTGGTTAGCCAGTGCGGTAAAACCAAAGTCTTCTCTGGCTGGCTGGTTTGGTTTGCCTCGGTGTTCAAAGGAACCCCAGCCTTGGGCTGTAACTGCCCTGCTCTGAGCAATTTGTCCTGAATTGGGACTCTCAGTTGGGTCCCACCAGAACCAGCATCGTTACAAGCAGTCAATAGGTTTCCGGACAAATTGGACAAATGGTCTGAGGTAAACAGGATGAAGTTTAATAAAGCCAAATGCAAAGTGCTCCACTTAGGAAGGAACAATCAGTTTCACACATACAGAATGGGAAGAGACTGTCTAGGAAGGTGTTGTACTTAAAGTACTGCCCAGGATCTTTTCAGGGGGAATAAGACAAAACGCCACATTTATTAGTAATACATGTATTCATTAACACTGTATCATATGCATATAATATATTACACTTACACTCACACACACACACAAACACACTCCGTCTTGTTGTTACCAATTAGTTGCTCCCCTTAACTTCACTGGCCAGGTGAGTTAGATGGGGGAGGGGGTGGAGCCGGGCTTCTGCCGATCCGGATCGATGCTCCCATGTTGACAAGACGAGACCCGGGGTCCTCTGCAAGACACCTCACTTTTATAGCAGCTTCCCTCTTATGCAAATCTATACCAGATTCAAACTCTGTGTCTGTGTCTATTGGTCCTTTGTGCTGCTTTCTTTTGAGTGTTGTCCCAATGCTGCAAAGAGGGTGTTTCCAAAAGAAGGTGCTTGCTTCTAACCCCCGAGGCCGTCCTCGGTATGTCTGCTTGTCTTTAATGAGCCCACTAGACACGTTTTATTGTCCTTGGGTCTGGCTCCCAGCCCCTCTCCAACAGTTGAGACTGTCTGGAGGTGCTGCCTTCCATGCCTTGCTCATCCACACCTCATTCATTCAACAGGGCAATTGATTAAGAGTGGGGGGGAGAGCTCTTGTTCTACTGCTAGCAAAAAGAAAATTTTTTTCTATCTTATTCTATCCTTAGGGGCTATAATATTATACCAAGGGCAATGCAAAGTTTCTAAATGAGGCTTTGATACAAAGTCCCATGAAAACAGAGGTCACACGTGGGTAGACCCACCACAAGGTTATATGAAGAGGCACAATGTAAAGTCATATGAAAATTATCAGAGATTTATCTACAAAGGAGTATGGCAGAAAGGGATCTAGGGGTTATAGTGGATCACAAGCTAAATATGAGTCAACAGTGTGATGCTGTTGCAAAAAAAGCAAACGTGATTCTGGGATGCATTAACAGGTGTGTTGTGAACAAGACATGAGAAGACATTCTTCCCGCTCTACTCTGTTCTGGTTAGGCCTCAGCTGGAGTATTGTGTCCAGTTCTGGGCACTGCATTTCAAGAAAGATGTGGAGAAATTGAATCATAGAATCATAGAATATCAGGGTTGGAAGGGACCTCAGGAGGTCACCTAGTCCAACCCCCTGCTCAAAGCAGGACCAATTCCCAACTAAATCATCCCAGCCAGGGCTTTGTCAAGCCGGGCCTTAAAAACCTCCAAGGAAGGACATTCCACCACCACCCTAGGGAACGCATTCCAGTGCTTCACCACCCTCCTACTGTAATAGTGTTTCTTAATATCCAACCTAGACCTCCCCCACTGCAACTTGAGACCATTGCTCCTTGTTCTGTCATCTGCTACAACTGAGAACAGCCGAGCTCCATCCTCTTTGGAACCCCCTTTCAGGTAGTTGAAAGCAGCTATCAAATCCCCCCTCATTCTTCTCTTCTGCAGACTAAACAATCCCAGTTCCCTCAGCCTCTCCTCATAAGTCATGTGCCCCAGACCCCTAATCATTTTTGTTGCCCTCCGCTGGACTCTTTCCAATTTTTCCACATCCTTCTTGTAGTGTGGGGCCCAAAACTGGACACAGTACTCCAGATGAGGCCTCACCAATGTCGAATAAAGGGGAACGATCACGTTCCTCGATCTGCTGGCAATGCCCCTACTTGCAGAAAGAAGACTGAAAGAATTGGGTTTGTTTAGTTTGGAAAAGAGAAGACTGGGAGGGGACATGATAGCAGTTTTCAGGTATCTAAAAGGGTGTCATAAGGAGGAGGGAGAAAACTTGTTCACCTTAGCCTCTAAGGATAGAACCAGAAACAATGGGTTTAAACTGCAGCAAGGGAGGTCTAGGTTGGACATTAGGAAAAAGTTCCTAACTGTCAGGGTGGTTAAACACTGGAATAAATTGCCTAGGGAGGTTGTGGAATCTCCATCTCTGGAGATATTTAAGAGTAGGTTAGATAAATGTCTATCAGGGATGGTCTAGACAGTATTTGGTCCTGCCATGCGGGCAGGGGACTGGACTCGATGGCCTCTCGAGGTCCCTTCCAGTCCTAGAGTCTATGAATCTATGAATGGGTGGTGTTTATGTGACCATCACTTATTTGCACTGTAGTGTCCAGGAGGTGGATCTCTTGGTCCAGGCGGAGGTTGATGGTGGGGTGGAAATTGTTGAAATCCAGGTGGAATTCTTCAAGGGCCTCCTTCCCGTGGGTCCATATGATGAAGATGTCATCAATGTAGCGCAAGTAGAGGAGGGGCGCTAGGGGACGAGAGCTGAGGAAGCGTTGTTCTAAGTCAGCCATAAAAATGTTGGCCTACTGTGGGGCCATGCCGGGTACCCATAGCAGTGCCACTGACTTGAAGGTATAAGTTGTCCCCAAATCTGAAATGGTTGTGGGTGAGGACAAAGTCACAAAGCTCAGCCACCAGGAGTGCTGTGGCCTCATCAGGGATACTGTTCTTGACAGCTTGTAGTCCATCTCAAGATAGTTAAGTCCCAGGCAGATTGCGAAGAGGTACAAAAAGATCTCTCAAAACTGGGTGAGTGGACAACAAAATGGCAGATGAAATTCAATGTTAATAAATGCAAAGTTGGAAAACATCACCCCAGCTATACATATACAATGATGGGATCTAAATGAGCTAGATAAAGAGGTCTTGGAGTCATTGTGGATAGTTCTCTGGAAACATCTGCTCAATCTAAAAAGCAAACAGAATATTGGGAATCATCAATAAAGGGATGGATAATAAGAACAGAAAATATCATTTTTGCCTCTATATAAATCCATGGTACGCCCACGTCTTGAATACTGCGTGCATATGTGGTCGCCCCATCTCAAAAAAGATATATTGGAATTGGAAAAGGTTCAGAGAAGGGCAACAAAAATGATTAGGGGTCTGGAACGGCTACCGTATGAGGAGAGAGTAATAAAACTGGGACTTTTCAGCTTGGAAAAGAGACGACTAAGAGGGGATTTGATAAAGGTCTATAAAATCATAACTGGTGTGGAAACATTGAACAAGGAAGTGTTATTTACTCCTTCTCATAACACAAGAACTAGGGGTCATTGAATTAAATGAATAGGCAGCAAATTTAAAACAAACAAAAGGAAGTATTTCTTCACACAATGCACAGTCAACCTGTGGAACTCCTTGCCACAGGATGTTGTGAAGGCCAAGACTGTAACAGGGTTCAAAAAAGAACTAGATAAGTTCATGCAGGACAGGTCCATCAATGGCTATTCGCCAGGATGGCAGGAATGGTGTCCTAGCCTCTGTTTGACAGACACTGGGAATGGGCGACAGGGGATAGATCACTTGGTAATTACTTATTCTGTTCATTCCCTCTGAAACACCTGGCACTGGCCACTGTTGGAAGACAGGATACTGGGCTAGAGGGACCATTGGTCTGACCCACTCTGGCCGTTCTGCTCTTATATAGAACCCAGATATATCTGCCCCCGATGTAATCCTCGCAGAGCTGAGCTAGAACCCAGTAGTCCTGACGGGGTCTCTCTCTCTCTCTCCCCGCAGCATCAGTAATAAAGTAAGAACATTCATTAACATTTTAAACCCAACCAGTGTCCCTTAAGTGACGTGCCACGAGATGTCAGAGCATGTTAGTATTAGAGCTGAGTGGGTCTAATATTTATTTAATTTTCTTTTCTTTTTTATGTAGGAATTAGATACAGGGTTCCTGTCAGCAAACTGCTAAGTTATCTGCCAAAAATCTCAAGTTTTCAAGTGTCTAAATAGCCCCTGGACTCACGGTTAAAGTTGTGTCTCCCCCACACACACACACACGCACACACACCCCCTACGAAAATCTGAAACGACGCCTCTGAGCTGGGTTGTTTAAAGGGAGCCTGTGGCTTTGGCTTCTGGAGAACCGGTAAGGAATAGTAGAAACTGGTTTGTTCCTGGCTTGGTGCATCTAATTAGTAAAAGAACCCACCGGTTTGGGGGACCGTCTGCCCCATTCTTTGCAGTTTGGCCTGATCGAGCATTCTTGGTGTGCACCCCATTGACCGCGGTCACCGGTGCTTTTTTCCCTCCCGTCCCCTGCTACCCTCCCGGGGAATTTTTCGCACCGATTTTCACCCCCTTGTTTGAATTTTGGTAACAAACAACCCCGGGCGGTTCTGGGGAACGGTTCAACAACATCAACCCCCAAAGCGATTGGGACAGAGTCCTGCAGGGCTGTTAAATAAAGATGTCCAATATCTTCATTCATGATCTGGATGGTGGGATGGATTGCACCCTGTCAAAGTTAGACTCAGGACTCAGAGTTTGTTAGACCACTCTGTTTTATTAGCACAGCGCTCTGCTAATACATTCAGATAATGTGAGCCCCCATGCAAGGTTCAAACAGTCTTATTTATACAGATAAAAGGGTGCAAACTAAACAAAGGGACAGAGAGAGCAAAATTGTAAAATTTGCATAGGGCACAATATGCATATCCTGCTTCCTTGTTAACTCTTATCGATCTAATGCTAATGCTTCACCAATTGCCCTTAAGTGGGGCAATTTATTAAGCAGTTAATGTCTGCTTTTCTGCCCCCTGGCTTGCAGCATTTCTCATTTCTACTTAAAGGTACATACAGCATTCTTTAATTCATTCTATTTCTTTAATATAATTCATTTCACTTTCACAACCCTCAGCAAGTTCGCGGATGACACTAAGCTGGGGGGAGAGGTAGATACGCTGGAGGGCAGGGATAGGGTCCAGGTGAGGATTGGGCCAAAAGAAATCTGATGAGGTTCAACAAGGACAAGTGCAGAGTCCTGCACTTTGGACGGCAGAAAATCCCATGCACTGCTACAGGCTGGGGACCGACTGGCTAAGCCGCAGGTCTGCAGAAGAGGACCTGGGAATTCCAGTGGATGAGAAGCTGGATACGAGTCAGCAGTGTGTCCTTGTTGCCAAGAAGGCTAACGGCATATTGGGCTGCATTAGTAGGAGCGTTGCCAGCAGATTGAGGGATGTGATTATTCCCCTCTATTTGGCACTGGTGTGACAAACTGGGACTGTTCTTAATGTGGTCTTTGAATGCTGAGTGGGGAGTGTTGGCTGGGAAGGCAGGGGAGTGTGGCTAGGATGGTCTGCATGGGGGGATGGGAGACTGGCCGAGGGAAGATACCTGAGCATGTAACATGAGAACCCAGGAAGGGGTTAGAGGCCAGGTGACGCCTTTGCCTGGGAAACTGAACAAAGGCTGGGGCGGGAGGTTCAGAGCTGGCTGGTGGAATGGCAGGGAGGCAGACGGAACTCTGATCTCCCAAGGGGGCTGTGGTGCCCTGGGACCCCAAGATGGACCTAACTGAGGAGGTCCTGTTGTCTGTGCCTGCAAGACCTGTCTTGGACTGTGTCCCTGTTGTCTAAATAAACCTTCTGCTTTACTGGCTGGCTGAGAGTCATGGTGAATCGCAGGAAGCCGGGGGTGCAGGGCCTTGTGTCCCCGCACACTCCGTGACAACTGGTGAGGCCACATCTGGAGTATTGTATCCAGTTCTGGGCCCCACACTACAAGAAGGATGTGGACAAATTGGACAGAGTCCAGCGGAGGGCAACAAAAATGATTAGGGGGCTGGAGCACATGACTTATGAGGAGAGGCTGAGGGAACTGGGATTGTTTAGTCTGCAGAAGAGAAAAGTGAGGGGGGATTTGATATCAGCCTTCAACTACCTGGAGGGGGATTCCAAAGAGGATGGAGCTCGGCTGTTCTCAGGGGTGGCAGATGATAGAACAAGGAGCAATGGGCTCAAGTTGCAGTGGGGGCGGTCTAGGTTGGATATTAGGAAACACTATTTTTAAGGCCCGGCTTGACAAAGCCCTGGCTGGGATGATTTAGTTGGGGTTGGTCCTGCTTTGAGCAGGGGATTGGACTAGAACCTCCTGAGGTCCCTTCCAGCCCTGATATTCTATGATTCTATGACCCATCTCAGCCTCCGGTCTCCATCCCAGTTCCTTCTTCAGCAGCCCCGGTTAGAGCAGGGGGGCTGGGAGCCAGGACTCCTGGGTTCTATCCGCAGCTCGGGGAGGGGAGGGGAGTCTAGTGGTTAGAGCAGAGGGGCTGGGCGTCAGGACTCCTGGGTTCTATTAGCAGCTCTGGGAGGGGAGGGGAGTCTAGTGGTTAGAGCAGGGGACTGGGTGCCAGGACTCCTGGGTTCTATCCCCAGCAAATCAGACTGGGTTCCCATCCCACCTATGGGAGCCTCCCCATTGCAAAGTCTTACCAGCTCGGTTATCATCTTCCCAGCTCTTCCGTCCATACGGGTCAGTTTCAGCTGGTCCCAAATGTCTCCTTGGTCCCACACCCAGCAGGTTTGGGATGTATCATCTTCCCATCTCCTAGCTCATCCAGCCTATGGGGCCATGCACAAAAGTATTCCGGCCAATACCCACTTTCCTCGCAGATGGGGAGAGGGCGGCTCCTGGGGCCCAGGGTGGAGAAGGAGAGAGACATATCTAGAATCCCCGAAATGTTGGGCTGGAAGCCAGGACTTTGAGAGGTTGCCTGATCTACCCCTGGGACACCCTGCACCCCATATCCACTGTGGTGATATGTCTGATATGTCAGGTACAAAACATGCCGTGTGAGGTATCATTCTGAAAGTCTTGATGCGTTGAACATTAATACCCCGTTAAGTCATATGCGCTGGCCTCACATGGGGAGTTATGAAATTTGGCTACGTACAGCATGTGCCGGAGAAACATGGTGTGACAGGTTGGATCATAGAAACCGTCTTGGGAACTTGGCACCAAGATGTGCCAAGACTACTTCTACACCTGCTTTCCCTGCCAGCTCAGGACTCCAGCACCCTGTCTTAGAAACATAGAATATCGGGGCTGGAAGGGACCTCAGGAGATCTAGTCCAACCCCCTGCTCAAAGCAGGACCAATCCCCAACTATTTTTTTTGCCCCAGATCCCTAAATGGCCCCCTCAAGGATTGAACTCACAACCCTGGGTTTAGCAGGCCAATGCTCAAACCACTGAGCTGTCCCTCCCGCTGTCTGCTCCAACAAAGGGCCCAGGGTCTGAATTACTTACCCCAAAGCTGCAGGTTCACCTGAAAGCAGCTCACAGAAGTGTTCCTGTCTTTACCACTCAGATGCCCAACTCCCAATGGGGTCCAAACCCAAATAAATCCGTTTTACCCTGTAACAGGGTAACCTCATAAATTGTCCGCCCTCTATAACACCGATCGAGAGATATGCACAGCTGTTTGCTGCCCCAGGTATTAACACATACTCTGGGTCAATTAAAGTGATTTTGCTAAATACAGAGAGGAGGATTTAAGTGGTTCCAAGTAGTAACAGACAGAACAAAGTAAGTCACCAAGCAAAATAAAATAAAAATGCGCAAATCTACGTCTGATCAAACTGAATACAGATAAGATCCTCACCAGTTCCAGAATGCTCCCTTTTACAGACTCATCTCCTTTTAGCCTGGGTCCAGCAATCACTCAGACCCCTTGCACGCTGTCCTTTGTTCCAGTTTCCTTCACGTATCCTGGGGGGGTGGATTTGCTCTCTCTTTAGCCAGCTGAAGACCAAATGGAGGGGTCTCCCATGGGTCTAAATAGACATTCTCTTGTGGGTGGAGACCCCCCTCCTCACTCCTATGCAAAGTCCAGCTCCAAGATGGAGATTAGGAGTCACCTGGGCAAGTCACATGTCCATGCATGACTCTCAGTTTTTACAGGTAGCAGCCATTGTTTACATGCTACCTTGAAGGTCCTTAAGTAGACTTCTTATGTGGATTGGAGCATTCCAAGATCCGTTGTCCTTCAAGTGTTTCTTGATTAGGTCCTTAACTTCAACATTCCTTTCTCCAGGAACTGACCAAATGCTCTACTAAGAAAAAGAACAGGAGTACTTGTGGCACCTTAGAGACTAACAAATTTATTAGAGCATAAGTTTTCGTGGGCTACAGCCTACTTCTTCGGATGCATATAGAGTGGAACATATATTGAGGAGATATATATACACACATACAGAGAGCATGAACAGGTGGGAGTTGTCTTACCAACTCTGAGAGGCCAATTAAGTAAGAGAAAAAAACTTTTGAAGTGATAATCAAGATAGCCCAGTACAGACAGTTCTCTACGCAAAAGAATTAATGGACACAAATCTGACATCAGGAATCATAATACTCAAAAACCAGTGGGAGAACACTTTAACCTGTCTGGTCATTCAGTGACAGACCTGCGGGTGGCTATTTTACAACAAAAAAACTTCAAAAACAGACTCCAACGAGAGACTGCTGAGCTGGAATTGATATGCAAACTAGATACAATCATCTCAGGATTGAATAGGGACTGGGAATGGCTGAGCCATTACAAACATTGAATCTATCTCCCCTTGTAAGTATTCTCACACTTCTTATCAAACTGAAACCTGTACTGAGCTAGCTTGATTATCACTTCAAAAGTTTTTTTTCTCTTACTTAATTGGCCTCTCAGAGTTGGTAAGACAACTCCCACCTGTTCATGCTCTCTGTATGTGTGTATATATCTCTCCTCAATATATGTTCCATTCTATGCATCCGAAGAAGTGGGCTGTAGCCCACGAAAGCTTATGCTCTAATAAATGTGTTAGTCTCTAAGGTGCCACAAGTCCTCCTGTTCTTTTTGCGGATACAGACTAACACGGCTGCTACTCTAAAACCCGCTCTACTAAGGTTATTTAGAAATCAAGCCAGTACACAGCCAACATTCATAACATTGATAACTTCGAATACAAAAATGATACATGCATACAAATAGGATTAATAGATTCAGTAGCTCATAACCTTTACAGAGATATGTTACATGGCACATGTAGCATAAAACACATTCTAAGCATATTTCCATAAAGCCTCATGGGAGGTACCGTCACGGTTGGGAACACCCAAAAGCAGCCTTCAGGTACAAGAAGGAACAGGCCAAACAATGCTGATGGCCCATTGAGGACATAGACACTCCCAAGGATTATTCTTACACAATGAAGAGGGTTTGACTCCTGGCACAGCAAAAGAGCTTTCCAACAAGCTGGAAGAAGGTAGAAGAGAGGGGCAGGGACCCTATTGTTTGTTGATGAGTGGCTGGCAAAAGTATTCGTGCCGCTTGGGTGTGCCCCTGCCTGCAGGTGGCTGTGTGACTGCAGGACCTGGAGGGGTTTGCAGCTTGTGACAGGAGCACAGTGCAAGAGGCCGCCCTGGCTGGGGAGACAGAGGGCTCAGTGGTACCCCAGTTCCAGGTTGCACCCTGGGGAAGTCTGTCACAATCCCCCCCTCTGACCAGGGTCCTAGAGAGGAGCCAGCTATGGTCACTCAATTAGGGTGAACTGCAAAGAATGGCGGCTATTCCAATACTTAGATTCACCAAAACAGCATAAAACCGCTTCTTTATTACCTCACTGGTTACACAGATGTCCAAATAACAGTTCCCTTCAAGTGATCCAGCCTCAGGCCTCCATCCAGGTACCCACGTCGAATAGGATGATTTCTGTAAATCTTATTTCATCATATAAAAGAAAAGGTTCCACCAATCCCAAAGGAGCGGACACATCACCTCCCAGGTTACTGAATATTCCAGATCTTACCCAAATACATGCTACAGCCAATTCTTATTAACTAAACTAAAATGTATTAAAAACAAGAGAGAGAGAGAGAGAGAGAGAGAGTCTGGTTAAAAGATCAATATACACACAGACAGGAGTGCAATTCGTTGAGGTGCAGATTCATAGCAGGGATGGTGAGTTTCGTAGTTGCGAGGAGTTCTTTCAGAAATAGTTCATGTTTATAGTCCAATGTCCAAATCTCATATTCAGGGCGGACCAGCATAACTGGGACCTCAGCCTTGCGACTCAAACTTCCCCTGATGAAGTCTAAGCAGATCGGAGATGACAGAATCAGGACTGAAGGATCTTTAATACAATTTCATGTCCTCTTTGACAAGTTGGGATTTCCTCGGGGAACAAAAGGTAATGAGGATGACTTTGAAGGAGGTCCATCACCGGTACTTAGCTATACGAATTAACGTAAGGCCATTTGCTTGTTCCTCCACCATTCACAGTACATTTCAAAGAGAGATGAATACCGAGAGATCCCATGTTAACAATTCATTTAAATGCTAGGATCTTCTTTTGATCTCTGAATTATCCGAATACAGCACAGACAGGGATTGTTGATTACATTGTCCACCCTACTCATACATATGTAAATACACAAAAACAGAAACATGATCTCCCCACCTGTCTTTTGAGGGTGATTTATTTTGCAGGATGTTTAACTCTTTCTAGCCATGCGTCACACCCCCAAGGTGAGGCTGGTGTGGAAGGGCAAAATGAGAGCTCCTGGATCCACCTTAAGGACCTTCCAACATTGATATGAGCTGAGGTTACACTGAATTTTTTGAAAGGACAAATTATGGATGCCTGCTTTGGCCCCAGCCAAAAACGTAGCCCACACTTTGTGAAACACTTTAATGAGTCCAGGGTTTGGTCTATGTGTTAACTTACCATCGCCATTAATGTTCTTCAGAGACCGCTTCCTCAGGCACCCAGCCAGGGAGGCTGTGAGCTGGTGTACCTCAGTTTCCCCTTGTGCCCAGCACTTCATGCTTGTAGTGGTTTTTCTGCTGTGGAAAGTTCTAGAAATGTGTCTGTGCGTTAGCTGTGGAGCTGTAACATTATTAGGCTTTTTAACACAAAGTGTGTTCTTGTTGAACCAAACAGCATAATCATAAGGGTTTCTGTTCTGTACCACTGTAGCGAGGCGGTGTGGTCCCCTGACGCCCCAGAGAGGGACTAGTCCTGGCCAAACCCCTCTACAGATAGATAGCTAGATAGAGGGGGTGGAGGGATAGATAGATAGATAGAGGGGGTGGAGGGGATAGATAGATAGATGGCGGCAAGGGACACACAAAGAATGCAGAGCCTGGCCCCTCCAGCAGGGGGTGCCAGGAACACACAGAGCGCAGGGCCCAGCCCCTCCAGCAGGGGGCGCCAGGGACACACACACAGCGCAGGGCCCGGCCCCTCCAGCAGGGGGTGCCAGGAACACNCAGAGCGCAGGGCCCGGCCCCTCCAACAGGGGGCGCCAGGGACACACGCACAGCACAGGGCCCGGCCCCTCCAGCAGGGGGCGGCAGGGACACATGCCAGAGGGGCTTATCGCGGGATATGATCTTTCATTGGGGAGACTCCGGGGCCACCGTAGCAGGTTGGCCGCCCTCACGCTGCCGGCGCGTGGAGCAGGTGGCGCATTTAGCGAGTGACAGCGAGGAATTCGCTCCCCGCCTGGAAAACACGGGAGCGGCTGCGATGGGCAGGGCCGGCCTAAGGGGTGGCCCACCCAGGGATGCCCTGGTCACGGGGTGCTGTGTGGCCGCGCAGAGATGCGCTCTGCTGGTGTAAAGTCAGAAACTGCTCCCGGCTGGCAGGGGAGCACCTGGGGGGGGGGGGGGCGAATTTCTCTCTGCATCCTGGTCAGTTGCCCCGTGTGGACGCAGGAGGGAGGTGCAGGAGCTGGGGGCACCAGAGGGAGGTGCAGGGCGCCGGGGTTGCCCCCAAAGCTGGCCGGATTCCGCCGCGGCGAATCGCAACACGGCCCCTCCCCTCGGTGCCTATCCTCTGCCAGCCAGGAGGCCGAGAAGCGGGTGAAAGCCCAGGCCTGCTGCCGCTGCTGTATTCCTGGCTGGCAGGCCCCACTCCTCGGAAAGCAGGTAGTAAACTTTGCGTCGGAGCGTGGTGCCAAAGTAAACGCAGAGTCACCAAGGAGCAAACACCCTCACCCCGCTGCTGGAAACACGCCTGGCAATTAGCCGCACGCTCCCCGGCTGTGTTGTCTGGGCAGGCATCGCCACCGTGCCAGGAGGAAATCCACGGGTGAGACGCAGGATCTGGCGTGCAGCAGGCAGCGTGAAAGACGGGGTCTGTCCAGCCCTTGCAGCCCGGCTTCCGACGGCAGCCGGTGCCAGCTGCTCCAGAGCCAGGCGATTAGGCGGTGGGGGGGGGTCCCGTGCTCAGGGGAGCCAAAGGAGAACAGTGGGTGGGCGCAGGCCTGGGTGGGCTGGAAACGGGGCTGTGAACCCCGGGGTGCAGCCTGGGACTGCGGCACCGCTGGGCCCCCTTAACGCTCCCCAGCCTGGGCTGTCTCTCACAAGGCCTTGCTAGTGACAAGCAGCAAACCCCTCCAGGCGCTGGGATCACACCCAGCTAGATGGCACAAACGCTCCCAGAGCCACACAGAGAAAGGCACCAGCCACGGTTACCAGATGTGCCTGTTACTTTGGGGCATGCTCATTTATTGGGGTTACTCTTCTCTTCTCGGCGGCGGAGGGTCTGTACCTCTCTCAATGTGCTGCTTGTGTCACATGTGTTTTCATATGGAGCTTTACTTCTCCCTGCTGCAAGTCCCCTCCCAATGGAGCGATCCTGCAGGACCTCGGTTCCCCTGGGCTGGGTTCCTCCAGCCCCAGAATCAGATGAACACACACACACACGCCCAGAGGGGGGGCAAGTGGGGCAATTTGCCCCAGGCAGGGCCGGCTTTAGGCCGATTCAGCCGATTCGGCTGAATTGGGCCCCGCACCAAGAGGGCCCCACGCCGCAGCTCTCCACCCCGCCCCCAGCTCACTTCGCCCTCCTCCCCTCCCCTGAACGCTCCTCCCCCGCCCGTGCTTCCCGCAAATCAGAGGTTCGCTGGAAGTCTGAAAAGAAGAGGGGCAGCCAGCAGCACAAGGTAAGCTGGGGTGGTGGGGGCGCGAGAAGGGCTCCGGGGAGGCGCCGCCTGTTCCCGCCGATCACGCAGGCCCCAGCGGCTCTGGCCCGGCCCCCACGGTGCGGCTCCGGCCCGGTCCCCGCGGCGCGGCCCTGCTCCGGCTCAGCCCGTCCCCCGCAGCGCTGCTTGGGTCCAGCCCGGCCCCGGCCCGGTCGGCGCGGCGCGGCTCCGGCCCAGTCGGCGCGGCTCCAGCCCGGTCCCCGCGGCGTGGCCCTGCTCCGGCTCGGCCCGGCCCCCGCGGCGCTGCTCGGGTCCAGCCCCCCCCGCGGCGCGGCCCCCATGGCTTGGGTCCGGCCCCGGTGCGGCTCCCGCGGCGCATGCTCCGGGTCAGACCCAAGCCCGGTAACCCCGGCCGGAGCGCGGCTTGATTCCTGGGGGCGGGGCTTGCAGCAAGCCCCAGGAATCGGGCCCCGCTCTTGCTAAACCGGCCCTGGCCCCAGGCCCCTATGGGGCCTGGGGAGCCCTGGCCAGGAATCCCTTTCCTCACCCGGCGGCGGTCCAGGTCTTCGGCACCACTTCAGCGGCCGGGGGCCCTTCAGTCGCTCTGGGTCTTTGGCAGCATTTCGGTGGCGGGTCCTTCAGTGCTGCTGAAGGCATGGAGCAACTGAAGGACCCGCCACCGCCGACTCGGAGTGCCGCCCGGTGAGTACAAGCTCCCCCGCTTTGCCCCAGTCCCCCTGAATCCTCTGGGTGGCCCTGCACACACACACACACACACACACACACACACTCACACACACACACACACACTCCTTATATGCCACAGGTTCAGCACATCTGTCATAAATGTAAAGGGAAGGGTAACAACCTCTATGTATGCAGTAACATCACATCCCTCTTGGCCAGAGGTACAGAATCACTTACCTGTAAGGGGTTAATCCGTTCAATTAACCTAGTTGGCACCTGACCAGAAGGACCAATGAGGAAGAAAGATGGGGCGGAGGAAGGTTTTGTTTGGGCTCTTTTGTGTGTGTTCCCTCTTGGGACAAGGAGAGAGACCAAGCAGGTAATCCGCCCCGCTAATGGTGCATGAGCATCTCCAGTGGTTCTAGTTCCCAAACCAGATGGGGAAATACACTTTTGCGTGGATTCTCATAAGCTAAATGCTGTGATTCATCCAGAGAACTATCCAATGCCATGCACAGATGAGCTATTGGAGAAATTGGGACGTGCCCAGTTCATCTCCACCTTAGACTTAACTAAGGGGTACTGGGCAAGTGCTGCTATATGACCCAGCCAAGGAAAGGTCAGCCTTCATCACCCATGCCGGGTTGTATGAATTTAATGTGCTCCCTTTCGGGCTGCAAAATGCACCCACCACTTTCCAGAAACTTGTAGATGGTCTCCTAGTGGGATTGGGAGAATCTGCAGTTGCCTACCTTGATGATGTGGCCATTTTTTCTGATTCATGGGCAGAGCACCTGGAGCATCTACAAAAAGTCTTCGAGCGCATCCGGCAGGCAGGACTAACTGTTAAGGCTAAAAAGTGTCAAATAGGCCAAAACAGAGTGACGTACCTGGGGCACCAGGTGGGTCAAGGAACTATCAACCCCCTACAGGCCAAAGTGGATGCTATCCAAAAGTGGCCTGTCCCAAAGTCAAAGAAACAGGTCCAATCCTTCTTAGGCTTGGACGGATATTACAGGCAATTGGTACCACATTACAGCCAAATCGCCGCCCCGCTGACAGACCTAACCAGAAAGAAACAGCCAAATGCAGTTCAGTGGACTGATGAGTGTCAAAAGGCCTTTAACCAGCTTAAAGTGACACTCATGTCTGACCCTGTGCTAAGGGCCCCAGACTTTGAGAAACCGTTCCTAGTAACCACAGATGCGTCCGAGCGTGGTGTGGAAGCAGTTTTAATGCAGGAAGGACCGAATCAAGAATTCCATCCTGTCGTGTTTCTCAGAAAAAAACTGTCTGAGAGGGAAAGCCACTGGTCAATCAGCAAAAAGAAATGTTACGCCATTGTATATGCGCTGGAGAAGCTACGCCCATATGTTTGGGGATGGCGTTTCCACCTGCAAACCGACCATGCTGCACTGAAGTGGCTTCGTACTGTCAAGAAAAATAACAAAAAATTTCTTCGGTGGAGTTTGGCTCTCCAAGATCTTGATTTTGAAATACAACACATTTCAGGAGCTTCTAACAAAGTGGCTGATGCACTCTCCCAGGAAAGTTTCCCAGAATCAACCGGTTAAAATCGTCCTTGAAATGTGGGACATATTGTTAGTTTTTATATAATCAGTAGTATGTCTAAAGGTGCATGTGTCTTATTAATTCTGTTTTCTCCTAGAGCTCCAGGAAGAAATCACAGCCAGTGTGGAGCAGGCTGTCCAGCACCGTCTGTTTATTTGGGGGGGGGGGCGTGTCATAAATATAAAGGGAAGGGTAACAACCTTTACGTATGCAGTAACATCAAATCCCTTTTGGCCAGAGGTACAGAATCACTTACCTGTAAGGGGTGTGACAAAGTTCCTCCTCTATCTTGGTGGGTCCTGCGCTTATTGGCGGATTTTCTTGCCTCAGAGATTCACCATGTGGGTTGGGGAACAGCCCAGGGACCTTCCCCTCTGGAAGAACCCGCAGTCCAGGTCAATTGGGAGGTTTGGGGGGAACCCAGGCCCGCCCTCTACTCTGGGTTCCAGCCCAGGGCCCTGTGGACTGCAGCTGTCCATAGGGCCTCCTGTAACAGCTGCATGACAGCTACAACTCCCTGGGCTACTTCCCCATGGCCTCCTCCAAACACCTTCCTTAGTCTCACCACAGGACCTTCCTCCTGGTGTCTGATAACGCTTGTGCTCCTCAGTCCTCCAGCAGCACACCCTCTCCCTCTCAGCTCCTTGCACCTCTTGCTCCCAGCTCCTCACACTTGCACCACAAACTGAAGTGAGCTCCTTTTTAAAACCCAGGTGCCCTGATTAGCCTGCCTTAATTGATTCTAGAAGCTTCTTTTTAATTGGCTCCAGGTGTCCTAATTAGCCTGCCTGCCTTAACTGGTTCTAGCAGGTTCCTGGTTACTCTAGTGCAGCCCCTGCTCTGGTCACTCAGGGAACAGAAAACTACTCATCCAGTGACCAGTATATTTGCCCTCTACCAGACTCCTGTACCCCACTGGTCAAGGACTGTCACAGGGGTTAATTAGTTCAATTAACCTAGTTGGCACCTGACCAGATGGACCAATGGGGAAGGAAGATACTTTCAAATCTGGGGGGAGGGGGAGGAGGAAGGTTTCGTTTGGGTTCTTTTGTGTTTGTTCCCTCTTGAGACAAAGAGAGAGACCAAGCAGGAAATCCAGCTCCTACTGAAATGATACATCTAAAATTACAGAAATTCCTGTTTTGTAACTTTGAAATTGAGCCTAGAGGGGAAATCCTCTGTGTTTTAAATCTTTTTATTATCCTGTAAAATTACTTTCCATCCTGATTTTACAGAGGTGCTTCTTTTACTTTTTTTTTATAATAAACTTCTTCTTTTAAGAACCGGATTGGTTTTTAGTGTCCTAAAAACCCAAGGGTCTGATCTGTGCTGGTCTGTGCTCACCTTGTTAACCTATTTGGTTGGTAGATTATTCTCAAGCTTCCCCCCAGGAAAGGGGGTGAAGGGGCTTGGGGAGATATTTTGGGGGAGGTAGGGCTCCAAGTGGCCCCTCCCTAAATGTTTGTTTAAATCACTTGGTGGTGGCAGCAATACCGTCCAAGGAGAAGAAAAGGAATTTGTGCCTGGGGTAAGTTTTTAACCTAAGATGGTGGAATATAAGCTTAGGGGGACTTTCATGCAGATCCCCACATCTGTACCCCAGAGGAAACCCTGACAACATCCCTATCCCCACTTTCACATTACAATTGTACTGGCAGTAACCCACTTGATGAGCAAACCCCACAGTATTTTTGCGTGCTACAGGTACCTTTAGCTTAGGTAAGAGGAGCGTTGCTGCGGAGTAAATGGGGGAAGCTAGAAAAACCAAAGATTAAAGTTCAGAGAGAGAGAGAAGCAACCAGCTTCACCATACAAGTTATTTACTGAATACTAGTGATAACTACACAAAGAGATTAAACCAACATATCAGTTATATTATTAAAGATTACGAAAGTCAGCTATAGAAAACTCCCCGAACAAATCAGGGTTAGAAAGTTGTACCTGAGGTAGAAAAGAAAAGAGAGAGAGAGAGAGGGAGGGATCTCACCACTCCGTGAGGCTTGAACTGGTCGGGGTTCCCAGGGGATGGTAGTAGCTCAGGGTCCTGAGAGTTGGAGCCAGGCAGAGCCCCCAGCACGATCAGTCAGGAGAAGACAGAGTCCCAGTGGAACTGATGCAGAGTTTGGGTCCAGGCATCAGAACACTCACTTGGGCATAGGTCGGGGTTTTTGTAGAGAAAATACAATGGTTGAAGGGAGAACACTAGATTTGTTTATGGGTAAACTGATGACTCAAGGGTTTTCTTTAGACTAGACAATAGGAGCTGATCACTCTTGGCTGTGGGGGGTGTTTTCTTCCAGGGAGCTCACAATGCAACTAGGCTGTTTCAGTATTTGGATCTCAATCAAGGATTCATTGCTAGAATTGGTCTGATAACTGCTGAGCTGGGTGCGGGCAGACATAGGTTCATTAGCATCTGGAGCAGAGATTCCCATGATGCAGTGCGTCCCTGCTTCGCTGGTCCCAGAGTTCAGTGCGGATCTCTGTTCTCCATTCTGTATGCTAATCCCTGTAACATCTTTCATGCAGATGAGGCGAGGGGGGTTGTCTCTGTTCTCCATTCTGTATGCTAATGGAGATGTCTTAATCTTGTCACCATGTCAGGAGAGGTCTAGGTGTGTCTCCCAACGCCCTTCACTGCTCTCTGCAAGCCTTTTCTCTGATGGGTTTTGGTTCAAGCAGAGGCTGGTGGGGGGGAGTGTCTTTCATGAGTCAGACAGGCTAGATACTGCACCCTGGTTCCCCAAGACAACAGAGCTGACTGGTATCAAGTCCCCCCGTTGATGGGGTGCTTGCGCTGAGTGAGAATCCCCATCACCTCCTTCCTCCGTGGTACCGGGTCTGATCTTCCGTCCACTGCCGCCGTCGCATCCGTCATTGTATCCAAGGAACCAGCAGAACCAGACCACTTGCTAGTACAATTTGGAAACCGATGAGCACCACAATGGGGTGAAGCGTGAGATTCAAAAGACCTGTTGCTCTGGGGCTCCGCCCAAGCAAAGTCTCCCCCCAGGAGTGATGGCCTGTGTTTGTAACTGTGGCTGCCGGCCTAGCGATCTCCTGGCAGGGAGACCCATTCCCAGGGAAACGGGGGAAACCTCCTTGTAGAGCTCAGGATCGGCAATGAAATGTTGTACAGTCCATATAGGCACAGTAAACTTAATATTACAACTAACAATGGTGGTTACATTATAGAAACATTGACTAACGTAAGGTTGGATCCAATGTCCATTAATGAATACAATATTACATCTTGTCCTCACACACACACACACGCTTTACCATGACTCTACTCCCCAGTGGGAGCTTGAGGGCCAGATTCAATCGGCTGGTGGGCCGGATGAGGCCTGCGGGCCGTAGTTTGCCCACCCCTGCCTTAGTCCAGGTGCTTGGAGAACACACGTCCAGGCATGTCTGGCGGGGGGGGGGGGCAGTGTGTCTCCCGTGAGTGAGTGTAGCGGGGTGGTTACCCCGCGCAGCTCTGAGACCTCTGCTGATTGGGAAGTGGCTGCAGCTGGACCACACCCCAATCAGGCCCCAGCTGGCCTGTATAAAAAGGCTGGGAGCCAGAGGCCCAGAGAAGTCTCTCTCTGCATTCAGAGAGGAGGGTTACCATATGTCCGGATTTTCCCGGACATGTCTGGCTTTTTGGGCCTCAAATCCCCGTCCGGGGGGAAATCCCAAAAAGCCGAAC